>NC_056749.1:675653550-675966050 GCF_019279795.1 Protopterus annectens | reverse complement strand
TGTGCTGTGAGCATGCTGCATGCTTCACATCTAGGGCATATCCTTGCACTGACACTGGTGTGTTATTTTAGTTCACCATTATCCCTTTCACGCAGTATCCTGTAAAATCTTTTAACTAATATGCAGTAAAGGTAGGTATCTAGCCAAAAGTGACTTAAAGAATCCTCCTAATCGAATTTTTCTCTGTCAAAAGATTCACACAAATAAATATATTCTAACTAGAGGTACTATCACGCTGAAGGCAATTATATTTGATTATTAAGATGTAGGAGATGCCCTGCTCTGTCCACTTATGATGAAGAGGACCTGATGAATCAGTACTCAGAAGGCTTCTTTTCAGTCATCTGTACAGTAGGGGTAGGGTTGGCATAATGGTTAAAGTTGTTACCTCAAAGACACAAGTTGCAGGGTTTGATTCTAACTTCAAATTATTAGCTAGACTTATAATAATCTGAGAATGATAGCCTAGTATATGTGTAGTATATTTGTGATCTACACATAATGTTAAATACAGTAATTGACCCCATACTGTAACTAATTCTGCCAAAGAGTAGAACAGAAACAACTTTTTTTAAATTTTTTATTGATTTTTATTAATTTGATAACTGGGTGAACCTATGAGGCATCAGAGAAAGTCTTTCCGGAGCCAAGCGAGGAATACTGCAGGGCTGAATGACTTGCTCAGTCACAAAGTAGGAAAACGGAGGATGAGGCTATCAAACCCTGCACATTCAGATGAAGCTTATTAGCAGCCCATAGCCTTAATCCTTTGTACTAAGTTGCCAGATGAGTGTTTAGTATTAATTACTTCCATCACCGCCACTTACACTGTCAGATTTTGATTAAACTACAGCTAGTGATCGGAATGAAGTTATTTTTAGACGTGCTTATGCTCACTAGGGGCATTACTCTAAAATTAATATTTATTGAGGACATTTCATCAGAGTTAAAAAGACATACAAAAGAAAATGCAACTCTAATCCAGTTTCTTTTTTAGGCGATTTCATAAGAGATTTCTGAAACCAAATTTACAAAATTGATTGACAAAGATTTATGTTTCATTTCAAATTTAAAAACTGAAGAAAATTCAACATTAAATATGTTAAACATAGCTATGGAAATGGTTAGCAAAAGTTGGGGGCCTAATTATTATGAATGCTTATTATTATGACCCTATCACAGCCATGATGATAACACATTTCATGAACAATTCCTTGAGCGTTTACTAATGAGGAACATATACAAGAATTTAGTTTTGCATCCTATACGGCTCCTGCAAGTTTACCTAAACAGCATGTAAATGCAACTCGGCCTCCTTTTAAATTAATGGTTTCAATGCATAACTATCTAATATCACCCCTTTTAATATGTGTGTAACAGCATATTAGTTTTTTAGGGTCAGTAAGGCACCTTTTTTATAACAAAAACACTTTTCTTTCTCAGCAAGACATGATAAATATGCCTTTAAAAGAGGTGGTATTACTGATTACACATAATCTCGTCACATTTACAGTGAAAGGGGGGGGGGGGCACTATACTTCAAAAATAAATAAATACACGTTAATTGAGACTATAGCTCCTAAACAGCAAATTCTTAAAAATTTGTGATAAAAAGCAAAACTCCCTGTACCACCCCCTAGATGTGAGAAATTGTGTCTTCCTTCTTATACTAACTAAATATACTAACTCTGAAGTCAATGTATCTCAGAGTAGGGGGAATAACTCCAAAGTAGCACAACTTCCCACTTTGTAAATATCCTCCCCCACACTCACATTTGCTCTTACAGTCATACCTCTCAACCTCTTAGACCAAGAAATCTGCAAAAAGTCATAAATAAAAGTGGGACAAAGGCCCAAAAACAGGGACAATGTTTAAAAATTGCTCTTACACACTTAGATAGTTGACAGAATAACGGGTTTTGCATTAGTATGAATTTTCTGAAGGATATGAAGTCGGGAATTCAAATGTCTGTCATTATTTTCTAACTTCAATCTGTAATGATTTACCACTAATTTACTAGAAAACCACAATTTTATGAAAAACGGTCCAAAATATGAGGCAAAAATCTGGACATTCTACAAAAATCTGTACAGTTGAGAGGTATGATTACAGTATCTTAATCTGAAGGTTCACAAGTACAGTTCTCACAATTATAACACTCATCTCACTGCCAGAGGTCTTAAGTCTGTATTTTTCTGGCTAATAAAATGCTCTACTTAGAACATTTATAAAGTTTTAAAATGTTACTTGCATTCAGTGGCATTCTATCAGGCATAATGCCATTTTATGTCACAATAATACATTTAAATAACAACAAAAAAAATATAGTTAAGGGATCACCTTTACTAGCTAGGTATATCTCTATTTATGTATCTCATTGAGAAATATGTTACATTTTTTAAGAAAACATTTATGCATCTCACATTTTGTGTCACCTTGAGTTTACAAGTATTTTCTTTATCTGGAGTTCATAGGAACAATTGCTTAGCTTCAAACAACACATGAATATGCATGGTATTTAATGTCTGAATTCAAAACAAATCATTTACTGATTTTTAATGGGAATTTCTGCTTCATTTGTTTTATGATGCAAAATATGTAGAAAGGTGGTATTTAGAAATAAAATATGCCATTTTAATAGTTCCCCTCCCTTCTACATTAAAAATAATATACCAAAGTCAGTCCAAACATGTCCACCATTTTTCAAACAGATTAAGGTTTTTCTGGGCCTTCACTACACATGATAGAGAGGTGTTTAAAGGGCCACTGTCCTAAATAATATGTAAGTAGTGGCAAAGCATAATAGTGACAGGAAGTTCAATAAAGGTAAAACTCAAACATTTAGAGAGTGTGTTTCTTTATGCAAAAAGCTCTAGTTAAACGTAGTAGTGAGTATAGTGTTTTGCTGATTTATCTCTTGTCCATTCCTAGTAAGAAGAGGAACAATTACTGACTAGCTTCTACCATTTATACAGCTGTCACTGTCAGTTAATTTTAAATTTCTGACTGTTTTTGATGGTCTTTTTTGAGCTTTTAAGGGGAACAGTTGTACTATCCACTGTTCTTATCTGCTGAGCTGCTGTAAACTGTACTCAGTTGCTGTAGCAACAAGATATGGAATCAAGCACATCTGTATACATGGAACATAACTAGAGTTCCATAAGCAGCTAGACCTGACACCAAGGGTATTTGTGGGCTGACTACTCTTATCTCTGATTGATGGTGGCACAGTGGCACAGCAGATAGAGTTGCTGCCTCACAGCAAGAGGTTCTTCGAGTCTGCATGTCCTCCCTGTGTTACTGTGGGTTTTCTCCTGGTGCTCTGGTTTCCTCACACATCCAAAGGCATCCAAGTAGGTGGATTGGACAATCTAAGCTGGCCATAGATAAGAGTGTGTGTGAGAGTGTGGTGTGGAAGAACAACTGTGGCAAGGCTATCCAGTTGGTGATGTGAACCTTGGCTCTAGATGATTGTTAGTGTTGATGTGACACCCCAACTCCATTTGCAGAAGTGGCAAAAGGGGTTATGGATGAATACTGTTGTATTTGCTTCTGATAAGAAGGGGAGCAGTTACTGACCAGCTTTTACATCTGTCACTGCCAGTTAATTTTAAATAGGTTAGCTGCTTTTGATGTATTTTTGTGAGCATTTTAGGGACAGCAGTTGCGCATCCTAGAACTCTTCTCCACTGAGGTTCTAGTTGTGCTCAATTCTACAACCACAAAAACTCCAGTCAAGCTGATCAGAGCACCTGGGAATTCACTAGCTTTGCAGAGCACAGCTGCTGTGTAGTACTTGGTTAGTAGCCATGCATTCGACATAGGTAATTACGATTCCTTGACTACTGGTATGGCCCGTCTTCAGCTAAGTACTTCTTCTGTCAGAATAAGGGCCAACACCTGGGAATGTACGCTAATTAAAAAAGATCAAACAAGGCAATAATAATTAGGTAGGATATATTTCTGCGCTACACCTCTGTCATTTTCCATTCATTGCACATTCATTTTATTCTAATTTATTACATGTCTGTATTTTAAGGTGTTGTGAGGGTACCAACACATTACTGTTATGCCAGCATTACCTGAAATTAGTCTTCAATAGTGTCTCTCTTTTTTATCATGTATTTTCAACCAAGTCAATAAATGCTTCTACTTAGATAAGAAATCCAGTTTTAGCAGCAGCAAGCTTATTGTACTATATATTCTACCTGTAATCTAAATACTGCCTTAGTTATCGCACCGTTGGTCACCGTTATTCTCTGATGTTTGAATACCGTGCTGTTGTTGTTTGTATTACTGTGCATTGCTGATCATTCTCCAGACAGCACTGCTTATCCTCATAGAACACAACACTGCACAGCACCATGTCCTCACTGAAACCACTGTTACAGTGTTCCTGATATTATGGGTTATCACTGCCGATATCCAGACTGGGTACAAAAGCTTTACCTTCCCCAGCTCATATGTCTGACGTATGACTTCAGCTTGTATGCATTGGAGTATAAAGGCAGATGTATGAGCCAGCCTGAATGAAGGTTGTGCATCCAATGGACTGTTCTCTGTTTGGTCATTAGTGCCTTTGCTTTGATTGTTTATAAGTGCCCCATTGTGGAACAAACCTTTTTATTTTATATTTTCTTGAAATTTGTAGATGTCAGCTAGGATGGGTAAGTGTGAGTGAAGTCGGCATAGTCCTTACAAAGACTTGTATACCGAGTCTCTTTTTGCCTAGGCCTGGAACATGATCAGAAATCTTGCTCTTTCTGTCAATCATTCACTTCAAAAACCCCAAAGTCTAAGCTTTCTTCTTTCAACAACCTTTCTTAAGACTCAGCATCTTAAATTCTTGACCCAATTCAAGATAGATGACTTTGCATCCTCAGACATCCCTCTGCTACAGAAGAAAAAACTTAAGAGACCTTGAACGGATCCACAGTCATCCAGATCTAAAGAAATCATCATTCCCATATACTCAGCACTGACAAGAAGAATTATCAAGTACAAATCTCCTTCCATAGTGTATCTCACTCGACATTTCAGACAATTAGAAAAGCCCAAGTGATTCCTTACTAAGATTATTTCAGGCTTACAGACCTTGACCTACTAAGAGAGGCTGGAAGTTCTAACCCTTAACTCAACTCTGTATCTTATAGACTCTTGATGGGTAATTTATGCCTCACCTGCCATGCTATTAGAAACCCTGTTGTCCTTGATCTCCTATATCTGAAAAAGTCAAATAGCTTAACAAATAACAGAGGCAAGGACCAACATTTTCAGCAGCAGATAAATAGAACATGATGAAGAGATAGATTCATTATGCAGCCCCCACCCCCACTTAATCCTTGAAACAGACCCTGGATGACTGGATGGATACCTTCAAATTTAACCCAGGACTAACCAGCCTACTCCTCCTTGAGAAAGGGGTATACACTCCAAGGGCGTGAGTATTGACAAGGTGTCATGGTCATTAGACTAAATTACTTTGAAGGTCCTATGAAAACTTTGAGGGGAAGCACGTCAGGTAATTGGCAGCTGTATTATCGATGAAAGTATTCTGTTAGCATTAGTATTAATGATCCATTACTATACAGCCTCCAAATACTGTGGTGGTGGTGCTGCGGTAGCGTTGTCGCCTCACAGTAAGACATTGTCCTGTTCGATTCTCAGCTAGAGCGTCTTCTGTGTGGAGATATGCATGAATGGGCATACCTTCGTTGAAGGTTGTGCGTCAGAGTGGGCAACTCGGCACATAAAATCTACTGCCAATCATTAGCGGACCGGAGTTCCGCTGTGGTGACCCCTAACCGGGAAAAGCCGAAAGACACAACAACAACTATACAGCCTCCATGTTTTTATTTGATTTTTATGTTATGCATGATCAGTATTAATATTATGTGTTGTGCTGGGTCGGTTTTGAGGTTTATTAAACCAGGATGTGTAGAGGTTGCTAAGTTTTTTGCTTTAATGAAATGCAGATGCAGCTCAAATATTTTATGGGCAGAGGATTGCTTTCAATAGACTTTAGGACAACTTTTCTTCATAGTGATATTTGCCACTTCTTACAGCTGTACATGTGAAGTTCCTATCTATCTATACTGATCGATACATCTGAGTTGTGGAGTTAGTACTATATGTATAGGTATATATGTATGTGATGTAGCTAGCTAGATAGCTATTTACTGCTGTCCCTGTGCCCCTTGTTTACTTTTAAATTCTGAGTTATCTATGTCAGCCACCACCGACTTAAATCCTCCCCCTATCTTATCACTCCTTGTGTAGCTGGTGGCCATCACTATGTGCAAATTCCCCAGCATACCCCACTGCCACTTGGGTCCGGACAGAATGAGCCTCTTGTTTGTCTGATAATAGGTGTCCAGCAATTTGGAAATGGAGCAGACGGGAGTCAGGATAGTTAAGCTGCAACTGGCCATTTGGCTGGGTCATGGCAGAATATGGATATGTTGGCTTATGTACACTGCATATGGAAGTACAATGTACCATTGGAAGGTGAACACCTCACCTCCTTTCATACATCCCTATCTGATCTCCATCCATAAACCTGCCCTGCAGATGTTAATGGAGCAGACAATAGCAGGACTGTACAGCATGTCTTCCCATTCCATTCCCCCCCAAACAGGCAAGCATTTCTGCTGCATGCATCATCACCTCCCACCCCAACACTGACCTTTCCTGCTCCTGGACCACTATTCAAACCCAGGTTATTAGGCTTGCAGTCATAGCATTAATTCACTATGCCACAGACCAGTAATATTAGTATATTTAGTTAGCAGTTGTTGGCTTTCTCACAATGCTGTGTTGTAGAGATGCTTGCCATGCTACAAAAATACTTGCTTCGTTATTAAAGTTCTTTGCCCATGGTTTAAGTCGCTACTGTCATCCTGATGTCTGTGGACACTGTCTTCATGTCCTTGATGTTTAGATATAAAACTTTAATAGATCAGTTCACAACTGAAGTTTATATTTGTTGCTGATTTTATTTAGTTATAATGATTTGTATTTAACTGTTCTTGTGAATGTCATGATTTGTCTTGAAAAAACAGTTTAAGAGTTTGTGTGAAATACATGTTGACTTTTCATTCTAATCCAGAGTTAATTTCTTTCTTTAGTTGATTGCAAAGCATTAGGGTACCTAAAGAGTTATCTCTCTCTTTGGGGTCATTCATTTCTCCTCTCATAGCTTTCTATAACATCTCTCAAGAATCTTATGTATAATAATAATAATAATAATAATAATAATAATAGTAATAATTGGTATGCCCAATGAAACCAAACTGTCACCCCCATGGTAATCCTGAAGCATAAGGTAGTTAAATCATTTGCTCTGTTGCAAAGACTACATATTACAGAGTGAAAAGAATGAAAACTGAGGTCACCATGTTAAACAGCTTGGTGCCTTACCAGCTCTAATATGCTGCATCTTAGTTTCTAATGTTACTGTATATCAAACAATCTTCTTTTTACCACTGTGTTAAATACAGCTTCTTAATTCTTTCCCTTATTTGGATCTATGCATTGCACTACATTTGTAGCTATAAGGTATGTGTGTCAAATCTACAAAGCGGTGTAGCAAGAAAAGTACAGTTGTGTACACTTACCATAAATGTAGATGTTCGAGTGTATTCACTGTTGCAGTCATTACAACTGGGTTATCCTGCTGGCAGGCTACCCTCAGTCGGCCTGAATTCCAAAGTCTAGGTCCAGTGTCAGTTGCTTCCCGGACGTCAGTGTGCCAGGGGTATATAAAAGATGCAGCCAACGCCATTTTCTTCAGTTTTTATTGCCCCAGATGTCAGGTGCCCCCAAAAGGGTAGGCTAAAAATATGTCAATAAAACATGCATGCACAAAGTATATATTTTGCCTTCATCTACAAGCAAATACACCACATAGGTTGTATAGAATAGAGAAGTACAGATAGGTTCCAGCAAAGAAATGGGGGATGGCGGGTGGGTAACCTGGACTGCAACAGTGAATACACTCGAACATCTACATTTATGGTAAGTGTACAGAATTGTACTATGTTCTTCGTGTTTCACTGTTGTAGTCATTACAATTGGGTTGAATCCCAAAACTAAGGTTGGGAGGCTGGAGCTAAATAGCATTAGGAGCGGCTATTAGGCCCTGCAGAACTGCAGTGGCAAAGCCTGCCCTGGATTTAGAGTAGAGTGGTAAGTGATAGTGCTTTGTGAAGGTGTGCACTGAACTCCAAGTAGCAGCCTCTAAAATGTCTTTGGTTGGCACTCCCCTGAGGAAAGCTGCTGAATTGGCTGTTGCTCTGGCTGAATGTGGCCTAATGCCCTTAGGCACAGGCTTGCCATGTTGTGAATAGCAGAAACGAATGCAGTGGCCTATCCACTTTGAAATAGTCTGCTTTGAGATAGCCTTTCCTTGTGATCCCGCAGCATATGCCACTAGTAGTTGCTCTGTCTTTCTGAAAGCTTTGGTTCTGTTCAAATAGAAACATAGCTGTCTGTGTATGTCCAAAGAATGCAGAATACTCTCTCCCTTATTCTGTGGGTTTGGATAGAAGGTAGGCAGATGAATAGTTTGGTTAAGGGCCACACTGGACACTACCTTAGGCATAAATGTCAGGTTTGTCCTCAGAGAAACCCTGTCTGGATAAAAAATGATAAATGGTTCCACGGCCATGAGTGCCTGTAGCTCTGAGACTTGTCTTGCAGAGGTTATTGCTAGGAGCAGAGCTGTTTTCCAAGATATAAACTTTATATCAGCTGTAGCAGCTGGCTCAAAAGGAGGCAGGGTGAGTTTTTCCAAGACATAATTGAGGTCCCATGCAGGTATTGGTGATCTCCTTGGAGGCCTTAAATTTTTGGCCCCTCTGAGGTACTGCCTTAATAAAGGTTGAGAAAAGATTGGTGGCTCTGTATTGTAATGAGCCGAAATGGCAGAGGCATGAATTTTTATAGATGAAAATGATAGGCCTTTGTCCAGCATCTCAGGCAAGTATTGCAAAATCTAAGGAATATTTGGTACAGCTGTGTCAATTCCTTGTGCCTGGTTCCAAGCACAGAATCTCTTCCATTTTCCAGCATAGGATTTTCTAGTACTAGGCCTCCTGGCCTCCAAAATGACATTCATCACCGCTTTAGTGAGAGGTGTGTTTTGTATGACTACATTATCCGCTATGCTGCTAGATTTAAGGTCTTGAGTTGGCTGTGCAGGATCTGATTGTTCTGCTGGGACAGTAGATGAGGCACTTGAGGTAAGGTCCAGGCGGGGCATTGAGACAAGTTCTGTAGGACTGGATACCAGTACTGGTGTGGCCAGTCTGGGGCAATCAGTATAATTTTTGGCTTCTCCTGTCTGACCTTTAGGAGTACCTTGGGGAGGAGAGGCAGAGGAGGAAAGGCATATACTGTTAAGTTTTTCCAGCTGAAAGATAGGGCATCCACTTTCCATGCTTGTCTGTGATAAGTCCTTGTGCAGAATCTCTTTAGTTGGAAGTTGTGAGGTGAGGCAAATAGATCTATGTCCGGGCATCCCCATTTCCTTGTTACCATGCTGAAGACTTGTGGATCCAATTTCCACTCATGGGGATTCATGAGGTTTCTGCTTAGTTCATCTGCCAGAGTATTTATCTTTCCTGGCAGGAATTGTGCCTGCAGATGTACTTGGTACATCAATGCTGTGTCCCATAAAGTCATGGCTAGTCTGCAAAGGGGGTAAGAATGAGTGCCTCCCTGCTTGTTTATATACCACATGACCATGGTATTGTCCGTCTTTTTCAGTAGTTGTCCTGGATGAAGTAGGTCCTTGAAGGCTGTTAGGGCATTTTGAACAGCTAACATCTCTTTTTGATTGATATGTAGATGCATTTGGTTTGCGGACCATGTGCCTTGAATACATCTTCCTGCCATGTGCATCCATTGTCAATGTCTGTGTGGCTGGGGGTAGAGTGAATGGCTGTCCCTTGTTCTGGCGACAGGCCTTCGCCCACCATCCAAACTCCTGTTGCAGGCAGGGAATGAGAGTAACTATTGTTTCCAGGCTGTGGCAATGTTGAGTCCAAACACTTTTTAGGTACCATTGAAGTTTCCTCATATGCAGTCGTGCATATGGAATTAGTAGAATGCAGGATGCCATGAAGCCCAAAGCCTGCAGAATTTTTCTTGCAGATAACTGGGCCTTTGTTGCCAACAGTTTGAAATAGGTAGTCAGTTGCCTTTGTTTGTCTGGCATGAGATAAGCCATCTGGGCAGTTGTATTTAAGCTTGCACCCAGGAATATTATCTCTTGAGAGGGTACTAGTTTTGATTTCTGTTTGTCGACTGTGTACCCTAGGCATGGTAGTAATCTCTTTACAAATGCCAGATGCTGTAGTAGAATGCCCTTGTTCTCTTCTTGAATGAGGCAGTCGTCCAAGTAAGGATATATTTGTATTCCTCTTTGTCTGCCGTATGCAATTACTGGTGCCAGGCACTTTGTGAAGACCCTGGGTGCAGTAGATAAGCCAAAGGGCAGTGCAGAGATTTGGTAGTGCATTGAGCCAGCTTTGAATCTGAGGTACCTTCTGCATGTTTGTCTGATCGGGACATGCAGGTATGCCTCTTTTAAATCTAAAGTCACAAGCCAAGCCTTCTTGCCCAACATGGGCAGGAGCTGCTGTAGAGTCAACATTTTGAATTTTGGAATATCCAGATATGTGTTTAGAATAGATAGGTCCAGTATTGGTCTCCAGGCTTTGTCCTTTCTGGGTACCAAGAACAGTCTGGAATAGAATCCTTGTCCCTGCTCTTGCTCTGGTACTTGTTGAATGGCCCTCATGTCCATGAGGGATGGAACTTTTTTTTTGTGCCTCTGCCCACTGATGTTTTGGCAGATCTGGCCAACCGTTTGCCCTTGGCAGGGTATGGAAGTGAAACTTGTAGCCTTGAGACACTATGTTTAAGACCCATTTGTCCTGGGTTATTATGTGCCAGTTTTGAGAAAAAAATGCTAGTTTTCCCCCTAAAGGTGCTGCAAGAAGATAAGTGCTTGGCGCAGGCAGGTGGAAGTCATTGCGACTGTTTCCTGTATGACTGTGATTTGTCTTCTCCAGTTTTGGAGGTAGAAGCACCCCACTGTTTAGACCCGTACGAACCTTGGGGCTGGGATCTGCCTCTAGGGCATCTGTATCTGCCCACTTTGTGGCCAATGTGACACTGGAAAGGACCAATTCTTTGTAGGCCAGTGTCTGCTAAATCCTGGTGGCTGTACTTGTAAAAAATCCTTGACTGTTTGCATATATTTAGCTTTGTCCTCCATTTTCTTTAACACCTCTTCTCGTTTAACACCAAACAAAACATCATGCTGTAATGGAGCATCTAATAATTTTGCTTTAACATGATCGGGTAGATTTTGTTCCTTTAACCAAGCATGCCTCCTAATGACAGAACCCGTAACTGCGGCCCTGCAGGAGGCCTCCAGAGAATCAAAACCACATTGCAAAGTATGCTTTCCAACTTGTTCAGCTGCATGCAATAAATCCTGCATTTCTTTGTTTTCTGCACATTCAGAATTTATCAATATTTTCTGTTTAAGCAGTGACATAATATATTGCTGATATTTGAGCATATGAAACTGACAATTTAAAGCCCTTATAGCCAAGGTAGCAGAAGTGTAAATCTTTTTTCCCCATCTGCCCAGTGCCCTAGAATCCCTGTCAGAGGGAGTAGGGTTTTTTGCAGTGGAAACCTTGACCCCTTTGGGACCCTGAGAGATAGTTTCTGGGTCAGCACCAGGGTTTTTGAAAAGGAATTTATGAGAGTCAGGAACCCTGTAGTACCTGTCCGGCTTAACAGGAGCTGGAGGTAAGGTGTCATGGGTCAGACTGGACTCTGAAAATACATAATCTACAATGTCTAACACAGGTGGAATAGCTAGGGGCCTGTGTTGTGGTAGTAAAAGGAAGTATCTGAGCCTTTTCTTAGATTCTGAATAATCTTGGCTCTCCCAGTGGAAATGTTCCCTCATGGTATGTAAAGTTTCCCCAAAAGAATAATCCTCAGGAGGAGAGGCTGAAGGGATAGATTCTTCAGCATCAGAATCCTCATAGGGAGGAAGAGAGTATTCCTGATCAGAAGAGGAATCAGATGAAATAGAAACTTGATCTGAAGATTCATAATCTGTTTCTTGCCTAGGCCTCTTATCAGGAGCGGGATGGGAACCCCTGATCAAAGTAATTAGGTCTTCGGCCATTTTGAGCATCTGTTTTTTAGGCATGGAGGCCTGTCCATGAGGCTGTTGTACTTATTTCTTTGTCTTTAAAGGTGCTTTAGTCTTTGCCTTTGAAGATGAAGTCGTTTTAACATATAATTGAGTAGGTCTGAAAACACCCTCAGAAGCCGATGTCTGCTCAGTGGCTCCGGACCCATCTGGGGGAATAGTTTACGAAGGTCCAATACCTTGAGCTTCCAGCAGCCTGGTCGACTCCACATGGGTGTCCGTAGCAGCCTGCGAGTCTAAAGTAGCGGTCGTCAGGGGCTACGAAGGCACCTCACTGAGAACCGGCGACTGGCTTAGAAGAAGCCTCGTCATCGGTTTTGGACCTCGGATGCCTTTCCTTTTCTTTGTGTTTCTTGTGAATTCCGGTAGTCGGATGGCTATCCAACGACATTGCATAGTTAAATCTTCTTCCAAACTAGTGAAATGCAAAATCATACCGAAGCTTAATATTGCGTTGGTTAAATCTAGCACAAAACTGACAACTAGCAACGTCGTGGTCAGGGTCTAGGCAAGGAATACAGTAAGAATGAAAGTCCTTATGAGGTATTTGCTTCCCACAAGAAATACAATTATTAACTTTTTCTGACATCGGTCTGGAGCAAGAAAAAAGTTTCCCCAATGGGGTACTTAGCTTTTAGTGAAGACTTCGGATCTGAAATTCGAACACGAAAATCTCAGGAGTCGGCCGACTAGCACTTGCGAACTGCTTTTGCTTCGGGCACCGTGCAGCAAGAAAGACTGAAGAAAATGGCGTCGGCTGCATCTTTTATACCTCTGGCACACTGACATCAGGGAAGAGGCAACAGCAATGATGCCGGACCTAGACTTTGGAATTCAGGCCGACTGAGGGTAGCCTGCCAGCAGGATAACCCAATTGTAATGACTGCAACAGTGAAACACGAAGAACATCAGACATATATCATGTCTTCCCAGAGGTATGGAGGTACCAAACTGGCATATTTTACAGTTGGACTAGTATCACAGAAATAAACTGGCCATTTACACTTCAGGTGGCACAGGTTCAAATCTTGGCCATGGTGTCTGTGAGCTGGCCAAGAATAAAGGAGGGAGATGAGCATTGAATCTGGCACAGTTCTTCAGAGGGTTCATTTCTAGTGCTTAAAACATTGCTAACATTTATGGGAGTGATTAAGGGACACAGAAACTGGAACAATTCCCAATATGATTTGCAATGATCATAGGTTAATACCAGGCTATTGATCCAGTGGACCATTTGTAGCCCAGCCATAACATCAAAAAATACAAAGCACAGGTCGGCATGAATAATTAATACCTAGTTTCAACCCCTTTCAACAATGGACTTGGGGGGCTAGACTTGGGGTGTATTTATGATTGTCTATCCATTCATCCAGGTAACTCAGACAGTCAGGGAGCTATTTTGCTTTACATCCACAAAAAGTGTATTCCATAAAAGAGGGATTCTCTGGGACAGATTTCTATCTCACCAGCAAATTACATTTATGTTTTGGTAGATGTTCAGGATAATATTTGTTTTGTGGATGCCCAAAATATTTTTCCAAAGTGGGAGCTAACCTGTCACTGCTGATTTATGGAGAATATGATGGGAATGCCATTAGGGAGCAGCAGAATAGAATCAAAACAGAGTCCCCTCTCCGAGGCACACTTGTGAGGGAAAATGCCATGACTGCTCCCAAATCTCACTCAACAAGAGCAAATAAATCGTAAGATTGTCATGGAGCAAACACGTTGTTCAGGCATTAGTGGCAAGAGGGAACAGTTAGAGGGTCATCTGTGCGGTACATGATGATATCTTAAGCCAAAGAAATACCTGGTGATCAGTACAAATAATGAGTAGTGACTTTAAACACAGAGATGTTAGTGTGTGAGGTGCTGAGAGAAAGTTCTGTGCTGGTATATTATCAGGTTCCTGACTCGCATCATAATAGATTTCCTCCTTTCCAAGACGCAGTAATGTAGCAGGAAAGCAAACAGTTCTCTGCAACTCTTTTGTATGAATGGAAGAAACAAATAACGTGGAAGAACATGTCTTTTCCTGTACACTTAACAGATGTAACCTGTGGAGATACTAATGATACAGAGGATGTTCCCCACTGTGATAGTATGTACCCAGTCATGAACATGTCCGTGCCACACACAATTATCCGTGCACACAGCTGTGGCAGCATTCCCATAAAGTAGCAAGAATATGAAAACAGCTGTGATTTGCATAACCCCTGACAAACACACACACACACACACACACACACACACACACACACACACACACTTTACTTGGGTATTGTGCTGTGGGCCTTATCTCAGCAAGTCAGTTCCCCTTAAATGGACTTCCTCTTTCAGAATAAAATAAAATGAGATGATGGACAAAGTTTCTTTAAAGATTTAGATTTTACTACATCATCAAGCTTTGTGTTTAAGAGCTAAGAGAAATTACTGGGGTACTACTTCAGCTATCAAGTATTGCAATATGCTTTCTAATGATTAGATGCAGTGTGATATTCAGAGTTCTTACTAGATGAAGAACACAGCATATACCTTTTGACCTGTAAACGCTACTTTAGAAATTAAATGCAAGCTTATCCTCACCAGTGACATTGACCTATGCACTATGACATGAGTGATCCTTTTATGAAAAATAAAACCGTCCTTAATCTTGAGACACACAGTGCATATGTGAAATTCTGCTATACCAAAAAATAAGAACAAATGTCAGTAGCCAAAAACTAACATTTTTATTTTAATTTCATAAATAAAAAACTGCTTAGAAAGTGTGTTGCAATAAACCAAAAACATTGGAAAGTGATGCAGTTTAGAAAAGATGTAATCCTCGGTCAAATGACCTAGCTACTGCAGGTGCCAGTATTTTTTTCAGGACTGCACTGCTCACATATCTGTTCCCACTGCACCATCTTCAGAAGTGAGCTGAAAGCTTACAAACCTGACCAGACTTTAAATAGAAAGCTCTGAGTTTTCATTGCAGGACTCTAGTACTATACAAATCATTCACTCCCTTATGAAAGCCAAAGTTTGACTCAGTCTGTAAAAAATATGTTCAGTGTTCTTAGGTATAGTTTATTCAGAGAATACATTAAAAGACAGCATAGGAAATCACTCTGCTACTGTACAGGTGAGATACTGAGGAGGAAACCCAAGAATCTTACATAAACCATATTAAAATAAGCTGACATCAGACATCCAGTAAGCTAGTAAACAACAAAAGTGCCATGAGGTGAGTAAAACCAACATCTTTTCTGAAGGATTATCGAGGAGAATACCTGCGAGAGGTTCTGCACAACAGTACTTGAGATAACACATGGCTAAAGAGGGACACAAAAAAGAATAAATGCACACTGTGCTCGGGGGAAAGAAATGCTTACAGGGCACAGTCAATGAGCAAATAGTAACGCAAAGGGATGTGCAGACAGACAGAAACACACATACGAGCACAAACATGCAGACCCCCACCCCCACCCCCACCCACCACACTCAAAGACATTTTCTCTTGCCAAGGAAGATTATTAAAAATACACAAAAACAGCTGCACATCACATACATTTGGAAAAGGGAACTGCTGAGCCTTCAGGCAGAAGGAAAACACACACACAAACACAAAAAACACACACACAAAGTTTAGCCTCATGGTCAGATTATGAAAGCTTTCAGCATAAACATCATGGACCTCCCTGACTTCATTTAGTGTAAGCTACAGTGGTTCTCATTTTACCTGCCCTTTGAACCATTACCTATAAAAGGCAAAAAGACACAGAGCTCAGGTCAGACACAGAAAGGTACTCAATGCAACTTGAAATCACAGATGGTACTATGATATCACTCAGTCCATTTCATTTATCTGTCTATATATATATATATATATATATATATATATATATAACAGTGTCTGCTCTTACTTTATTCCTTCTTACATCTGAAGCTATTCTTACTTTCTGTAGTAAACTCACTGTTGACCTTGAATAATGGATGGAAATGCCAGAATCATTTTGAGACTCATCTGCAAATTTACATATTCTGGGTATGTAGAACATAAACAATCTTGATATAGATGGATTTTAAAAACATACAAGACCATCATTCAGTAGGACTATATATTTTATGCAAGGTACTTCTTCCTTATCGCAAAAGCTTGCTTTAACAAACAGTTGAAAATATTTGGAAAAATATATTGATAAGAGGCCTACAGTAAATATTATCTGCTAAAAGAAAATGAAAAAAATGCTATGGCAGCATTATCTTTTTCCCCAAACATGTCATATTTTGACCTTCAGGCATATTTTTTGCATGCTGACTAAATATGCCTAGTACAGTATTTACATGCATTACAAGCAACGTTATTATCTGCGGTGCTCATCTCTCCAGTTATGCTCGATTCAGCAGTCCATGCTTTAGAATTACATTTATATCATGCTGCAGCACAAGCTCTGCGTTGGAACTTGGAAGATGCCTGAACAAGCAGAGCCCTTACCGCATTCCTTCTGAGCCTCAGCATGCCTATGGGGGGTTTTACTTCTGCCATCAGTTTTGACACTCAACAAATAGTCCTTCGCCTCTTATTGCCAGTTTGTCACCAGTGAAATACGATCCACTTTCAGTCCAGTGTTAAATGCAGTAACAGGAAATGCAGACAGAATAACCTCGCTTCTGATTCTAATGCTGTCATTACCTCAGGAACAGTGCAGCAGAACACCTCCACAAGCACACTTCGATAGGCTGATTCTGCACAGATTCCCAGGAGTGTCTATTTAATTTACAGCTGACACATTTACACTGCTGTTAATTCTGATTCATTCCTCCAGATCATGTCCAACTAGTCTTCCTACACAGATCAAGTCTATTGACATAATAAATGCCACTAGGATGGACAGTGAGCATTCTTTAATTACTTGCTTTCAGTCTTTTTTAAGGTGGTTCTGTGAAGTTGTCAATGCAGCTGACATAAAGTGTCTGCCATGTGCCATTTTCAGTGACTTCATAATGCAAACTGTCACTAATTTATGATATATTCTCCAAGAATTATATTTTATTTTCTGTTGCCAAACTTTTGGCTTTATGTTCAACTTATCTATCTGATGCTTTACAATATGAAAGATATGGTTTGCATGTCCATTAAAAACTTTTTTTAATTGCCATTTTTTTGGTAGTTGTTATACTTTGATTTGGAGAGAGGTTCAGATCCAGAAAGCACTGTTGCAGTTAATTGCAGACTACTTTGTATTTATTGGATAAGTCAAATTAAACATGTCAGCATCTATGCATGTAATTGTATTTAACTGGAACCTGAGATAGAGCACTGATCTGCACGGACCTTTTTCAGACTCGGTCCAAAAGCACTATCTAGTTAACACACTTTCTCAGAGTCACATATGCAAATAGAAGCTGAGGGAATCAAACCTTGAACCACAAGAAGCAGCTCATTAACACCTCATAGTCTTAATCCTCTCCTCCATCTGCCAGACTACTTGCCGATTTTAAGAAGTAACTAGAACAACTATTTTGTAAGTTTGGAACCAAGAAACAAATGTCCAGCACTGACAGAAGTCGGTCTGTGAAGCAATCATGTTGTTAAGGGCAGATAAATGCTGAATTTCTGTCATATAGGTACAATACCATAAATAAAACAGCTTCTCGGTCTTTTGTCCAAGATCAAGTTTACTGTAAACGTATGTAAATAAACGAATGATAGTAGGAATAGATAATTTACAGTCATATATAAGGAGAATGGACGAAAAGAAAACAAGAAGTCCACTTGTAAAGTAATACACTAGCATTCAGCTACTGCTATTATATGCTGGGAGTTAAAAAAAATGGCAACATGAAAAATGACTGAACATTGTGTGTAATTTTTCATGTTCTCTCCAACTTTGTGAATTTTTTTCTGGATATTCCAGTTTCTTACTACCTTCTGCTGATTTATTTACCGCTTTAAACTATACATATACTTAGCTCTATCCCCCTCTGTATGTAAACACCCAAACATTATATATATATATATATATATATATATACATATACATATATATATATATATATATATATATATATATATATATAAACTATACATATACAGCTTGCTCCCTCTCCTTGTATGGGCACACTTCCATCTGTCGAATTATCAGTTCTTCACCAGAGTGAAGTACTTTGTTTTAAGTGTTCATTCTTGAAAGCTGCAGATGTTGAAAGAAAGATGGAGTGCATGTTTGTACAGTAAGTGTGGGTCTGGGACTCTAATGATGAAATGTTTGGGCATGCTGACAGTCATGGGGTTAAGGGAAGGAGTACATGTGCAAGTGTTTGCAGGTCAGGGTCACAGTAAGGGCGTGGGAAGGGGACAGGTACGGTGTTGTGCATCCGTACTGCTGCATGTGATGTGTACTTGAGTGTTTTGTCTAGTGTTTACGAAAAGTTTTTTCAGGAAAGTCGTAGGGTTGAATTTAGGGGCAGAAGCAGGATTAGGTTTAGCGTGCATTAATAAGGTGGTGCAGGGGAATCCCTCTTACCGATCCTTACTAATGCATGCTAACCCTAGCCCTGTACCTAACCAAAATCGTACATCTTATATCAAACTCTTTCTGTAACACTACTTGTATTCAGAAAAAAAGTGCATTTTAAGTTAGTGGTGGGTTTTGGTTAACCTATCACAAAAACAAACTTTTTTTTTCTTCATTTCACAATCAGTTGGGATTTTTTTGTAAATACATTTTTATAATGCCAGCATTATGTTTCAATCCTTATGCATCAATGTATACTCTTCTACACACACACATATGTATATAAACATATAAAAAAATATTTTTTTTTGTTTTTGTTTTTTTATTTAAATGTCAAAGTTTCAAAATTTCAATGTTATGGTCTCGACCATAAGAAATTTGAAGTTTTGCAACTTCGAAATTTCGAAGTAGATCCGCATATATATATATATATATATATATATATATATATATATATATATATATATATGCTATTTATCTTTGCCCTGATCTGATAAAGATTATTTCACTTGCAGGTTAACAAATAATTGTATTTTTATAATTAAATTGAGAAGAGTTATATTACTATATTACACATGAATTATAAAGATGAATGCTGAACTCCAAATGTCTGCCTTCTGACAATCAATGCAATACTTGCATCCAAACAAACAAGGGAACCTTTGTATATTTCAATTTGCCATGCAATAATTGAACCAGAGATTAAACTAGGCAGTAACTGCCTTGAAATGGCAGCCACTCCCTCCATCTTTTTTATTCAGCAAGTACTCTTAGAGGGTTACGTGCACAAAGGAAGCTTGTTCAGCCTGTCATTTACTTACAGAATAGTTACATCTCATACACAGTTCAGATTTATCATTTGATTTCAGCGAGTCACAATTGTCTTAAGAAATGATCTCCCCCTCCCCAAAACACAGAGACCAATTTGTATCACAGAAAGAAATGACAGCCTTATTGTACAACTGTTTAAGACCTGATCTGTCAGAGTGTACAAAGTTTTTTTCTGGCACAAATATCTGATAAACAGTCACAAAAAAGAAGAACAGTACAAAATGCGTGGATGGTGCAATCATGACTATACTGAAATAGTTAAGAGTTAAGGAATGTTATAAACAAAGCATGTAAGGAAATGGTACTTTACATCAAAACCAATAAAAAATTATAATAGTCTAAAAATAACCTGACAGGTAAGAAAACAGACAGCAGGTGAGTCCAAAGTTTTTATCTGATATCATAGTGTCTGCTTTTAAGTTTCTAAACTTAAACACGACAAATGTTCCCACAAAATGAAGGAAAAATTGAAAAGATTTATGAAATATTAAAATGTCACTTGCATGAATGATGACTGAAACTGCAAGGACTAGTTCTGCTATTCCCAAATTTAGTCAAAATGCTTGGAATCAGTCCTCTTCAGGTTTTAAAACCTAACACTGAGCATGGCACTTTTGAAATTTTTATATTTCAGGCCGTCTGTTTAGATAAGAAAAGCCAGCCAATGCATGGCATGCAGATAACTGGAATCTTAAGAAAGTGGCCACTTGTGCTGGGACAGATAATGAACTGAATAGTGGGTTTTACTACCCCAGTCAAAACACTGGACCACCACAGATGAAGTGGGTATGTAACACAGAAGTATGTCACTCACTACAACACTAAGGATCTGAAGAAACAGTGTGGAATGTCAGAAAAGCTAAGGCTCACACGGGCAGGACCACAGTAAAAAAAGGTGTGTGCGTGGACCTGGGTAACCAAGTAAAGGATGTGGAGCGGAACAGAGATACAATAATGATGGAGATGCAGTTGCATTCTTTGTCTCTCATTGTCTATGGATGGTATAAATGGAAAGAACAGGCAGTGCTAAATGGGAACTTTCAGAAGTTCAGTCTGCAGGCATTTCACTTGTTCATATTTACAGCAAAAGCAGCAAACACAATGCATGAAATGAATATATTTAGGACAAGCTCTGCCCCACCCCCAAAGAGATAGACAGCAAAATGGCAGACAGAAGCTACATACTGAGCTACATTTATGGAGTGAAGTTTGTAGACTGGTTGGCAAGTCAAACAAAAGTGTCAGTCTCTTACGCAAACTTCTAAAGGCACTGGAGTGATTAGTTTAATAATGTAAAGGTGCTTTACGCAAAATTCACACTCATATCTGATATGTACACTGCCATCTTTTTTAGTCATGAACTTCCCTCAGATCCAGTTACTTCTTTCTGTAGTTTTAAGAAAACTGATTTGAGGATTATCATGAAATTCCTACACTCTCTCCAATTCCCAGGGGATATTGGTGTTCACCAGTGGTGGCTGGTGACTTCAAAGCAATGGGGGACTACAGGAAGCAACTGAATGAGTGGACTAAGTGGAAAAGTGTGAGGCTACATTATGGCAGCTGGGGTCATTCACTGTCATCCACACTCTATCTCATAACTCACTTTGTCCCATAACTCACTTGTTCTAACCACTCTATTGACTGTTCACATCCCAGGTGCCCAATTTAGATGAAATCAAAAACAAGAATAATAGCCATGCCAGCTATTTAGTATTGTTTATTTTTTTTACTGAAATACACAATCCAGCCCTGGTAGCCATATTAACAGCTGCTTAACTGTGATCATTTGACAGCAGGAGTCAGTCAGTTTCTTTCACAGACTACCACAGTGCCCATCAGTTGCAGTCACTTTACAGACTGTGTATACCTCAGATGTCTGTAATTAAATGAATGAACGAACGCACGAATAATGACCACAGTAAAGTATTTCAGCTTATTGCTTTCAAATGTATACAGCATAACTAACTGAAGCCTCTCTACACACACACCAACACACACATAACCACCAATTACAGCCACGTTAATAACTGTGTACACTTTAGATGTCTGGTTGCGATCAAATGAATGAGACTTGTATGCATAAATGGAGTATACACTTTTAAATGAGTTGATTAAACTTATGCTGAGAACATTTTACAGTACTGACTGTAAAAACTGATATGCATGCTATAAATGAAATTGTTCCTATGAGATGTGATAAGACTGCAATTAGAATAACTCAGTCAGCATTTTGTCAGTGTTACAAACAACATAGTAAAATGTACTGTATTTTTCAAAGAAGGAAAAGGTTCAAGCCCTGCTAGACTTTGGCATCATGATTACCATTGACAAAGAAAGTACAATTGTGTACCTACCATAAATGTAGATGTTCGAGTGTATTCACTGTTGCAGTCATTACTCTTGGGTTATCCTGCTGGCAGGCTACCCTCGGTCGGCCAGAATTCCAAAGTCTAGGTCCGGCGTCGGTTGCGGTCTCCTCTTCCCTGACGTCAGTGCGCCAGGGGTATAAAAGATGCAGCCAATGCCATTTTCTTCAGTTTTTCTTGCCCCAGATGTCAGGTGCCCCCAAATTGGTAGGCTTACAAATATGCCAATAAAAATGCATGCACAAAAATAACATTTCCTTCATTTACAAGCAAATACATCAATAAGTTGTATAGGATAGAGAAGTGCAGATAAGTCCCAGCAAAGAAAAGGGGGATGGTGGGTGGGTAACCTGGACTGCAACAGTGAATACACTCGAACATCTACATTTATGGTAGGTACACAACTGTACTATGTTCATCGTGTTTCACTGTTGCAGTCATTACTCTTGGGTTGAATCCCAAAGCTGAGGAAGGGTGGCTGGGCTAAATAGGATTAGGAGAGGCTATGAGGCCCTGCAAGACTGCAGTGGCAAAGTCTGCTCTAGACTTAGAGTAAAGAGGTAAGTGGTAGTGCTTTGTGAAGGTGTGCACTGAACTCCAAGTTGCAGCCTCTAAGATATCTTTGGTTGGTACTCCTCTGAGGAAGGCTGCTGCTCTGGTGGAATGAGGCCTAATGCCCTTAGGCACTGATTTGCCATGTTGAAAATAGCAGAAATGGATGCAATGGCCTATCCATTTTGAAATAGTCTGTTTTGAGATCGCCTTTCTTTGTGATCCTGCAGCATATGACACTAAAAGTTGCTCAGTCTTTCTGAAAGCTTTAGTTCTGTCCAAGGAGAAGTGTAACTGCCTGTGTATGTCCAAAGAATGCAGAATTTTCTCACCCTTGTTCTGTGGATTAGGATAAAAGGTTGGCAAGTGAATGGTTTGGTTAACGGCCACACAGGACACCACCTTAGGCATAAATGTAGGGTTGTCCTCAGAGAAACTCTGTCTGGATGAAAAATGATGAAAGGTTCCACAGCCATGAGTGCTTGTAACTCAGAGACCTGCCTTGCAGAGGTTATTGCTAGGAGCAGAGCTGTTTTCCAGGTTAAGAATTTTATATCTGCTGTTGATGCTGGCTCGAAAGGAGGCAATGTGAGTTTTTCCAAAACATAATTGAGGTCTCAGGCCGGAATTGGTGCTCTCCTTGGAGGCCTAATGTTTTTGACCCCTCTGAGGTACTGCCTTATTAAAGGATGAGAAAAAATAGGTGGTTCCGTGTTGTAATGGGCTGAAATGGCACAGGCATGAATCTTAATTGATGAGAAGGAAAGGCCTTTGTTCAGCATCTCAGTTAGGTATTGTAAAATCAGAGGGATATTTGGAACACACGTGTCAATGCCTTGTTCCTGATTCCAAGCACAGAATCTCTTCCATTTTTCTGCATAAGATTTTCTGGTGGTGGGCCTCCTGGCCTCCAAGATAGCATCCATAACAGCTTTTGAAAGAGGAGTGTTCTGAATGGCTACATTATCCGCCATGCTGCCAGATTTAAGGTCCTGAGTTGGATGTGCAGGATCTGATTGTTTTGTTGGGTCAGCAAGTGAGAAGTTTGAGGCAATATCCATGCTGGACCTTGAGACAAGCTCTTTAGGATTGGGTACCAGTGCTGGCATGGCCAGTCTGGTGCAATCAGTATCATTTTTGGCTTCTCTTGTCTGACCTTTAGGAGTACCCTGGGAAGGAGAGGCAGTGGGGGAAAGGCATATACTGTTAGGTTTTTCCAGCTGAAGGATAGGGCGTCCACTTTCCATGCTTGCTTGTGATAAATCCTTGTGCAAAATCTCTGCAATTGGCAGTTGTGAGGGGAAGCAAATAGATCTATGTCTGGCCATCCCCATTTCCTTATTATCATGATGAAGACTTGTGGATCCAGTTTCCATTCATGGGGATCCATGAGGTTTCTGCTTAGTTTGTCTGCCAGAGTATTTGTTTTTCCTGGCAGGAATTGTGCTTGCAGGTGAATTTGAAAAGCCAATGCTGTGTCCCATGAGGTCATTGCTTGTCTGCATAGGGGGTAGGAATGTGTACCACATGACCGTAGTGTTGTCTATCTTTATCAGTAACTGTCCTGGATGAAGCAAGTCCTTGAAAGCTGTCAGGGCATTTTGAACAGCTAGCATCTCTTTTTGATTGATGTGAAGATGCATCTGGTTTGCAGACCATGTGCCCTGAATACATTTTCCTGCCATATGGGCTCCCCAGGCATAATCTGAAGCATCCATTGTCAGTGTCTGTCTGGCTGTGGGTAAACTGAATGGCAGACCCTTGTTGTGGTGACAGGCTTCTGCCCACCATCGAAACTCCTTTTGTAGGCAGGGAATGAGTGCAATTACCGTCTCCAGGCTGTGGCAATGCTGAGTCCAAACACGTATTAGGTACCATTGTAGTTTCCTCATATGCAGTCTGGCATATGGAGTTAGTAGAATGCAAGATGCCATGAAATCCAAGGCCTGCAGGATTTTCCTTGCAGATAAGTGGGTTTGTGTTGCCAATTTCTTGAAGTAAGTAGTCAGATGCTTTTGTTTGTCTGGCGTGAGATAAGTCATCTGGGCAGTTGTATTTAAGCTTGCACCCATGAATATTATCTCTTGAGAGGGCACTAGGTTTGATTTCTTTTCATTTACTGTGTACCCTAGGCTAATTATTAATCTTTTTACAAACGCCAGATGCTTCAGAAGAATGTCTTTGTTCTCAGCTTGAATTAGGCAGTCATCCAAGTAAGAATATATTTGAATTCCTTTTTGTCTGCAAAACGCTATTACTGGTGCCAGGCATTTTGTGAAGACCCTGGGTGCAGTAGATAAGCCAAAGGGCAGTGCAGAGAATTGGTAATGCATTGAGCCAGCTATGAATCTGAGGTACCTTCTGCAAGATTGTCTGATTGGGACATGCAGGTATGCCTCTTTTAGGTCCAAAGTTACGAGCCAAGCCTTCTTGCCCAGCATGGGCAGTAGTTGTAGTTGCTGCAGAGTCAACATCTTGAATTTTGGAACTTCCAGAAACGTATTTAAAATTGACAGGTCCAGTATTGAGCTCCAGGTTTTGTCCTTTCTGGGTACTAGAAAAAGTCTGGAGTAAAATTCTTGCCCCTGCTCTTGTTATGGTACTTGCTGAATGGCCCTCATGTCCATGAGGGCTGTAATTTGTTTTTGTGCCTCTGCCCATTGATTGTGTGGCAGGTCTGGTATACCTTTTGACCTTGGTAGGGTGTGAAAATGGAACCTGTAGCCTTGGGACACTATTTTCAGGACCCATTTGTCTTGGGTAATCATTTTCCAATTTGATGAAAAAAGTGCTAGTTTTCCCCCTAAGGGGGCTGCCAAAAGAAAGGTGCTTGGATCTGGTAGAGGAAAGTCATTGGGACTGTTTCCTGTGAGGTTGTGATTTGTCTTCTCCACTTTTGGAGGTAGGAGCACCCCATTGTTTAGGCCTGTATGAGCCTTGGGGCTGAGATCTGCCTCTGGGACGCCTGTATCTGCCTCTTTGTGGTCTGTCTGACACTGGAAAGGACAAATTTTTAGTGGGCCAGTTCCTGCTAAACCTGGGTGGCTGCACCTGTAAGAAATCCTTGACTGTCTGCATGGATTTTGCTTTATCCTCCATTTTTTTCAACACCTCTTTTGCTTTAGTACCAAACAAAGTATCATGCTGTAATGGTGCATCTAATAATTTTGCTTTAACATGATCAGGAAGATTCTGTTCCTTTAACCAAGCATGCCTTCTAATAATAGAACCTGTAACAGCAGACCTGCAAGAGGACTCCAGTGAATCATAACTGCATTGCAAAGTATGCTTTCCCACTTGTTCAGCTGCAATTCTTTGTTCTCTGAACCTTCAGTATTTGTCAACAATTTATGTTTAAGCAGTGACATTAAATATTGGTGATATTTAAGCATATGAAATTGACAATTTAAAGCCCTTACAGCCAGGGTAGCAGAAGTGTAGACTTTTTCCCCCATCTGTCTAGAGCCCTAGAATCCCTATCAGAGGGGACAGGATTTTTTGCAGTGGAAGCTTTAACCCCTTTGGGATCCTGAGATATAGTTTCTGGGTCAGCAGCGGGGTTTTTATATAGGAATTTATTAGAATCCGGGACCCTGTAGTACCTGTCTGGCTTAGCAGGTGCAGGGGGTAAAGAGTCAGGGGACAGGCCGGACTCTGAAAATACATCATCTACAATATCCAGTACAGGTGAAATAGCAAGGGGTCTGTGCTGAGGAAGTAGCAGAAAATCTCTGAGCCTTTCCTTAGATTCAGAATAATCTTGGCTCTCCCAGTGGAAATGCTCCCTCATGGTATGTAGGGTTTTCCCAAAAGAATAATCCTCAGGAGGAGAGGCTGAAGGAATGGATTCTTCAGCATCAGAATCCTCATAGGGAAGCATGGAGTAATCCTGTTCAGAAGAGGAATCAGAGGAAATAGAAACCTGATCAGAAGAATCATACTCAGTCTCTTGCCTAGGCCTCTTATCAGGAGGGGGATGGGAGCCTCTGATCAAACTAATTAGGTCTTCGGCCATTTTGAGCATCTGTTTTTTAGGCATGGACGTCTGACAAGGAGAATGCGGTACTTGTTTCTTTGTCTTTAGAGCTGCTTTGTCGTTGTCTTTGAAGCTGAAGATGGCTTAATATATAGTTGTGTAGGTCTGAAGACACCCTCAGAAGCAGATGCCTGCTCAGCGGCTCCGGACCCATCTGAGGGAATGATTTCCGAGTGTCCAATACTTTGAGTTTCCAGAGGCCCAGTCGGCTCCACGTGGGAGTCGGAAGCGGCCTGTGGCTCTGAGATAGTGGGCGCCAGGGGCTGCGAAAGCGCCTCACTGAGAACCGGCGAATGGCCTAGCAGAGGCTTTGTCATCGGTTTTGGACCTCGGATGAATATCCTTTTCCTTGTCCTTGCGTTTTTTGTAAACTCCGGTTGTCGGCTGGTCCGACGGCATTATATAATTAAATCTTCGGCCAAAGTAATGAAATGCAAAATCGAACCGACGCTTGATAGTGCATTGGTTAAATCTAGCACAAAGCCGACAGCTAGCAACATTGTGATCAGGGCCTAGGCAAGGAATACAGTAACAGTGAAAATCCTTATGAGGTATTTGCTTACCACAAGAAATACAATTGTTAACTTTTTCTGACATCGGTCTGGAGCAAGAAAAAAGTTTCCCCAACGGGGTACTTAGCTTTAATGAAGACTTTCATTCTGAAATTCGGATTTGAAAATCTCAGGAGTCAGCCGGCACTTGCGAACTGCTTTTGCTTCGGGCACCGCGCGGCAAGAAAGACTGAAGAAAATGGCGTCGGCTGCATCTTTTATACCCCTGGCGCACTGACATCAGGGAAGAGGTGACCGCAACAGACACCAGACCTAGACTTTGGAATTCTGGCTGACCGAGGGTAGCCTGCCAGCAGGATAATCAAAGAGTAATGACTGCAACAGTGAAACATGATGAACATCCCCTGAATTGTAATCATAAATTTATAGCCAACAAAAAGTATGCATTCATGCAGATAAAAAGCATAGGCCCTCATACAGCTAGAAGTTCAAAGATTTTTAGAAAAAAATAGTTACATCCTGTAGTTGAAACCACTGAAGTGAGTCATGATGTCATATGAGGAATGATGTTTCCCTATTTTTGAGCATTGTAGAAAATGTGGGAGGAGAGATAATCCATAGACACAATGTGGCAGGTCGAAATATTTGATAATGAAGAGATAAAGCAACAGACTATTGTGTCCATTCAGAATAAGAACGGGGTAGGACTGTAAGACAGCAACACTTGCATAGGGGTACATAGCCAACAGCAGGAGAATGGAGTTAGCAGAGAAATTCCAAAATGGGTTAGAAAGTGGTTTTGGTTAGATAGTAAAAAGGATCTGATATGTAAAAAGAACCCTGCCCCAATGACACAGCAACAGAAAAAGAAAAGTGCCATATTAGTAGGGCATACAAAATATTGCACAATAACTATAAGAATAAATCAGAGGAGGTTAGAACAGATTGGGAATTGAGACTGTATAAGAAATTCACACAGAATCAATGGTGGGATATGTTGTTGTTGTTGTGTCTTTCGGCTTTTCCCGATTAGGGGTCGCCACAGCGGAACTCTGGTCCGCTAATGATTGGCAGAAGATTTTTACGTGCCGAGTTGCCGGCCCTGACCCACAACCTTCAACGAAGGTACGCCCATTCACGCACATCTCCACACAGAAACGCTCTTACTGAGAATCGAATGGGGAACGTCTTACTGTGAGGCGACAATGCTACCGCAGCACCACCACTGCAGTTCAATGGTGGGATATGTATGGCTCTAAAATATTTAACAAAGTCTAGAAGATTTAGGATCTTTCCTTGGAAGTGTTTACATAGTTATGTTTATACCCCAAGTAGACTCAAAGATTTTTCCTCAGGTAGATTGAAAATGTTGGAGGTGTGATGGAGATAAACGAGGTAATTGGTAACATATTTTTTGGGAATGAAATTAGTTGGAAGACTTTAAAAATTCCTTGCTGACTAGTCTGTCAGAAATACTGGATAAGCAAATTGCTGTAACTAAGGAAATGATTTGTTTGAGCTATGATATAAAATTGTAATTGCCTAGACTTAGTAAGGCTTTGTCGAGTCTAATCCTGGTGACTGCCAAAAAAGTAATTAATAAATAATGGAAATCAAAGTCAAAACCAACTGATAGTACATATAGATAAAGTAACTGGAAGTGGGATCTTTAGAAAAGGCTTTGGAGCAAGTTACATAGATAAAAAATTGGGAATTTTTCTTCTGCCATGGGTAGCCTGGCATCCAGCCAATATACCAATGCCTTAGGTCATAGCAGATATGTTGCATGTCACACACATGCTCCCCCTGCACAGTGTAGGGCATAAAGCTGACACATGCACATACCACCCTCAGAAATGAAAATCCACAGGAGGAACACCAGTCGAAGGAGAAAAGAGGAACATGTGCACCCAGAAGGAGAAAGAAACGGGAAGAAGGAGGTAGCAAATACTGAAACAGTGAAGAGAAGGACATCTACTGTTATGATAAGATTTTAGGCAACTGTATTATGTCCTTCCATATCACTGTTGCAGTATTCCTTACAGTAGAGAGAGTACAAAAGCTCAGGAATAAAGTTGGGAGGAGGATGGTCCAGCAGAGCCCTCAATAAAGCCATGCAATATAGCCCTGGCAAAGCTAGCTCTACCACTAGAAACTACATTCAACTTACAGTGCTTGGTAAAAGTATGCAAGAAGTCCAAGTAGCTGACTCAAGAATGGAGTTAGTATCCAAACAAGAAAAAAAAACAGAAAAGGAAGCCACAGACCTGGTAGAATGAGAATTAACAGAAGAAGGGAGCATTTTCCCATGAAAAGAGTAACAAAAGCAAATGGCCTTGGATATCCAGGAATAAATAATTTGCTTAGAAACAGTCAGACCTAAAGACCTGGGATGAAAGGAAACAAAAAGCTGTTCTGATTTACAAATGGCTTTAGTTTTCTACAAATGATATCTGAGTTGCCTATGCAAACCCAAGGTGTAAAGAACCTTCTCACTAGCAGACTGCAGAGAAGGGAAAAAAAGTGGGCAAATGAATAGACTGATTAAGAGACAACTAGTAACCACCTTGGGCATAAAAACAGGATTAGTATGGAAAGACACACTGTCCTTATGAAAAACTTAAAAGGAGGAACAGTCATAAGTCATAAGACATCCATCTGGCTGAGGGAAGGGCCAAAAGAAGAACAGTCTTCCGAGAACAATACTGTAAGGAAGCTGAAGCTGCAGGTTCAAAAGGATTACGAGTCAATTTTTCAAGAACAAAATTAAGGTTCCAGGAAGGAGGAATAAACTTCCTCTGAGGCCTAATATGAAGGATGCCTTTAAGGAATTGTTAGATCTCAAATATAGAAGCCAAAGAAGGAGTCAAAGGCAAACAAGCAGTAATGGCTGACAGGTGGGCTTTAACAGAAGAGTACGCCAACCCAGCATTGAGCAATTCACACAAATGAGAGAGAACCAAAGGAACTTCCACATAAAGTGGATCCAAGTTTATGAGTAAGACACCAAACAGAAAATATCTTCCGTTTAGACAAATAAGATTCTCTGGTAGTGGGTTTTCTGGCCTCCAGCAGAACGTGGAGTACATCCTGAGGAAAAAAAAGTGTCTAAAAGGGATCAAAATCCTATCACCCACAGTGTCAATGGGAAATAGACCCCTTATCTTGTGTGAGAAGGTCCACCCTGTGAGGTAACTTGTGATGACTGCCCTTGGCTAAATGCAGAAGAAGAGGGAACCAATGCTTTCTTAACCAAAAGAGAGTCACCAACAAGATTTTGGGAGAGTCCTGTAATATGTTGAACAGGACTCTTGGTATGAGGAGAAGGGTAGTGAAGGCATAAAGACACATCCCCTTCCAGGAAAAAGATAGTCATCCACCTTCCAAGCCAGAGGACATGGGACTCTAGAGCAAAAGAGAGGAAACTGTCTGTTCAGAGGGGAAGCAAATAGATCCACTTGAGGAATAGTTCAGAGGGGAAGCAAATAGATCCACTTGAGGAATACCCCAGTGGCAGATGATGTTCAGAAACACATCGCTGGGAAGCATCAACTCAAGAGTTTGCATTATAGACCTGCTCACAGAATCTGCCACAATGTTCTGATCTGAAGAAATATAAACAGCCTGAAGAGTCACCTGATACTGGACAGCTAGATCCCAAATCTGAACAACTAGTCTGCATAAGAGGTAAGACATTGTCCCCCCTTTACTTGTTGATTTATCACATCACTGTGATATTGTCTGTGAAGATTTTGAGAGACCCTGGAAGGAAAAGAGAATGAAAGTCCTGAAGGGCCAGGAAAATTCTCATCTCTTTTGACACTGACATGGTCCTTCTTCTGACAAAGAGACCAAAGGGCCTGAACCTTCAGATGGTCGAAGGAGGCTCCTCACCTCATGTCTGAGGCATCTGTAAAGAGTTCCTGAGCAGAGACTGAAGGTTGAAAAAGAAGCACTGGATTGTGGGACAGTTGATGGATTCACCACTGAAACTCCATCTTGGGGTAAGAAAGAAGAGGAATTGGAAAGTCTAAAGGATGAGAATGTTGAAGCCAGATGGACTTTAGGAACCACTGGAACATTCTCATATGAAGCTTGGCTAGAGGAAGCATAGGAATGGTAAAACCATGTATTCCAGAGCCCTTAGAAACTCTCTGGCTATAACTGAGGCCAGAGGAAGAAGGGAATGAAAGAAACTAATCAGAGTTAAGGCACTGGGAGGAGGCAGAGATATCAGCATTGGAATGGTCTGAAACCTGCACCCAAGAAAAACATGATCTTGATAAGGAGTTATAAAGGACTTTTGGAAAGTCACTGTAAACACTAGGCTTTGTAGGAGACAAAAACATAGTGAAGATGCTGAAGTAAAATCTCTGGAGAGGAAGCCTGAATGTGCAGGTGGTCCAGATAAGGAAAGATCTGAATTCCCCTCATCTTGCAAAAGGCAATTACAGGACTGAGGCCTTTGGTAAAGACCCTTGGGGCAGTAGAAAGTCCAAAGGGCAAAGTACAGAACTGAAAATGCAAGGAAGAAACAGAGAAATGTAAAAACTTCATGAGAGAAACTAGGAAGCCTGAGGAAGAATAAGAGGAAACGAGGTTTGAAGAGATAATATCCAAAAGGAAGGAACTTTCAAAAAGGTATTGAGCTGCGAGAGAGAGATCCAGAATGGGTCTCCAGTTGCCTTCTTTCCTGGGAACCAGAAACATTCTGGAGTAAAACCCCTTCCCCTTTTGAGGAGCCAGAACTGCTTGAATTGTTCCTTGAGACAAAAAGCTCTGAAGTACATCTGGAGCAAAAAGCAGTTGCTTCTGAAGAGGTTGAGGAATGCCCAAAAAGGGAGAAGAGATTTCCAAACCATGTAATACTCCTGATGAATAATGGATAGAACCCAAGAACCCTGAGTGATCCTTAACAAATTTGGATGGGACAGGTAAAGATGAAGAGACAGACGAATGTGACTAAGAAGTGGTTAAAAAAGTCAGACAGAGCCTGGCTAGTCTGGAAATGGAGGCTTCTGAGATGAAGGGGTTTGAGTAGACTTAACAGAAGGAGCCCTTCTACCACCCTTTTTACCTTTGGAAGGAGGGGGACACTGCCTACAGACAAAGGCAGGTTTATTGGGGGTAATTCCTCTGAAATTTGGGAATAGGGAAAACATAAATATAATTCCTGCACACCCTTACCCTTTTCCCGAAGAGACTTAAAAAGTTCAGCAGCTGCAGAAACAAACAGATTTTTATTATCTAAAGGAGCATCCATTAACTTGACCTTAATATCATCAGGTAAAGGCTGAAGGCAAAGCCAGGATGTGTTCCGTGTTCTGCAGGAGTTCAGAAAACTCACTATCAGAAAATCTTATTTGTCCAAATGGAACAGAGTTTCTGTTTGGTGTCTTACTCATAACCTGGATCCACTTTCCATGGAAATCCCTTTGGTTCTCTCTCATTTCTGTGAATTGCTCAATGCTGGGTTGGCGTACTCTTTTGTTAAAGTCCACCTGTTACCTATTTCTGCTTGTCTGCCTTTGACTCCTTCTTTGGCTTCTAGATTTGTGGTCAAACAAAATTCTTAAAGGCATCCCAGGAAGTTTATTCCTCCTTTCTGGGACCTTAATTTTGTCTTAGAAAAATTGATTCAGACTCTTTTTTTAAGCCTGCAGCTTCAGCTTCTTTATAGTACTGTTCTCGGAAGACCATTCTTCTTTTGGCCCTTCCCTCAGACAGTCGAGTGTCTAAGCTGCAAGCTCTTATGACTGTTCTTTTTTTAGTTTTTCATAAGGATAATGTTTCTCTCCATACTAATCCTTCATTTATACCCAAGGTGATTAATGAGTTGTCTCTTAATCAGCCTATTCATTAGCAGCAGTATACAGTTTCTTACCCAACCTCTCCATGGTTCTGCTGCCCTTGCCAGAGGGAAGCAGCTTTGTAGAAGGTAAAATCTTAGGTGGTTTGTCAGATGAACATAAATAACAGAAGGGTCAGCACAGGGACACTTTTAAAGGAATTTGTAATAATCAGACACCTTATAAAACCTATCAGTGTTTTTAGGAGAAGGGGGCTGGGAGTCAAGAGCCTGAGAAGCTGCAGGAAAAAGTGCCCAACAAGGCAACAAGAACAGGAGGAATCACAGAGGGCATGGAGACTTCATTTGAAGGAGTTCATGATGCCTTTGCTGGACATCTCATATCTAGGTGCAGTCTAACATAAAAAACTCCATCATATGGGAAAGTGTATTTTCAAAGGAAATCTCCTCAAAAGGAAACTCAGGGCTAACAAGAGTCATTTTCCTCAGATCCATAGTCCAAGGTAGAGGGAATCTGGGTGGAATAGGTTAAGGATTCTTCATCAGAATCCACATCGTTATCAAATGAAACCTGTTTTCTAAGCCTCTTAAGAGGAGTAGAAGATCAAGGGGGAGCAGGAATCGAGATCTCCTGAGGAAGCTTTAAAGCAATAATGGCATTAAACAAACCCTGTGTGAAATCCTGCCATTCACACCGAGGATCCTTAGGAACAGGAGATATATGCTTGGTTTTCTGCTTCTTTTTCAAAGGGATGTCAGCCATGAATATCTTAGGTGGCTCAGACCTCTGCCTATATTCAATAACCATAGTAGGAAACTCCTCCCAAACAAGCAGTTTGAAATAATCAGCTGAGGTTCCTCCTGAACATCTGAAATGGATGTCTGCTGAGCCTCCAAGGACATGTGGGAAGCTAGATCTATGCCGGCCTCCAAAATGGTCCGAGCAGAAGAATCTGACTGAAAAAATGGGCAGTCCTAAGGGCTTTTGCCAGCCTCAAGAGAAATGTCCAGTGGAGACTGTACAGCCAAAGAATCTGACCAAGTTTTCTTGGTATTCTTCTTCACAGATGGCTGACACTCAGGCTGGAATGACAGCCATAGTACCGTGAGGCAACAATTTCAGACATTGGTTTTCTAGGTAAATGACCAAAAAGGAGAGATGACTATGCAAATTTTCAGAAGAAATGCCTGACAAATAGAACAAGACGTATGGTTGTGTGAAACACCTAAGCAAAATAAACACTGCTTGTGACAATCCTTATGGGAAATTTGTGTCCCACTCTGGCATTTCCCCTTTCTGGATGACATGAAATCAACAACCACAATTCGTAAAAAAAGATATGAAGAAAAGCCCCAAAGGGGCACTTATCTGAAAAACGGCTTGGCAACCAGCAGACAAACGAGCATTCAGACTGACAATCAAAGATGGCATTCAGACTGGTGGCAAAGAAGTTCTGAGGATTGTATGCCTGTACATCACCTTTATGCCCTACGCCATGTGCAGGGAGGATATATGTGACATCTGATGTCCCTATTACAACTTAAGTCTTTGGTATATTGGCAGGATGTGGGGTTACCCTTGGCAAGGGATCCTACTGTAAGGAAAATTTTAGCAGTGATATGGAAGAACATCAATACACGTAGAATCATGTTTTGAAGGAGGAATGTGGTTTAAAAGAAGACAGGATTTGAATGTGCTATGTAATGTTTGACTGACAATGACTGGATAGATTATAAGTGATGCAAAATGTTTGCAACTAAAAATAGATCTACATAGTTTTTTTTCATTTATTTACATGTTTGCGTATGTCATAAGTCATAAGTTAATAAAAACGCTGCATTTTTTCTGTTCTTCTACACAACTAAAAAAAGCTCATCCTTTTGGGATATTTGCAACAGACAGCTATTACAGCTTATGCCACATACCCACATACCCACACTGACTGTAAATGCAACACCAGCATCTATTTCTGAATGCCGGTAATAAACTGAAGACCAATCGGATTGGCATAGCATTTACCAATTGCACCCCTTATCACCTTGTGTCTAGAGTGGCTACCCCCATTCACCCACCGTAGCTACACCTCAGGATGTCAAAATAGAAACTGAAGGTAAACAGATAAAAGCTCTAAAGTGGGAATCAGTGAAAGACAGAAGTCTGCACACTGACATACGAATGGTGTTAGCACATAAACAGAAAAAATGGAAATAGAAGAAGGGCAGTTAAGCGAGGGACCTCAGAAAAATAATGAGTAGTAGAAGTGAGAAAGGTAGGAAAATATAGAACTCTGAACCCATTTCTGTTAGTGTAAAACAGAAAATTCACGTGAAAGCAGACTCTAGGCAACAAGTATCTGTAAGTAAGGAAACAATTTACACAAAAAAAATGTTCTGAGATACCCTTTGTGGAGGAACAGTAACCAAGGGAAGGAAAAGAAACAGGGAGGTTTGTGTCATTCACTAAGACAGTGGGAGAATAGCCCAAAAGAAAAACACACGAACAATGTAAACTTTCTAAAAGCACAATAGGAAGTTGGTACATTAAGTATGGCAAGAGAGAATATAACCAGAGTTGTAAGGGATGATGAACAGGATGTCCTCATTATTTCTTACTCCTATCCTGAGTTAAAAGATGACCTTGTATAAAGAGCAAGTAAAGAAAGAAATGAAGTTATCCATCGGCTACTATTAACAAATGCTTACAGGACACATAGGTTCATTTATTCATAGGTAAGTACTCGACTAGCTGCCATTTTAATGTTAACCAGTTTCCCTTTTTGTACTTGAATTAACCTATCCCATTTGGTTTGAGACTGGCTTTACCCACCCACAGTCGATAATTATATACATTACCCCTAATTTGGATGTCTGCATATCTTATGTTCATTGCTAATGGCTTTATACATATATATATATATATATATATATATATATATATATACATATATATATATATATATATATATATATATATATGTGTGTGTGTGTGTGTGCGCGCGCACGTACAATGGATCACATGAATCCGGATAAGTGAGACTTTAAGACATGACCAGGCTATATGGAGTTAAGAAGCATTGGCATGGGTGCATCTCCAACAATAATTTTGCCACTCCACCTTTTCCTACATAATTCTGGAGATCTTTGCTATACCTAGAATAGTTTAAGGATAGAAAAACCTGAGATCTCAGGAATATCTTCATCTGTGTAGTTATTAATACAGTTTTCCATTCAATCCTGTTGGCCAGAGGATTCCACATTTTATTTTTAGTTAAAACAATTAAAAATATATATTTCTTCTTTAAGGATGCACTGTGCATCTATGCAAGTATCTTTAGTATGACACATGTACACTTAAACATTAGAACCTTCCCTTTAAGACAGACTCTGCATCTGTGCGTGTGTGTCTTTAATAAGATGTAAGCATGCTTAACTTTCCCTTTGCTGCTGCTTTTCACTCAGAATTCAAATGCGGAGAACTACCGCTGCTTGCTGCCATTAGTGAAATGAGCAAGCCTTTGGTAGGTGTATGAGAAACTGCTGTTGCATGCTGCCATAACCAGAGGTGTATGTAGAGATCTGCTGCTGCTGCCATCACAAGGTGTGTGTGTGTGTGTGTGTGTGTGTGTGTGTGTGTGTGTGTGTGTGTGTGTGTATGCGCATCTGTGTGTGAAATGCCCTAGTTAGGGCTTGTAAGTTACTTAATTAACTTGCTCAACCTCAAACCCTGTACACCATGGTTACTGGGAAGAAAAACCTGAATCTTTTACTCCAACTACCAGACTCCAGGCTGCTCTCTTAATTACTGGTGGGTATTTTCAAGGTATTGGGTTTCAGTGCATTTTCAAGTAATTGTGAGTTTTAGTGCATTTGAGTTTTAGTGCATTTTCAAAGAACTGTAACGTTTAAGGAAAGAAAATGTTACTGTTGTTCATGCTAAGTCTGTCTTTAATGTGCAACTGTTTTGTTTAGCAAATGGCCATCTGTGTTTGCACTACAGAATTGGAAAGCAGTGTTAGTAGCACAACAGTTAGCATAAGTGCCTTTGTTGCAGAAAGCTGTGGATTCTACTCCCACACCATATAATTGGGACTGCTGGTACTGAAGTGCCCTTTAAGGAGGGAAGTGAGAGTGTTGCACTAGTGACTATAAAACTGTAGTCAATTTGCCAGTCATTCCCTATTCCAATATTACCAGTTTACCATATTTTTAATGTGACACAGGCATTTTTTTCCTCAAGGGCAGCTGGCACTAAATTTGTAGATTGAAACACTGAAATGTAAAATTGTTTGCCAACAGCAACCTCTTCATTATAGTTTTTTTTTCTAATGTGGAATTATTCAGCTGACTTTTACTTCTGCAGAGATTTTGTACATTGACTGGTATCAGTGGATTGTAATGAGAAGAGACTGAGTGGCCTTTTGTGGTGAAATGTGCTGAAATTGGTAGTTTTGTCATTACTGGTTCATATGTTTTGTTTCATTGCTTATTGGAAAAATGTTCAAAAACTACAAATCTGAAACACATTCTAATAAGTGGTGGTGTATTACATAATGAATATAATTTAATACAATCAGGAAGGTGAATCAGAGAACACATGCGTGTATGCATGATCCTAAAAAAACATGTCTGCAAGGGGCGTATGGTTTGAAAACAGCTCAAAAGTAAACTGAATCTGCTATTGTCCAGATGCATTTTCTCTAAATGTCGATTTCAATGCCATTCAATGCATGTGAGTTTTAAGCACAGAGAAGTCTACTGCGAATGCTAAATCTGTTTTCATTGTGAGACTGTACTGTTTTGTTCAGCAAATGTCTATTAGTGTTTGTGCAATACAATTTGAAATAAAACTTAAATCCAAATATCTGTAATCATTGTAGAAGTGAAGAAGAAAACAGTATGTAAACTGACAGGCTTGAACAGTGTTTATGGTAACTGAGAGGAAACAACTAAGTAATTGGACACTGGAATGGCTGGGGGAGGGTGATTCATTACCCTTCATAGGGCCCATTTGACCATTATCCGGCTCTGGGTAAACCCATATCCCTGACTCTAAGAAAAGGACAAATGTCCTCTTTTTGGGTTCCCATCCTTCATTTTCAGTTCAGAAATCCAAAACCTCAAGATCACATACCTTGCTTTGCACATTAATCCAAGGGGAAGAAAACATTTTTGTAGATCAGTGCCAATTTTACAGCTCACCACATTAACTTTACAGTACCCCTAGCACACCTGAACATATCTCCCACACAAGCAATATCAGAATGTTTAAATTATGAAAATCCTGGACTTCTCATACTTCTGTTGATACCCACCTTCCTTCTACACATTCCGGGGATGTGTTTTCCATAAAAAGAATGGCACTACAGACTGAATTCTCTCAAGTCTTAGACAACACCATGTATGGCAAGTACACAATGATAAAGAGGATTTACAGCAAAAGCATTACCTTTACAACCTGCACCTTGCTCAAAAAATAGGACAAATTGCTTATCCTACACCAGCACTGCATTCCTGACATTTTACAGCAAAAGAAAATGATTAATTTCAGTCATGTTGTCCATGTGGATTGACAGTTTAATTCCCAATACATAGTTTCCTTCACCATTGTAAGGGGGAGGTGATGACTGTCTTGATTCCTTGAACATACATTCAGATAGGAGAAATATGTGAGATCTGTTTGTTAGATATGCTCCCTGCACAAATCGATCAAGAGGCAATATTACCTTTTCTACATTTTTGTAGGATTTGGAACAACACCACACGATTATCTGTACAAACCAATATGACAGTTCTGTTATCTCACTGGGGAATTGACACCTTATCCTTGGAAAAATATTCTTTAGGGTACAGTCTGCTATGAAAACAACTAATACAAGATGAACTGGTGAAAACAGGCATCCATGGATGGAAACATTTTTTGGAAAGCCAGCTGAGGTACTTCATCACTCTTTTTCTGAATAAACCTATCTTTAATTCTGCCTACAGTGTCTTTTCAGACATACAGAATAAATACATAAATAATGGCCACAGTCGTGTATTTTAATTCATGCTGTACAACCCAATGCAATTTTCCTAAAAAAAATACACACACATGCACATACATACACACACACACACATTTTATATATATATATATATATATATATATATATATATATATATACACACACACACACACACACACACACACACACACACACACATAGTACACGCAGACACACAGATGCTCACACAGAATACATACTCTCCTATAGGCTGGATGGCTGTGGAAATCACAGACTAGCAGAGTACTGTTTTATTAGGGAAAAGTATTTTTTTCTACAATTACTGTCTTGTCAGTAAGTTACTCTGTGTTCTTTCAGTTTTGATTTAAGCTCCCTGAGGCCCCAGTCAAATGATGTGGTCTGAGCCAATGTGGAAGACTGCTTACTGCTTAATTTAGAAGCTAAAACAGTGACTACCGAAACATCAATTGAGCCACCTGAAACAGAAGGACTTTTTATTTTTTTTATTTAATTTAATATTTGTTAACCAGGGGGGAGAGTAGTGACCCTGGTGGACCACTTTCAGACATAAAAATAGCAAAGCAGAGACAGCTGTCTCTTTTTTTTATAGAAATCAGAACAACACACATGCATTGCACATGAGCAAAGCTCCGAGTCCCACAGTGGGAAAGTCAAATACTGTTAAATAAATACACACATACAGTTTTATACTTTTCAGATGGCAGGAACACAGCTGAGCAGTCCAGTAACATAGGCCTCCCTGGATAAGTTGCTATAATGGTTAAGGTGTTATCTCACAAATACAGGGTACAGGGCTTGATTCTCACCATTGAAAAGGGGACTTGGCTAACCTGAAAATGGACCACCTGGGCAGCTAGCCTAATATTTATATATGAACCTATAATAATTTTCTGTAGTGGGTCCAGTGTTATTTATAAAATATATATAAATAACAGAAAATAGTGAGAAGGGGTTAAGAGACTCTTTTCTGCCTAGTTCTAAACTACACATACAGAGTAATTGATGAAACCGGTTTCTCTGATAACAGGAGAAAGATCAAAGCATGCAGCTGTTCTGCAGATGTTTGGGGATGGTAGGCATCAACAAGACAAGAGAGAGTCACATTAAGTTTACAGCAGAAATGGTCATGTACTTTCTCTACACAGTCCTCACCGTATATGACCATACCTGAATAAACTTCATAAAGCATGTGAAGACTTATCATATTCTATGTCTGCGTATCTTTCATTACGAGATGTTTCATAATGTGACAAACAACCATGGGCATCAAATATCTGCTCCCTTCTGCATTGTGGTTTTGTAATGTATGCTTGACAATGGGTAATACCTTACAGAGGTCTTTATAAATCTGCAATCTTATGATGAGGTGTCTTCAAAATAATATATTTAAAACATCAATCATTACCCTGTTTACAGTTTTTTATAGGAATCTGATTAAAAATGTTATGACATAGTTCAGACAGCTGAACAAAGTTTACATCAGCCAACATGCTCTAAAAACCAAACAAAAGTGACTTTTGATTTAAAATGTCCCTGGTTTTATTAAGTGACTTCCACTGTGACTATATTACATTCACTAATTTACAACAGTTCAAATACTTCTTACTAATGTTTGCATTGTGCACTTATTAAATATATGTGGATACACACTTAAATCTTAACTGCTAACACAAGCATATAGCAGGATATGCACCTGAATACTGGTATAAGTATTAAATACCCCATTACTGAAACAACGGACAAGAAAAATACAATATTTGTTAGTTTGGGCATTAGATTACATGCATTATTGTGCTGCTTTTTATTACAAAAATGGTGCAGTAAAAAGACAGAAAAAATACAGACCATCTATAAATTGACTGATAGGTGTAACTTTTAAATTACCCATGACTGAAACAATGAAAAAGGCTACTCTGTACAGTGTAAGATGTGAAATAAAAAACTTAATCACATTATGTAAAATGTTACCCAAGAAGCTATCCACAGACTTTCTTTTTCATTCATTCTGTTAACTTGCTTATTTTTAAGTTGATGCTTCTTCATTTACTGAGATGCACATTACCAATACACTGTGGTCACGTATTTTAAAAGTTAACATTTCTGTAAAGTGTGTACTGAATACCTCGGTAAATACTGGTTTTGAGGGCAAAATATTGAGGTGCCACAAATTCCCATGTGGCCACTTTAATTTACGAATTTCCTGGTGTGTTTTTTTTTTTTTTTTTTTTTTTTTTTATTGTTATTCCTGATGTCATCACATGCAGGGCATGCGCGATGACGTCAGGTTCTGCAGACCAGTCTGTGAGTGCACAGCTTCTTCCCTGGCTCAACTGCTCCTTTCGGCATGACAAATAGCAGCTTTACTTATTTAATGGCTGCAATCAAGTTTCCCGTGGCTCAGTTCCTACTCCCCCAGGTAAAACAGCAGCTAAAATGTGTGATTACTGTGGAGCACGGAAGTTCAATGGTTTCAGTAGTGGTGGGTGGGGCGTATTTTCATATAGGCCCCCCTTTTTCAGTCCTTTCGTACTAGAAAGAAGAAGTCAAAGATAGAAACTGACCTGGATTGCTCCAGTCTGAACTCAGATCACATAGGATTATTAATTGTTGAACAAACAAACCCTTGGCAGTGGCTGCACCGCCAGGACATCCTGATCCAACATCGAGGTCATAAACACCCTCATCGATGGGGACACTTAGAGGGGATTGGGCTGTTATCCCTGGGGGTAACTTGGTTCATTGCTCAGTTCCCTGGGTCAATTGTGCTAGAGGTTCTAGTTTAAGAATTGTCTTTCTTAAAATAGGTTTATTCATTCATTGCAGAGGGTTTTTTGTGCTCCGTGGTCGCCCCAACTGAAAGCATTTGGTGTTATGTTGCTTGGAGTATTAGTCTACATTTATGCTTAATACCAGAGCTTGAAGCTCCACAGGGTCTTCTCATCTTATGAAAAAATGTCCGCTTTTGAATGGACAGATGAATTTCACTGATCTGGTGGAGGAGACAGTAGAACCTTCATGTTGCCATTCATACAGGTCCCTAATTAGGAGACAAGTGATTATGCTACCTTCGCAGGGTCAGAATACTGCAGCCATTAAACAATATGTCACAGGGCAGGCAGTACCTCTTATGTTTAGCAAGAGGCGATGTTTTTGGTAAACAGGCGAGGTTCATGATTGCCGAGTTCCTTCTCGTCCTTTTAATCTTTCCGAAAACACTTCAATGTAGAGTTTATGATTTGTTGGTGTAAAGTTTTCTTGTTTACGGTTGGTTGTTACATTCTTTTCTTTATCATTAATTGTCAGTAATGGGTCTGTTCTGACTAACACTCGTGTGAGGAGAAAATTATATTTTCTTGTTACTCATTCCAGCATTTTTTCACTTATATTGGTGTAAGTTGGCTCGATATATGCGCTTGATTATGATTATTTAGTGACATTGGTGGGCAGGGAATAGGGGAGCTGTAACACTTTCTTTACTGGTGGCTTCTTTTAGGCCCACTTTGGTTTTTGCCTTATTTATTATAGCCATTATCCATTTGTTGAGGTTGTATCCTTTTTTGAAGGGGCTGACCCCCTTTGATTAGCCTCTAAATTCAATGATGGACTTTTGGGTGAGGCAGTACATGAAGAATTTAGGGCAGAACTAATATTCATTTCTCGAGCAACCAGCTATCTCTAGGCTCGTTTGGCTCATCACTGTTACTCGTAGCTCTTCTCATCATTTTGCCACATGGATGAGTTGGACCGTTTGGCTGTCCCAGAGTAGCTCGCCTAGTTTTGGGGTTTGGACTTGAAGTTCTTTTTGCCCTTGATGACTAGCTAGACCATGATGCGAAAGGTACAAGTGTTAGTCTTTGCTTTTTTTGTACTTAATCTTATTTCATTGGTTTTTCAGCTTTCCCTTACGGTACTCATTTAATGCACTGTGATTTCTTTCTTTCTCCAATACTTGAAGTAAAAATGGTTTATTTATAGGTTATATGTTATATACATTGATAAGTTATAGGATAGTAGGCTTGCAGTTTGGTTCAAAATGACCCGATTTGCACGGGTGAGCCCTCGGTGTAAGGGAGGTGCTTTTCTAACTTAGCTACATTTTGATGTGCCAAGTACACCTTCCGGTACACTTACCATGTTACGACTTGCCTCATCTTTCTGACCTGTGGTTAATTATTTATTGTCTACGTGTGTTGAGGAGATTGACGGACGGTGTGTGCACGCCTCATGGCCAGTTCAGAAAAATATTCTTATTTTTTCTTACTGCTAAATCCACCTTTTAATCCCGGTTTCACTGGATTATCCATGTTTTCTGTTAGAAAATGTAGCCCATTTCTTCCGCCCCATATGCTATACCTCGACCTGATGTACTAGGTGATGCCTGTTTTGCCAACAAGTTGGTCCTCATGGGGTTGGCTGGCGACGGCAGTATATAGGCTGAAATGCAAGAGGCGGTGAGGTAAAACGTGGCTTATCGGTTCTAGAAAAGGATCCTCTAGGTGGGTGTGAGGCACTGCCAAGTCCTTTGGGTTTTAAGCCTGGGCTTGTAGTTCCCTAGCAGACAGGCTGTGTAATGGGGCCTGTCATTGTTTAAGGCTAGACATAGTGGGGTATCTAATCCCAGTTTATTTTCTAGCTTTCATGAATTGAGATAAACTACTTATTTAAAATTTTGATTTTCTAGCTTGCGAGTGCTTATAACAGCTGGGCCAGTATTTAATTTTATTTACAGTTTCTCCTAATCATCCTATACGCGGGGGGTATCAACTTAAGTCCCTCGTATAACCGCGGCGGCTGGCACGAGGTTGGCCAACTTTAACCATGACTGGATCAAGTTTGCACTTATGGTCCAATTTTAATGACTGGTGTTTCCCTTGGGGGTGTGGCTTTGCAAGGCATTTTGGGCTGCTTTATGTGGGCCTGATGCCAGCTCCTCTAGGCCAGTTGGCATGTGAGGGCACTTTCACGGGGGTGCGGGGAATTGCATGTATAAGTTTGGTTAAAGTTGATATTAAGGCTAGGACCAAACCTGTTGTGTTGGTGAGGCGTATTAAGGCCTATCTTAGCATTTTCAGTGCTATGCTTTACTTTAAGCTACATCAGCTATCTAATTAAAAGCTGTATAATAGTATGTCTAGGATGTTTTGTTGCATAGAACATAGACTGTAGGGGCGAGAGCTGTATAAGTATATCACACATCAATAATAAAATTAATTTTGGGGTAACAATTAAAAAATTTTTGGAGAGCTATATTGTAATTTCTTCTAATAGGGAATAGGACCCCTCTTTAGTGTGGGCTCGGTTTTGGGGTTTGACGAGTATTGTGCTCGCTAAGGGGGGAGGGGGGGTTTGTGATTCCAAAACCGTCATTAGAAAATTTCGCAGTGTTTCGTCATCATTTTAGCTATGGTTACGACTCCCGGACTTCCTTTCATTTTTTAGTGTTTTTTTTCTTGTCCAGTTATCATCCTAATGCTGAACTGATTGTTTACATTAAGTTCATACCTATATTTCAACAATATGTTCCTTACATTATGATCTCAATGAAGTATAATAAATATTATGTACTTAAGAAATGATAATATGCTCCTGTTTTGCGGGATATCACCGAGGAATCAACACGAGGTAAATTATATTACATTGAAGTATTATGGAATGTCAGTCCAATCAACAGTAATGGGGCGTACATCCGTGTGTTGAGTAGCTTCAAGTTCTCCCCCCCAAAAAAAAAAAACAGTAGTATGGCAAACCAGTTATGCCCATGCCATGGGCCATCTAGTAGCAAACCCATTAATCAGAGGTCTCTTAAACGGTGAGAAATTAGGGAAATAAAGTGATATGACCGCAAACTTCGAATTAAAATAAGGTAGTCAGAAACCACAGTTTGGAGGGTCATGGGCCATCTAGATTAATTATGCAACCAGTATAGCAGATAAGACAATCATGAGTATAACACAAAGAACCAGATTTCTTTACAACACGCAAAGTAGGGGCTTCTCGAGAAATGTGGAGCATACGAGGAATATGTACGATTATACATAGTTAGTACTCCCGTGGACATGAAATCAATGCACAATGGACATACCAGTCAAAACTTGACTGTGTACCAATCGTGCAAGTTCAGAAGGTAGTTTAAAGAATAATATCAGCTTTGGGAGCCGACGGCGGGAATTAGACTCTCTCCTTTCTGAGGGGTGGCGGGGAGGAACATTAGCCTCCATTCTCCGGCTTACAAGGCCGGTGCTTTTGTGTTAAGCTACCGCAGCAGTATTTATTAATTAGTTTGTTCTCTAATGAGGCGATGAGGGGGAATAGTAGTAGAAAGAGAAGAAAGTAGGCAGCAGATGCGATTTGGCCAATAAGAACAAATGGATGTTCTACAGGCTGACCGCCGATTCATGTTAAGATGAGGGTATCAGCCACTAGCAGCCAAAATATGAGTAGGGAAAGCGGACGTTATGCTATGGTTCATTGTTTTGCTCGGTAAAGGGCTGGGGTGGTGAAAAGAATAAAGATCAATGCTATGAGTGCTAGTACGCCTCACAGCTTATTTGGAATGGAGCGTAGACTTGCATATGCAAAGAGGAAGTATCACTCTGGCTTGATGTGTGTCGGGGTGATGAGGGGGTTTGCTGGGGTAAAGTTTTCTGGGTCCCCTAAGAGGTTGTGGGGAAAATAGGGCGAGGGTTGTAAGTAGAAAAGTTAGTATTAGGAATCTGAATAGGTCTTTTAGGGTAAAATAGGGGTGAAAGGTGATTTTGTCTAAATTTGAGTTTAATCCTGTTGGGTTATTTGAGCCGGTTTCATGAAGGAAGAGGAAGTGGATGGCTGTTGTTGCAGCAATAACAAATGGAAATAGAAAGTGGAAATCAAAGAATCAGGAGAGAGTGGCATTGTCTACAGAAAATCCCAGATCCATTGGACTAGGCTGTCCCCTAGGTATGGGACAGCTGAAAGAAGATTAGTAATAACTGTGGCACCTCAGAAGGATATTTGTCCTCATGGAAGGATGTAGCCTACGAATGTGGTTATTCTAACTAGCAGAAAAAGTACTACTCCAATATTTCAGGTCTCTATGTACAAGTAGAAGCCATAGTAAATTCCGCATGCAATGTGGATGTAGATGCAGATGAAAAATATTGAGGCCCCGTTTGTGTGGATGTTGCATAGAAGTCAGCCGTAATTTACGTCACGAGAGATGTGGGCACTAGATGAGAAGGCAGTTGTGGTGTCAGCAGTGTAATGTATTGCTAAGAATAGTCCTGTAAGAATTTGGATAATTAGGCAAAGTCCGTGAAGGGAGCTGAAATTTCATCATGCTGAGATGTTTGATGGTGTTGGTAGATCAATTAGAGAGGCATTTACAATTTTAATAAGTGGGTGGGTTTTTCGAATGTTGGTTGCCATAAGTTCCTGTAGTTGAATTACAACGATAGTTTTTCGAGTCATCAGTCTTGGTTGAAGTCCTGGTGGGAATTATGAGTTTTCTTTTTTTTTACATTGTTGGTTGGGTTTTTAGTAAGTCTGGTGGGGGTGGCGTCGAATCCAGCGCCTTATTTTGTGACCTTGGGGCTAGTTGTTGGGGCGGGGCTTGGGTGTGGAATTTTAATTTGATTGGGTAATTCCTTTTTGTCATTAGCTTTGTTTTTAATTTATTTGGGGGGAAGCTAGTTGTTTTTGGGTATTCTGCGGCTTTAGCGGCGGAGCCTTATCCAGAGGGGTGAATAGACTGATTGGTTCTGTTGTATGGTTTGTTGCTTTAGCTGAGTGTTTTGGTTTGGGGGTACTTGTAGTTGGTGGATGACATGTGTTGGGCGGTGTGCATGTTGGGAGTGGTTTAGTCTTGGGGGAACTCTGTGGAGTTGGTGCAATATATTGGCGTGGGGCGGGCGTTTCTTGTGTTAGTTGGGTGATCTTTGCTATTGGAGTTATTTGTGGTATGAGAGGTAACTCGTGGGGGTGCTTGGGGGGCCCTATGTTCTATTGAGTAAAAGGAATATTAGAAATGAGGCAGTAGATATGAGAAATAGTGTGAGGTAGGTTTTGATTATTCCTCGTTGTGAGTCGGTGATGAGTGTTGAGAATAGGGTGGTCATGTTTATTAGGCCTTTTGGCCCAGATTTTTCCAGTCAAAGAAGGTCGATTAAATGTGTGGCTAGGCCCTGTGCTCATTTTAGGCCTAATGTGTGGAGTAGGCAGTGTAGGATTGGTTGAAAATAACCTAATATGTTTGAAAAATTGTAGGGGTGTAATAGACGGGTTGGTTTGAGTTGTTTATTAGTAATATTGGACAATTCTGCAGCTGTAAGAAAGCCGATGGCGGTAACTCTGATAGCTGCTAGTTTGGCAGATGCTGGCATAGTTATGATCTGTGGTGGAAGCGGGGGGATATTCAGGACTAATAAGAATCCTGCAATTGTGCTTCATGCGGCAAGTCGTATAATTGGGCCTGTGGGGCCTCTAAAATGGGGACTAGTGATGGATATCGGGGGAAGTTTATTGAGACATAAAAAATGATTCGGAGGCTGTAGGCGGCAGTAAAGGATGTAGTGATGAGGGTGAGGGTAAGGGCTCAAGCTTTCAAGAAGGATGTGTTTATTGCTTCAATAATTGCATCTTTAGAAAAAAATCCTGTAAGAAATGGAATACCCGAGAGGGCAAGGCTTCCAATAAGCAGGCAGGAAGTTGTTACTGGAAGGGATTGGTGTAGTCCTCTATTTCTCGAATGTCTTGTTCATTATTGAGGCTATGAATAATTGAGCCTGAACAGAGAAATAGTATTGCTTTAAAAAAGGCATGTGTACAGATGTGTAAGAAGGCCAGGAGTGGCTGATTTAGTCCGATGGTGACTATTATTAGGCCTAGCTAGCTAGATGTTGAAAATGCTATGATTTTTTTTAATGTCGTTTTGTGTTAGGGCACATGTGGCTGTGAAGACAGTAGTAATTGCACCTAACAATAGACAGGTAGATAGGGCAGTCTCACTATTTTGAAAAAGGGGGTGAAGGCGAATTAAAAGAAAAATTCCAGCCACGACTATTGTGCTTGAGTGAAGAAGGGCAGAGACTGGAGTTGGGCCCTCTATGGCTGCTGGGAGTCATGGGTGAAGCCCAAATTGTGCGGATTTTCCTGTTGCCACTAGAATTAGGCCTAGTAATGGAATGACTGTATCTTTATTTGTGTTAAGAATAAATAGCTGTTGAATGTCTAGGGTGTTTAGGTTTATAGCAAATCAGGAAACTGCAAGGATTAGGCCGATATCTCCAATTCGGTTATAAATGACTGCTTGTAGGGCGGCCGTATTTGCATCTGCTCGGCTGTATCATCAGCCGATGAGTAAAAATGATATAATTCCAACTCCCTCTCACCCGATGAATATTTGAACTAAGTTGTTTGCTGATGTTAGCACTATTATGGCTGTAAGAAATAGTAGTAAAACTAATGTTGAAGGTAAATGAGTTGAGGCCTATTCAGTGTCAATTGGTTGAAATGACTTCGACCCCCTGGTCTGTAAAGACTAGGAGGGGGAAGAGGCTAATAAAAAAAAGCGAGTTTAATGGCAGCTTTTGCACTAAGTTTATATCACTCTGGTTGAATGGGGGAGGGGGTCATAGTTAATAGGAGTGGGGCTGTAAGTAAGAAGAAGATTAATGTAGAGGAAGACACTATAATCAACTGGGGAGTCATAGCTTTTACTTGGATTTGCACCAAGGAGGATGGCTCCTAAGGCCAGTGGATAGACTTTTTTCCTTTAAAAGCTGAGTGGACCATGGAGTTGAACTGTGGAAGTAGGGTTTAGCAGGCCTTAGTGTCCCCGACCCCTCTCGGTGAATAAGGTGACTTTAACACCTATTTTTAGGACCACAACCTAATGTTTTTGTTAAACTATATTTGCAGTAAAACCACCATCAGACTAGTTCTGGTTTAATAATTAATAGAAGAGAGGGAATTAAGTGAAGGGCAATAAGAAAGTGTTCACGTGTGTGGGTGGGCTCTATTATAACTGTTTGATTAGAGACCGGGCCGGGTTGTGTCATTATGTATATGTACAGGGAGTAGGTTGCTGTAATTAGGGTGCCAAGGCCAGTTACGATAAGGGTTAGTCAGGTTCAATTGAATGTAGATATGATGATAAGTAGTTCTCCCATAAGATTAATGGATGGGGGTAGGGCAAGGTTAGTTAAGGTGGCTAAAAGCCACCATAAGCCGGAAGGGGGTAAAACAATTTGTATTCCTCAAGCTAAAACTATTGTTCGACTATGTGTGCATTCGTAATTTGTGTTGGCAAGGCAAAACAAAAGGAAGGAGGTTAATCCGTGAGCAGTTATTAGGACAAATGCCCTGGTAAGCCTCCATGGGGTTTGAATGAGGACTCCAGAGATTACTAGGCCCATATGGCTTACTGAGGAGTAGGCAATTAGGGATTTTAGGTCAGATTGTCATAAGCAGATTATTCCAATCATGATAATAAACACCTTCTGTTCTTCACTATAGCTCTTCTCGTACTAACCCACCTTTACTAGATTCCTAGCTCTAGTTAAACCCTGTGTCTTAATAGTTTTACTGTGCCCTAAGGGTCTAATATCTTTATCCACCCCTCTAAGCATCCTACATCTCCCACTGTTAAGCCTCTCACCTCCCTGTTATACTTTCCACCTCTACACTCACCTCTCTTGCCTCTCTTTTCTTACTGATTGTCTTCTTGGATTCAGGACTCCTTGTCTCTTCCCGGTCCGTTCTCCCTGCGGGCTCACTCCGCTCCCCTACCCTGCCCCCAATTTCCACCCGCCCCCAGGGCCCCTACACTTATTCCTCCTACACCACACCCCCTTTAATACTGCACCAATACCACTGCTCACATCATTATCACATCACACCTCCCTTAACACATTAGTATTAGTCACACCCACTCCCAATTAACTCTGTTTTTCACTTCCCACACTACATTCACCACTACACCAAGGTACCTATCACACCACACATTCAATTATCAACTATTTCACTCCAAAATGCCAACATCTCCTACCCACCTCCTAACTCAACTACTTCTCATTCTCACACTACTTCCTTCTCTTTTTACTTTCTATCTCTTAACCTCTTATGAACAACCACTTTACTCCTCTACCCCCTTCCCCACAAAATATACTTCCACATTACCACTTACCATTACTCCAATCTCTTTAAATATTACATCCACACCCATCTACATACTTCCCAAATTTCACAGACTAGCTCCCATTACATATAATAATTCCAATAATAAAAAAATACTTATCCATTCTTACAAACTACTTTACCATAAATACTTTACATACCTTCACTCCCTACTAGATGGAGACATTCACCCTAACCCTGGTCCTAATCATACCTCTACCACTGATAAATATACTCTAATTAATAGTAGCTCTATAACCCCTTCCAAGCCAGCAAACTCTCTCCTCATAGCACATCTTAATATACGCAGCATTAATAATAAAATCCCACACCTCCATGCCCTACTAGATGTCCACCATTTTGATATCCTATGCCTATCTGAAACTTGGCTTAAACCCACAATCAAAGATAATGAAGTTACCCCTCCTGGTTATAATATCATTAGAAATGACCGTACTACCAAAAAGGGAGGAGGGGTTGCAATCCTCTACAAAACCATACTCCAAATAAGCACCATTGACCTTAACCCATGCTTAGACAACAAAGCTGAATTACTTATCACTAAACTTCAAGTCAACCCTAATAAAGCTATAAATGTCATCTGCCTATACCTACCACCAGGAAACAATATTAATACCCTTGAAAATATCCTGAACTGGCTTACTATCAACCTTCCTCAGGAAACTATAATTTTAGGTGACCTCAATATTGATTGGCAGTCCTGTAATAGTTCACACCCTTCTACCCACATTAACCTACATGGCTTTACTCAAATTATTAACTCCTCTACCAGAACTCACAAACCCAACAACAAAGAAACTATCCTGGACTGGATACTTACTAATAATCCTCTACATACCTACAAAGTAGGGACCCTCCCAGATTATCTAAGTGACCACTCCCTAACCTATTTTATTAGATTTAAAACCAACCTTACTCACCCCAACATTGCCAGAACTGTTCGCTCAAAAAAACATTTTAACCACGGTCTATTCCTTACGGAACTTAAACAATGTAATTGGTCACCACTGAAATATCTTCCACTTGATGAAGCTGTTGCATATTTTAATTCCACATTCTTATCCATCCTGAACCACCATGCCCCACTGCGTACTATTAGATGTAAAGCTAAACCTGCACCTTGGCTCTCAAACACTTCAAGGCATAAAATCCATCTGAGAAACAAAGCCTGGGTGAAATGGCGTTCTACCAAAAACCCATTAGATCACTTAATTTTCAGACAACTAAGAAATTATACAAAAAAAGCCATAGTGCTAGATAAAAAGAACTTTTACCTCCAAATACAGCAAACCCATTTTAATAAGCCTCAAATGTTCTGGAACAGCATTAACAAACTTCTTCATCCAGGACAATCAGTCACCCCCAACCCCCTAGGCTCCAACCCAGATAATCCCATTCACACTGCCAACTCCTTTAACTCCTTCTTTACCAATGCCATCCAATCTCTTGCTAGCCATCTCACACCAGACACTGCAAACCTGCCTAATTCCTCTGTAAATCCTCCCCCTTCCTTTCTATTGCAACCAGTGTCTACTTCTACTATTTGCTCTCTTCTAATAAAACTCAAACCTTCCACCCCCTCAGCTGACCAACTCCCAGCAGAATACCTTCAAATAGTAGCCAAATCTATAGCCTACCCTATATCCATTCTTATCAACAGAACCATTAGTGAAGGACATGTCCCGACCATCTGGAAAATTTCTTATATTATTCCTCTACACAAAGGTGGGAACTCAAATGATTTCTCTAATTTTCATCCCATAGCCTTGCTATCTCCCCTGGCAAAAATTATGGAAAAATGTATTCAGAAACAACTTCTAAACCACCTTCTTCAAAATAAGCTACTGGCTAACTGTCAACATGGCTTCAGACCTTACCATAGTACCACCACTGCCCTGCTATCTTTTACAGACTGTATTAACAATAATCGTAACAATGGCTTTCATTCCTCTGCAGTATTCGTTGATTTATCCAAAGCCTTCGACATGGTTCATCACCAGCTGCTCTTGCATATCATGCAATCTCTGTCCCTTGACCCATTAACCATCAATTGGTTCAAATCTTACCTTAATAACAGAAAACAAGCAGTTCTCTGGCACAATAATCTTTCTAATCTCCTCCCTATCTCCCTTGGTGTCCCTCAGGGCTCCATATTAGGACCGCTCCTATTTTCCATCTATATTAATGATCTTCACTCAGCTATTCCTCATTCTACCTGCATTCAGTACGCAGATGACTCCACTATTATCTGCTCAGCTACCTCTCAAATTGAACTGCAAACCATAGCCCAGAATGCATTTAACACTGTGGAACAATGGTTTACAAACCGCTGTCTCCTCCTAAATCCTAAGAAAACAAAACTGCTACTCTTCTCCCCAACACGTAAGTCCACCCCCATAGAATTTACACTTACATCTAACAATGGCACTGTTATCCCTCCAGACCCAACTACCAAGCTCCTAGGAATAACCATTGACAATCACCTCAACTTTGACACACATATTAATAGTACAATAAAAACAGTCAACAAGAAACTTGGATCCCTCTATAGAATCAAACCCTTTCTTACTCCAACAGCCAGGACTGCTATAGCCAGAACTCATGTCATTTCTACTCTACTCTATGCCTCACCCATCTATACAAACCTTTCTAAAACCAACATTAACAAGCTGACTGTATCCTATAATAATATTGCCAGATTTGCTGCTGCCTCTCCTTTCCGAACTCACCACTGTCTAAATCTTACACAACTCGATTGGTTAGAATTTTTGCAGCATCTTCATTTTTCACAGCTTACTATTGCCCATAAAAGAATGTATCAACCCTCTAATACTCCTATACTCTCAAGCCTACTCACCCTCTACCATAATCTTAAAAACTTACGCTCTGCTAATAAACTACTGTTTAACACCAGCAGAGCTAACAATGTAGCAGGCGACTCCCTCTTCTGTAACACCGTTGGTAAGCTATGAAATCTTCTACCCACTGAACTTACTACTCTCTGCTCTCATAAACTTTTCAAAAAGAAGCTCAAGCTTCATCTCAAGGAACACTGGTTATGTTCCTGTATTATCCCTGACTAACTGCTGCTTCTTCTCCCTACAACCACCTGCATCAGCTACCCTTCCCTTCTAAAGCTGGTTATGTTCCTGTATTATCCCTGACTAACTGCTGTTTCTTCTCACTACAACCACCTGCATCAGCTACCCTTCCCTTCTAAAGCTGCTTACTATGAATCCTGTGACTGAATTCTTCATAATTACTTCTTTATTATCATCTTTGTTTAACTGCTTTACTGTCATATACTTTGCATATATTCTTCTGTAGACTTTTTCATGACCATATTTTAAATGTGTTTTTTTCTATTATTCTGTAGACTTTTTTTATGACCATACTTAGATGTTTTTTTATTATATATTGTTTTTATTCTATTTTTGGTCTACCATATGTTGTCTATTGTATTATTCATATTGTTTTGCACATGGAGCTTTTCTCCCCGGGCCTCTACTGAAAATGGACATATATCCAGCTAGACCAGCCCGGTCAACAAATGTAAAATAAAAATAAATAAAAAAATAATTCCTCAGAGGGCGAGAATAATGAATGGGTAAATTAATGGCTTTGATAGTGGGGTCAGGATTGGAACTATTCGTAGTATCCCGTATCCCCCCAATTTTAGAAGACTCACGGCTAAGACCATGGAGCCGGCAATTGGGGCTGCTACGTGGGCCTTAGGAAGTCATAGATGAACACCATAAAGTAGTATTTTAATTAAAAATGTGATTAAGCAGGCAGCTCATCAGATATTATGTGCAAACGAATTTGGTGAAAAGTCGGAGGTAAAAAAGTTCAGTAACATGATTGATGACATTGCTATATTTTTGTTAATTAATAGTAGGGCAATGAGAAGTGGGAGGGAGCCTGCAAGGGTGTAGAATAAAAAGTAGGTTCCGGCTTGAAGGCGTTCTGCTTGGTTGCCCCAACGAGTAATAATAATTAAGGTTGGAATCAAAGTGGCTTCAAACATAAAGTAAAACATAACAAGCTCTGAGGCTATAAATGTTAAAATTAAGAAAGTCTGTAGAATTGTTAAAAGTATTAGATAGGCTCATTGGTGGGGCATTGGTTCATGTAGTATGTGATTTTGGCTGGCTAGAATTATAAGTGGAAGGAGTCAGCAAGATAGAACTAGCAGGGGGGGAGGAGATTGAGTTGACTGTTATATAGAGGTTTATGAAAGATCATCCCGAGATTGAATTTCATTTTAATAAGATTAGGCTGGCACAGGCAATAATGTGCTGTAGGCGGTGGGCAGGAGTCAGAGGAGTGGTTGTGGAATTAGTCAAATTGATGGAATTAGCATGATGTTTGGAACTAAAATGTTTAACATTGCAGAAGGTTTAGGTTTTTTAGGTGGTCAGTCCCGTGGGCTCGTGCTGTTGCTACTATTAGTGCAAGGCCTGTGCCAGCTTCACAGGCGGCCATACCTAGCAAAATTAGTGGGCCCCACCCCCAGGTCGAGGTGGGTCCGTGAAAGGCTTGTCATGCTGAAATTATTAGAAAAACTGAGAGTATTGCTCCTTCTAAACATAAAAGGGCAAGAATGAGTTGTGATCGGTTTAGGGCAAGGCCAGTAAGGCTGGAGCAGAATGCAGATGTAATAGAAAAAAGTGTTGGGGTCATAGGGCAATTGTGGAATTTAATCACAATTTATTGAGCCAAAATCAATTATCTTTTTTAAATTAATTACCCATTCTGTTCATTCCAGGCCCCCCTGAAGTCATTCGTAGATAAGGCCTAGTGTAAGCAAGGCTACGATTAGTAGTGCAATTAAAAAGATTGTAGTTGGGGAATTAGATTGAAGTACCCATGGAAGTGGGAGGAGGAGGGTGATTTCTAGGTCAAATAACAAAAAGAGGATGGCCACTAAAAATAATTTTAGTGAAAATGGTAGACGGGCAGACCCTAGGGGGTCAAAGCCACATTCATAGGGGGAGACTTTTTCCATTGTCTGGGTTAAAGTTCGGGAGTCAAAATCCGAGTAGTATTAAGGCTGTTGAGAGAAGGATGGTAATAATTAGGACAATTATAAAATTCATATGTTTTTCCTTGGGTTTTCACCAAGTCTAAATGATTGGAAGTCACTTGTACTAGTTAATACTAGAAAAACATGAGCCTCATCAGTAAATTGAGATGTAGAGGAATAGTCATACAACGTCAACAAAGTGTCAGTATCAGGCAGATGCTTCGAAGCCAAAGTGGTGGTATGAGGTAAAATGATACTGGATTTGTCGTAAAAGACAGATTGTTAGAAATGTTGAGCCAATAATAACATGGAGGCTGTGAAATCCAGTGGCAACAAAGAAAGTGGAGCCGTAGACACTGTCAGCGATTGTAAATGGTGCCTCGTAATATTCTATGGCTTGGAGGGCTGTGAAGTAGAGGCCTAGTATAACGGTAAAAGCTAAGGCTTGGGTTGCTTCTTATGGTTCCCCTCTATTAGACTGTGGTGGGCTCATGTTACTGTGACCCCAGAGGCTAGTAGGACTGCGGTATTTAGGAGGGGAACTTCAAACGGACCTAGCGGAATAATTCCTGTGGGGGGTCAGCATCCTCCCAACTCAGGAGTTGGGGCCAGGCTTGAATGATAAAATGTAAAACAACAGACAAAGAATACACTTGATTTATTATACCTCTAGCGCTTTGGCAAATGCCTTCAAGGAGTCAAGATACTCCTTGAAGGTGTTTGCTGAAGCGCTAGAGGTATAATAAATCGAGTGTATTCTTCTTCTGTTGTTTTACATTTATTCCTTTTTTTCTGGTTGGTGTTTTGAATGATAAAATGCCCAGAAGAAGCCAAAAAAGAATAGAACTTCGGATGTAATAAATAAAATTATGCTGTAGCGTAATCCTTTTTGTACCGGGGCTGTGTGGTGTCCTTGAAATGTTCCCTCTCGGACTACATCTCGTCATCATTGGTACATTGTAAGAATGGTGAGGGCCAGACCTATCGTTAATAGAAGGGCTGTGTGATAATGAAATTAGACGCCGAGCCCTGAGGTTATAAGAAGGGCTGCTGTTGCTCCAGTTAGTGGTCATGGGCTTAGGTCTACCATGTGGAAGGTGTGTGCTTGGTGGGCCATAGATATTTTCTTGTAAGTATAGTGTTAATAGTAAAACAAAGATGTAGGCCTGGATTACTGCTATGGCTAGTTCTAGGATTGTGAGCAAGAAAAGGACAGTGTAGGTTAGTAGTGCAATTGTTGGTATTCTTGAGGCTGAAAAGAAGGTGGCTGTAGCAATGAGTTGCATGAGGAGGTGGCCAACAGTAAGATTTGCTGTTAGTCAAACGCCCAGGGCGAGTGGTTGGATAAATAAGCTAACTGTTTCAATGATTACTAGGGTGGGGATTAGTGGATTTGGGGTGCCTTCTTGTAGGAGGTGACCAATGGATGTTGTTGGTTGATTTTGTAGGCCGATTAAGACTGTCGCTAATCATATTGGGACAGCAAGGCCCATATTTATTGATAATTGAGTAGTGGGCATAAAGGTGTAGGGAAGTAGCTAGAGTAAGTTGTGGGTAATGAGAAAAATTATTAGAGATGTAAGAATTGCGACTCATTTGTGTCCGGGCTGATTAATTGATGTTATAAGCTGACTAGTTAGTCGGATAATAAATCAGTTCTGTAGTGTTAGAAGGCGGCTAGGCAGTCAGTGATTTTCTGAAGTTGGGTATATAATTCATGGGAGAAGGATAGATGGCAAAATTAGTGGAATTCCTAGAATGGTAGGGCTTAAATTTGATCAAAAAAGCTTAAAATCATGGCCAGTTTCAGGGGGTTGAAAATAATTTATTTTCATTTTGGGGGGTTAGAGAGTTACTATTTTTGTGTGAGATGATTTTTGGAAATAAGATTAGTAAAAATGTTAGTCAACAAAATAGTAGAACAATAAGCCAGGGGCTTGGGTTTAATTGTGGCATATCATTAAGGGTGGGTGTAAGCACCATTCTTCAGCTTAAAAGGCTGACGCTGGAATTTATCTTCATAGTGAGGCTTTTTCTAATATTAATGAAGATCAGCTTTCGAAGTGCTGGAGTGGTATACGGCTTCTACAACAATTGGTATAAAGCTGTGATTTGCGCCACAGATTTCTGAACACTGTCCGTAGAACATTCCTGGGCGGGCGGTAATAAATGATGCTTGGTTTAGTCGGCCTGGGACGGCGTCTATTTTAATTCCTAGGGTGGGTACTGCTCAAGAGTGAATTACGTCTTCTGCTGTAATTAAGATGTGAATTGGGGACTCTATTGGGACAACCATGCAGTAGTCTGTTTCTAACAGTCGGAATTGTCCTGGAATAAGGTCTTGTGTGGGAACCATGTAGGAGTCGAAGCTAAGTGCCTCATAGTCCGAGTATTCATAGCTTCAGCATCATTGATGGCCCATGGCTTTAAGTTAGGTGGGGGTCATTGATTTCATCTATTAGATATAAAATTCGAAGGGAGGGGAGTGGAATTATGATTAAAATAACAGCTGGTAAAATTGTTCAGACAATTTCAATTTCTTGGGAGTCTAAGATAAATTTGTTTGTTAGTTTTGTTGATAATATTGCTACAATGATGTATAAGACTAGGGTGCTAATTAAAAAGACAATTATTAGGGCATGGTCGTGGAAGTGGATCATTTCTTCTATTACTGGGGAGGTGGTGTCTTGTAAACCTAGTTGTGATGGGTGGGCCATAACAAGATATGTGGGGGTTTCACCCACAATTCTGCCTTGACAAGGCAATGTATTGCTTTTACTAATATCTTATAAGAAAGTGGCAGAGTGGCTATGTGGTTGGCTTGAAACCAACTTATGGGGGTTCGATTCCCTTCTTTCTTGTGGCTTTAGTGCTGAACATGAACGAAAGCTGGTTCTTCAAATGTATGGTATGGTGGAGGGCAGCCGTGTATTCACTCAACGCTTTTGTTGGTTAATTCAATGGAGCTAACTTCTCGCTTCGAGATGAATGCTTCTCAAATAATGAATAGGAGGAGAATTACTGCTACAAGGGAAATTAATGAGTCAATTGAAGAGAGTGTGTTTCATAGGGTGTATGCATCTGGGCAGTCTGAGTACCGTCGAGGTATTCCAGCCAGGCCAAGGAAGTGTTGGGGGAAGAAGGTTAAGTTGACACCTAGGAATATTACCCCAAAGTGGATTTTTGTTCATGTGTTGTGTAGTGTGTAGCCTGTCATTAGTGGAAATCAGTGCATTTGTCCTCCTATAATGGCAAGTACTGCTCCCATTGAGAGGACGTAGTGGAAGTGGGCAACTACATAGTATGTGTCATGTAATATGATGTCTAGGGATGAGTTGGCTAGAACAATTCCAGTTAGTCTGCCGACTGTAAATAAAAAAAAATAAACCCAAGTGCTTATAGTAGTAGTGTTTCTCATTTGATTGCTCCACCATGAAACGCGGCTAGTCAACTAAAGACTTTTACGCCAGTTAGGATGGCAATAATTATTGTGGCGGATGTGAAGTATGCTCGTGTATCAACGTCTATGCTGACGGTAAATATGTGGTGGGCTCAAACAATAAATCCAAGTAGGCCGATTGCTATTATTGCTCAAACTATTCCTATGTAGCTGAATGGCTCTTTTTTTCCAGAATAGAAAGCAACAATGTGAGAAATTATTCCGAATCCTGATTAAATAAGAATATATATGTCTGGGTGGCCAAAGAATCAGAAAAGATGTTGGTACAAAATTGGGTCTCCTCCGCCTGCGAGGTCAAAAAATGTTGCATTTAAATTTCGATCTGTTAGAAGCATAGTAATGCCGGCAGCAAGAACGGGAAGAGACAGAAGAAAAACAACTGTGGTGATTATTATGGACCAGATAAATAGGGGTGTTTGATACTGAGAGGCTGCTGGGGGCTTTATGTTAATTATAGCAGTAATAAAATTAATTGAGCCAAGGACTGAGGAAACTCCGGCTAAGTGGAGAGAAAAAATTGTTAAGTCTACTGAGGCCCCAGAATGAGCAAGATTGCTAGCAAGGGGGGATACAAAGTCCATCCGGTCCCTGCGCCAGCCTGCACACCAGAGCTAGGAAGTAGAAGTATAAATAATGGGGGAAGGAGCCAGAAGCTCATGTTGTGTACTCGTGGGAAGGCCAAGTCTGGTGCCCCAATTATTAGAGGAATTAGTCAATTTCCGAATCCTCCGATTATGTTATTACTATAAAGAAAATTATGACAAAAGCATGGGCGGTAACAAGAACATTATAAATTTGGTCATCCCCGAGTAGGGCTCCGGGCTGGGTTAATTCTGCCTGAATTAAAAGACTTAGGGCTGTCACGACTATTCCAGCCCAGGCACTGAAGACTATATACAGGGTGCCGACATCTTTGTGGTTTGTTGAAAAAAGTCAACGTGTTAAAGTCACAGGTAGGGTGGCCAAGAATTAGGCGGCAGGTTGTAGCCCTGCACAGAGGGGAAAAATACCCCTGCCTGCCAAGCCGCTTAGTGTTATCATGCCAGATTGCAAATCCGAAGACACAAATTAGGTTCCACCGTGACTTCTGCCGCTGTCATTAAGCACGGCGGAAGCTAGGTGAATGTCCGCAAGTTTAGGCACTTAGCTGTTAACTAAGAGTTCAAGGGATCAAGGCCCTTTCACCTAGAAAGCCTTAGCTTAATTAAAGTGTTTGAGTTGCATTCATGAGATGTGGGATAGAGGCCCACAGGCTTTACAGGAACTAAAAGATTTTCACTTTTATTTAAAGCTTTGAAGGCTTTTAGTTTGGGGTTAGCCTAAGTTCCTATATAAGGAGGGAAGGTGTTAGGGGTAAAATGGCTGTTGCAAGAATTAAAATTACTGATAAAGTTTGATGTGTATAGATATTGGAGCATCAATGGTGATTGTTTAGGGTGTTTGGGGAAGTTGTGAGGGCGGTTGTAACATAGGTGGAGGTAGAAGTATAGACTAAGTAGGGCGGAGAGGGCGGCAATTGTAGCAAGAATACATAGGTTGTTTGTTAGTTCTTGTAAAATTAGTCATTTTGGTATAAAGCCTGTTAGTGGGGGTAATCCACCTAGTGAAAGTAGGGCAATTAGCAGAATCGTTGTGAGGGTGGGAGATTTTGTTCAGCTAAGTGCGAGAGTAGAAACAGATGTGGATGAAGAGATGTTAAATGTAATAAATAGGGGGAGGGTTAAAACAATATAGATTATTAAATTGAGTAGGGCGAGGTTTGGGGCGAATGGTAGAATTATGGTTATTCAGCCCATGTGGGCAATAGAGGAATAGGCTAGGATTTTTCGTAGGTGGGTTTGATTTAGGCCAGACCAGCCACCAATTAGAGTTGATAGGAGGCCTAGTGTAATTAGGAGGGCAGGGTTGGTGAAGTCAGAGATTTGATATAGTAGAGTAAATGGTGCAAGTTTTTGTCAGGTTGCTAAAATTGCACCTGTTGTTAGTTAAGGCCTTGTAGGACTTCTGGCAATCAAAAGTGTATGGGGGCTAAGCCAATCTTGATGGCTAGCACTAGTGTAATAAGAATGGTGGATGTTGGGCTTAGTATATTAGTAATGTTTCATTCTCCTACTGTTCATGCCTTAGTTATGCTGGAAAATAAAATTATAATCGAGGTGGTGGCCTGGGTGAGGAAGTATTTTGTTGATGCTTCTGTGGCTCATGGGTGGTGATGTTGAGATATAAGAGGAATAATTGCTATTGCATTAATTTCTAATCCAACTCTGGCCAATAGTCAGTTAGAGCTTATAAATGTTACTGTGGTCCTCAAGATGAGACTTATAATGAGTATGGATAAAATAGTAGGGCTCATTAGTAAAGGAAGGATTTTAACCAACATTTTCGGGGTATGGGCCCGAAAGCTTTTTTAGCTGACTTTACTAGATGGTAGTGTAGTGGGAGCATGTGGAGTTTTGATCTGTTTGGCACGGGTTTAATGCCTGCCCTTCTAGGAAATAGGAAGAGTTTAACCCCCATGATCCACTCTATCAAAGTGGCCCTATAATTTCAGGCATATTTCCTAGAAGTGAGGTGGACCCCCCACTGCTGAAAGGGGGATGGAAATATGTAAGAGAGTTAGTAATAGGGTGAGGGGAAGAAAGTTTTTTCAGATGAGGTGTATTAGTTGGTCATATCGAAATCATGGGTATGAGGCTCGTACCCACAAAAATACAACTGACAGGATTGTGGTTTAGTTATAAGTATAAAAGTTGTTATTTCTGGTGTTAGAAAATTTAGTGGTCCGCCTAGAAAAATGATTGCAGAAATGGTGTTTATTAGCATAATGTTAGCATACTCTGCGAAAAAAAAAGAGCAAATGGGCCCCCGGCATATTCAACATTAAAGCCCGAGACTAGTTCTGATTCCCCCTCTGTTAGGTTGAAGGGGGAGCAGTTTGTTTCGGCCAAGGTGGAGATGTGTCATATAATGGCCAGGGGCAGGCCGGGACAATAAGTCAGATTGCTTCTTGTGTGGTGGAAAAGGTTGACAGTGTAAAATTTCCAACAAAAATAATTACTGCTAGTAGAATTAGGCCTAGGCTAACTTCATATGAGATGGTTTGTGTGACTGCTCGTAGTGCTCCGATTAAGGTGTATTTTGAGTTAGATGCTCAGCCAGATGTCAAAATTGAATAGCCTGAGAGGCTGGAGATGGCCATAATAAAGAGTAGAGTTAAGTTAATGTTAATTATGGAAAATGGCATTGGAAATGGAACTCAAATTAAAAGTGCATGAGTTAGTGCAAGGGCGGGGGCTACAATAAATAGGGCTGTTGAGGATGAAGAGGGGCGTACAGTTTTTTTTTTATAAAAAACTTTACTTCATCAATGATTGGTTGGAGAAGTCCATATGGTCCAACTACATTTGGCCCTTTTTGATGTTGTATATACCCAATAATTTTACGTTCAATAAGGGTGAGGAATGCTACAGCTAGTAAAATTGGAATAATATATGCTAGAGGGCTAATAATTGGGGGAAGAAGGTTCATAGTTGGGGAGGGATTTGATCCCTCAGTATGAAGATCTTAGGTCTTCTGCACTTACCGATCTCTGCCACCCCAACAGTGCTGTTGTCTCCAGTGGAGATAGCCCCCACTTACCTACAGGTAGCAAGAGCCTAAATTCTCTATCCATACCACCACTACTTGTGATTCAAGAAGTAAACTAACCATAGTTGTCAAAGTTTTACAGAATGTCTGGAATGTTTGGCTCATACATTTGGTCTGTTCCTGTTAAAATCTGTGGTTTTCTGGCATATCAGTGATACGTTGAATTGAATTCACTAAATAATGATAGTCATATAAGTTTCAGTCTTTCTTTCAGGAAACACATGGTAACACAAAACATTTCATTCTAGCAACTTTTCTAATATTATACAAGCAATGTTTAAAATGTGTCCCTGGTTTTTGGCTTTTTGTCATCCCCCCCCCCCAAAATAATCCAATAATTTTTGGCTTTTTCCAGATTTCTTGTGCTGCATAGTTCTTCAGGGGGAGAGACTTTTAGTGCTCCTTATGACAATTCTATTTGTGTTGTTAGTAACATAACAGGAATACAGGCTTTTAATGCAGAATGCTGTGGGTTCTATTCCCACAGTATGTACATGGATTGTTGGTACTGTACTGTGTTGTACTTTGAAAGGGACAAAGCCCGCATACTGCAAGTTGCCAAAAACAAAATCCTAAGATTCATCATGTTCTCCCTCCCCAGTGGACATCATTGCTACACATTTACAAAAAAATACTTTACTTCAGGGTCTGGGCTGGGGCCATATTTCGGTTGTCTGTTCTTCAGTTTCTATTTGAAAGTTGGCATCCCATAATTCCATTGAAGTGGCCAGGGTTACATAATTATGTATGCAAACTTTATGTTAATCAGCGTACAGATTTCTACCTATTTTTCATGGGCCTTTGTCCAGATTTTTGATGTTTCCAGGTTTACAGGTATGAAGTGTTTGTATATGTATCCATGTTTCTGAAAGAAGAGCTGCATATATTACACAATAAACATATAGTCATCTGTGAGCCCACCATCGCATACATATTTGATTGTCATCCAATGTGCTGAGGCTTTACTGGGTCTCCAGTTTTCTACCACATCCCAAAGACAGATTGTTGCCAGGCTAATGACTCTGGGGGGGGGGGGGGGGGGGGGGCTTTCTAAGTCTAGCCAAGTTTTCCTGAAAGAATAATTACATTATTTATTGAAATAGGACACCAAGGGTGAGGCATTTATAAGCTACTTGTCCATAAGGGACATAAGTGCCATGCTCAGTGTAAATTTCCTATTCTTGATCCAGTGGACTAAGGTGCACATAAATTGGGTAATAGATGAACTCAGCTTCACATGGATGGGAAGTCTGTTCTGCAGTAGGGGCAGTCTCTAGGACACATATCTGTCTCTTCAGCATGCTCTGCTTTAGTCACAGAAAAAAATTAGGTCCCTAGACCTTGTACATTTCATACTCTTTGACTTACAAGTATGTAGGGGATTCATAAGTGTGGGGTTTGTGGATACCTTTTAAGTCAGCCTCTCTGTAATCTCTAGGAGACTGAGTAGAGGGAAAAGGCTTTAAGGAGCTCTGCATAAGGCAGGTTTGTTACTCCTTGTATTCCTTTTGTAAGGAACCTCTGAGGTTGCTCTAGTTGCTGTATATGCGTGGTCGGGTACATACCAAAGAGATTGCTTTGGTGTCCCTCTCAAAGAAGTCAATCAGATTTAATAGGCATGACCTTCCTTTAACAAAGTTGAATTGTGATGGGTTCATGGTTTGCAGATTACCTATGTCCTCATTCATTATGTGCATGATGATTCTTTCCATGGCATTACGTATGAGGCTGATTAGACTTATAATCCTGGGGTTACCCAGATTAATGAGTGACCCTCCTTTGTGCAGGCGAATGATTGGAGCCATCTTCCATTCTTTGGGCACAAAACCTGATGATAGGCTCCAGCGGAAAAGTGGTTCAAGAAGATCAGATAGAGCATGTTTCTTGCTATTTAGTAAGCAGCCTGGGATGCTATCAGACCCCATCAATGCAGTGTTTTAGGCTTTGGAAAGTGTTTTGATAACCTGTTTCCTAGCAATGGTTGGGGGATTGTGGTATGGGGTATTTCCTTTGGACTATTGGGAGGAATGGGGGGAGAAATATGAGATGAACCTGTCAGCCAAAAGGTTGGCAATGGCCTCTCTGGTTCAGTGTGAGTGATGCCATTTACAATAAGTTCTGCACATTGTTGTGTATTTCCCCTGAGGTAAAAGACATAGCTCTAGAAAGCTTTGTAGTTGCCCTCTGACTGAGAAGCTATTTTTTTATTCTTCATATTTAGCCTTTGAATTATTAATTAACCCTCTTAGCTGCCTGTTTAGACTGGTCAGGTGGTTTTTAGTATGTATGGCTTTGTTCCTCCTACGCTTAGCCAAGATTTTTTTTCCTTTTGTTATATAACTGATTGACATTGTGATTCCACCAGTGTGGCTTGTCTTTTGAGTTTGCCTTATTCTTAATACGAGTGGCACAGCTTGGTCTATACAGCTATTGATATGACTGTATAGGGACTTTTTAAATAGCTCAGCATATGTTATGGTGTTTACTGGGTTTGCAGGGTGCTTGGAAGTTAGCCAAGGTGTCATTTAGTAGAAACAAATTAGCCTTGAAATAGTTCCTAAACATTTTAGGATTTGTTGAGTCCCAGATTTGATTTTTATTTCAAGCAACACTGCCTTATGGTCATCCACTGCACACACTGACTGTTTAGTATCATAGGGTCATAGCCCCCCCCCCCCCACCACCACCACCACCACCACCAATGATCCTTACTGAAGAAAATAAGTAAAAGGAAACTGATTAATGGGTGGTATGCATTAGTCTTATACAATTTGTCATATATTTCATATTCATCAGCCTAATCATTGAGGTCTCCTGACTGGACTATTCATTCTGCAGTACTAACTGGACTATCACCTCACTTTACCTCATCTGGGCTGTCCTCCTTCTGGTTAAGGACATTTCATAAGCAAGTGCAATTTATTCTGAGATATCAGAGGTAGAATCTAATGTCAACGTGACATACAGTTGCTGAGGATTTTCTGTGTGCACCTGTTGTCCCAGCCCTTTAGTACTCTGGGATACACTATGGAGTTTTTACTTTGGGTGAACAGGCATATGCCATTCACCCCCCCCCCCAACACACCTATTGCAGGCTCCTTCCAACCACAGATTTGTCACTGAACCCCAGATGACATCTGCCAATACAGTGAGGATACCATGATTCTGTGTCACCCAGCCACCCTATCTTTCATTTATATTAATATAAAAAATAATCTTTCATCTCACATAAGCAATAAGGCATGGCGTTTTGTGTGTGTGGTGTGTGCGTGTTTCTGTTTGTGAATCTTTCTTCTCACGTAAGCAATAAGGCATGGCATTGTGTTTGTGTGTGTGTCTGTGTATGAAACCATATCAGACATGTAGCTAGGGTGGGGTGAAGGAGTAGCAGCCCTGGGCACAAAGTGTTGGGGGAAGCAACTGAGTCTTCAGTGCAGTACAGGCAAACTGCTTGTTACAGTTTAAGAGCTTTTTTTTTTTAGGAGCAAACTCCAAAAAGCAAAGAAACAAACTAGGAAAGAAGTATCATGCTGAAACAAAATTATCTGGACTGTAGGGTAAAGGAAGTACACTGTATCCTTCGAAAGTTCAATCCTTTAATTTGAAAATATTTAAACACATGAGTGCTTCCATCTTAAAATTAAAAACTTCATCAGATCTGATGGTTAGAGGGGAAATAGAATGTAAGAAAATACTGCTGTCTGGGTGTGTCAATGCACAGAAAGCATTTGACAGAGTTAGCTGGGATTATATGACTTCAGCAATAGAAGCATTTGCATTCCCCTGATACAATAATAAGGATAATTAACAGGATATATGAGGGATCGAAGGTAAAAATCGAAGTGGGAGGGTTCCTCTCTGACAAGTTGTGTCTGAAGAGAGGAACCAGACAAGAGTGTCCTCTCTCACGTTTATAATTTGTATTATATTTAGAACCACTGGCAAAGAAAATAAAGAACAGTGTTCAAGAAAAGCTGGCATTATTTGGATACAATATTATTTTGTACCTGATGGAACCACAAAAGGATGTCTCAGTGGAATATTCTGAGACAGCTCTGTTTTTTTCAGGATATAAAATTAATGAAGATAAAGGCTATAGCTATAAACTATGTACCCACACTTGTACTGGTCCAACAATACCCATATTTATGGGGACATGATAAAAGTATTTAGGAGTATGGACTAAAACGGATTCAGTTATGGCAACTAAGGATATGCGGGAAAAGACTAAACAAAAGATAACACAAAAATGGAGAAACTGGAAACTCTTGCCAATGGATATGGATAGCAGGATGCAATCACTAAAAATGCTTTTAGTCCCTTTAGATTTATACACAGGCCAGTCATATTTTTATTAACCAGAGGAGAAGTTGTGAACAGAACTTAATAAAAAGTTGAAGGACTGTATTTGGTTGAGGAAGAGCCAAGAGTCAATTGGGATAAGTTGGTCCTCCCAAAAGAACAAGGATGTTTAGGATTACCTGATTTGAAGGGATATTTTGGAGCTACACATTTAAGGTTCTTGTACATAACACAAGCAGAGAATTACAATACAAAATGGAAAGGGATGATGATGAAGCAGGGGAGTGTAATTCAAGAAATAAGGAAAGAAAGGGATTTTGGATGCAGATCATTAAGAATAACAACAGCAGTCATACAGAATATTATACTCATAAAGGAGCAGAAAATATTCTAAGTCAACACGAGAATGGAGAAAGAAGATTCTGTTGATAAGGCTGGCTGCAATTAGGGGTACAGAAAATAGACAAGAAGGGGCTGGCATTTACTGCAGGAAGCTGGCAAAGGAACCAAGGTGCTGGGAAGAATAATTAGAAAAAGAAAGCTAATAGAATAGAAATAGGCCAAGAATACATTTGGATTGCAGGCTAGTGACTGCCTTTCCTATCAGCGATTGAAGCAAAAATATAGATAAAGAGAAAGGGATAAGGGAATTCTAAATGAAGAGTGCTCATTTTGAGTTTTAATTGAATGCAGAACAGAAGTTGCTGTTAAAAAGGGGACAGTTAGTAGGGCATATAAAATATTGCATGATAACTATAAGTAATCAATCAGAAGAGGTCAGAAAAGATTGTGAAGAGAGATTAGATATGCAATTCATAGAGAAACAATGGGAGGGCATATGTATGGCTTCCAAATACACAACAAAGCCCACAGGATTTAGGATTATTGCCATGAAGTATTTGTATACATACTTTTATACTCCAAGCCGACTCCAAATAATTTTTTTCTCAGGTAGATGGCAAATATTGGAGGTATGATGGGGCAGAAAGAGGTAATTGGGAACATATGTTCTGGGAGTGTAATGAGCTGCCAAACTTTAAAAATTCCATACAGAGTACTCTGTCAGGGAGAGTGCAACTAAGGAAATGATTTTTTTGAACTGGGATACAGGATCTGAATTGCTTAAACACATTAAGGCTTGTAAAGTTTAATTCTGGTGGCTGCCAAAAAGCAATTGCTAAAAAATGGAAATCAAAATCTAAACCAACTATACTTGAATTAGTTAATATTGTAACAGAGATAAAAGAATAGGAAGTGGGATCTGTAGAAAAGGACAGGAGTAAATTACATAGCAAAATGGAAATTGTGGAATAATGCCTGCAGAAAAATGTTTTGGAGGAGGAGGAATGAGGTTTAAGAGAACGCAGAAACTGAATAATGTATGTTATGTTGCCTGAATATCCTAGTGTTCTGACTGCGCTTCTTAAACATTTTGGAAACATAGAGTATATTTTAGTGCTTGGGCGCCGGGTTGGCACCTCGGCACTGTAAAACTCAACTGCCAATCATGAGAGGACAGGTGATCCGCTGTGGCGACCCCTAACCGGGAAAAAGCCGAAAGAAGAAGAGTACATTTTAGTGCATTTATTAAAACTGTATTTGCCTTAATATTGCTACAACTCAAGTGCTCTGGGTTGCACTGCATCTGAATTGCTTTAGCTGCTTTTCTGTATATATAGACTTTTCTGTATATGTAGACTAGCTACTTATTCTACTGTATGACTGCCTCTTAAATCATTTTTCAGTTGTGCACTTGCCTTGCTTCATTTAAAAAGTTTTAAATTACTAATTTTGTAGAGTTTTAATTGTATTTACTGTTTAGGGCTACACACTCAAATATGTTAGCCTTTTCTGTGTTTATTTAGTGTATTATTGCATTGTTTAGCCTGTTTTAACCAAAAAAATATATATATATTATCTTATTTGCTCATTTACCGCCATTCCTAGCTAGTATAGTCCAGATCCCAGGCTTTGCTGGTTTCAGGACTTTATTTTCTGTGTTCAGAGCTATCCAGACCTTGTTGTGGTAGAGGGAAGTCCTACTGCTTACCAGTGGGAGTGTTGAGCATTGTACTGCCTGTGTAACACTATAGGAGTGGTTTCCAGCTCTGAAATTGTAATTTTAGCCATTCTGAAATTATTTCTATCCCTTTCAACTTTCTGGCTTAAAAACAAGCGTATTTGCACATTTTTCCCATCATACAGCACCGCTGGACTACGGTTAAACTATTCCAGGTGCCAGAAAGACTGCTCTTCAAATTTTCTGTTAGAACTAGCTGGCTTCTCAGTAGTAGCACTAAAATCTGAACCCCTGTCACTAGCACTTGCTCTAGAACCTGCTGGAAAGCACTAGGAAGCCTTAAACTGATACAAGCACACAACTCTCCTTGATAATAAGGAGAAATTAATCGTAGGCACTAAACAGCCTATAATTGCAAAGTACCTTGCAAAGGTAATGGAAAACAGCTCTTGTACTTTACAAAAAAGCACCTAAACAGGCATGTCCAAGGGTCAGCTTCGGTGATTTTTCCTGTCCACCTGGTGAATCTGGGCATACTGGGGCAATGTAGCAACTGCCTCATGTACACATACAACCCTCTCCTCCTACCACCCATCACTACAACCTGCAAGAGATGCACCTACATAGCCAAACTGGGAGCAAAGCTCTCTCCAGCCAAGATTGCTCTAGACAGTCAAGAGGAGAAGGTTAACACCTGCACTACACCTCAAGCAACACATAGCCCTTCAAAACCCACACCATCAACAACCATACATAGCAACATTAAACCCACATATGTGGAGGCCCTTAACATTAACCTGCCCAAGCAACAAGGACCTCTGAAGCTGAAACGCAAACAAACACCAGTCACAACTAAAGTGACACATAGCTCACAACACCAGTGTGCCACCCAACAACATGTCCTAAGGCAAGACAACATACCCAACACTTTAGTCATAGGTGACTCTATAGTCAGGCACACTGATGTCCCACTCACCAGGCTGAACAAGGAGAAAATTACAGTCAGCTGCCTGTCGGGTGCCAGGATCCATCATATAACAGATGCACTCAAGTCACTCCACAACAAATACAAATATGACTCTGTCATTGTCCATGTTGGAGTGAATGACTTGAGACATACCTCCCTGGACTACATGAAAAGAGACATGGAAGAGCTCTTGGATCATGTGGCCCAGGCAGGTATGACCCTAGCCCTGAGTAGCATCCTGCCTTCACCCAGAATGATACCACAGTATAAGGACGAAATGATTGACTTCAACAATTGGCTAAGCTTCTGGTGTCATTCAAAGGGGATCCAGTATCTGTCTGCCTGGGACAACATGATCAACAAACCACGATGCTTTGCCAAAGATGGTCTGCGCACCTGTCACCTCTGGGATTCAGGTTACTGGCTAAAGCTCTTGCCAACCCTACAGTGCCTTTTTTAGGCAAGGTTCAAAGGACAAAACCACCACAGTAACAGACAGAACCATGCAAAATCTGAAGGTAATGCTACTCAATGCTAGAAGTCTAAACCTTAAAATGCACTCTCTCGAGGCACTACTAAAAATGGAGAACATCAATATCTGTGCAGTAACTGAGACCTGGTTCAAGGCTCCAGACAGCACCCCTGCAATACCAGGCTACAACTCTTACCACACTTTTTGGCCATCAAACCAAGACCGAAACACTAAAGGTGGAGGAGTGCCCATATTCACTAAGGGTATTCACATCTCCAGGCTAGTTGCCCAACACAATGCATCTGAAATTCCCCAGGTGCAACTAACACTAGGTAAGACTGCAATCCAAATTGTAGCTTGCTACAGATCCCCCACCATGCCCCAGGATTCTCACTCACCTTCCTAAACATACTGGAAAATATTAAGATACAACCAAACACCCTAATACTGGGTGATTTTAACTACCTTGTCATTAACTGGGAAAACTAATCGGGTACCAACACCTTTTCCCAACGGTTCATGAAATTCATAAATTCCAATGCTCTGGATCAACTAATCCATTGTCCCACCAGGGACTCCAATATCCTAGACCTGGTCATTACCAACATGGGAGATAAATGCTCCACACCAGTGGTCACCCCCTCATTGGTCAGGTCTGACCATAAGCAAATCACCCTTGACATCCACATCCCACCTCCACCCCACAGTAAGGAAACCTCCGTAAAAACTTCTCCAAAGCCAACTTTATGCTAGTCAAGTCAGAAGTGACAAACTTCATGACACCCTTGCAGACAAGAGCTGAAAGTTCAACTGCTGAATCCTACACTAAGGCACTGTATGAGCACATCCACTCGTGCATGAATTGTGCCATCCCAAATAGAACCAAGACAGTCTCCTCCAAAAAAAGGAAGCCAATCCGGTGGTCCCCTGCCATAAACAAACTATACAACAGAAAGAAGAAACTGTTGCAGAAAAGAGGAAAATCCCAGGATGCAAAAAACTCCCTTACCAGCCTCAGTAAGAAGCCGAGATCCCTCATAAAATCCTCCAAAGTTAGTTATCAAAATAAAATTGCCAAAGATAATAAAAGGCAACCACAAGGCACTCTATAGTAATGTCAAGAATCTAAATGGCAATGCTCAGATATGCTCTGAGCGACAACAGAATGGCATTAAATATACTGATCCCAAGGATATTGCCAATATCCTGGCAGATCGATTTAGTGCCAACTTCACCCCCTAAAGGGCCCATCTCAATACCAAAAGACTGCCAAATTCCGGTAATCACGGCCACAGAGGTAGAAACTGCACTGTCCAAAGCTAAGAATACAACATCCATTGGACCAGATGACATCTCAGGCTGTGTGCGACATGAACTACAAAAATAAATTGGCACCTCACATAAGTGTCATGTTTAATCATAGCCTCACCTCAGGCTTCGTGCCCACTGAGTTGCGCACAGCTACAGTTATCCCACTTCACAAGGGGGATCCACCTTGGATCCTGAGAACTACTGTCCCATCAGTCTGACAAGCCTGATCTGCAAGGGCATGGAACGCATTATCATGGAACTTATAAACAAAGACATTGGCAACCTTCAAACACTGGAACCCACCCAGTTTGGGTTTGTGAAGGGCCAATCTTGCCTCCTGAACCTCATTGACTTCTTTGAATCAGTCTCCAGAGCTGTGGATGAGGGTAAAGTGGTCCACACAGCCTATCTGGACCTTGCCAAGGCCTTCAACACCATCCCCCACTCTGGAATCATAGATAAACTTACTAAGCTGGGCATAAATCCATATGTCACTCGATGGGTTGCCAACTGGCTTACTGACAGAACCCAGACTGTAAAAGTAGCTGACTCCAAATCCAGCTCCAGACAAGTGGAGTACCTCAGGGTTCAGTCCTGTGACCGCTTTTGTTTGGCATATACTTCTCTGAAGTACAGGCCAAGACTAAGGGACTCTGGCTAACAAAGTTCGCAAATGACTGCAAAATGGGAGCCATTAATGAATCCCCAAATGATGTGGATATTCTACAAAAGAGCCTTACAGAAATAGATGCTTGGTGCTAGAGGCATGGGCTCAAGCTTAATGCCAAGAAATGTATAGTTATCCCCTTTGGGAAAAACCATGTACCCATGAATTACCACATAGGTGGCAGTACACTAAACACCGAAAGTGTGATAAGAGACTTAGGTGGACAGTGGTCTCACCTTCGATAACCACATCGCCACAACAGTCAGGAAATCCTTCTATGTGGCACACCTCATCACTAAGGGCTTTTCATCCAGAAAAAAGGAGGTCATTGTCCTACTGTACTCATCCCTCATTAGACCTATTATAGAGTACAACGCCACATTTGGTATGTACCTCACAGGACATCTGCAACAGCTGGAAAGGCTGCAGAAATACCTCACTAAAAGAATCACAGGCCTAAAGCAGATGCCCTATGCTGACCGTCTAAAAAGAACTCCAGCTATACTCTGTGGCATATCGTCTACTCAGAGGCGATCTCTGCTTAACATACAAGGCCATGTCAAACCCCGAGCTGTTGGACATGCTCCACTTAAAGAAATCCCAATCCCTCAGAGCCACACGCTCCAGGGATCTAAACCTTGTCATCACAATGAACAAAACATGATGGAGAGAGAGGTTCCTGACCCAGACACTCCCCATACTCTGGAACAGACTGCCCATACATGTCAAGTAGAGTGCCTCCTTGGCCCTCTTCAAAAGGAACCTTGATGATTGGATGGAAGATAGGAAATTCACCCTGGGGATCACGTCAGTCACCCTGCTAGACAGGGGTCCAGGGAAGTAAATATTTTAGGAAGAAATATCCAGGGAATTGTTATAGTTAGGCTTATATAGGCTCTAGGACCGATAGCCTAGTACAAACCTACGAACCTATGAAATTATACATCGCATACATTGTTATATATCCTATAATGTTTGCAAATGTGAATTGTTTAATATGGTTTGATTATTTTTATGCAAATCTAAGTTTGCCTCTGATACAAGTGATAATTCAGTAAAGGTGTTCAAAAAATAATTATCTGTTAAAATGTAGACTGTAGAGTGCTTACATAATGTATAAAAAAGAAACAGAACGATTAATAATGCCCTAGTTATTATCCATTAAATATTACAAAATATAACTATTCGTTTTTAACGTTCTACAAACCAAAATCTAACTGTACTTCATGTCAAAGAAAGTGATATCTTCCAAAGTTGTCAAATGTAATCAGAATTCTATGATTTACTAGACTGTTTAATTTTAATTTTCCACTTCATTGCCAAAATTATTTTACTTTCTCTTAAAAGACCATTCTAATTTGTAGTGCTTTTTTACTTCTAAACTCATCAAAGATAAACCAAACATGCCTTTCCATGTCAATGGAGTTTTAATACCAAACACCTAATCTTATAAGCTAATAGCATTTTTCCATTTTAACAGGGTAATACCTAAATATACATAAAGGTCAGCAGCTGTTCCCCACATATGCACATCTCCAACATAAATCCTTATTCTTTCCACATTCCCTGAGCAATTATTTGTGTACCATCTGCAAATTATTCTTATCTGTTGATCCCACATCTGGTACCATTTTTTAGACTAGCATTTTCTTTCCCAGATTTCCTGTCATTCAGGCTCATTTTTCCTTTCATATTCTTTACATTATCTCTATACAGTCTTGATCGATTCCTTTCTTTTCTTTTCCCCAAATTGTTGAAATACATATTACTGCTCCTACTTTTCTTTATTTCTTCCACGGGGTAATGCCTTTTTTTCTCAGCTTCCTCAGTGGATGCATAAAAATAGGGCCAGCTCTTTGGGATAAAGGGATAAAGCCTTGACCATATCATAGGCAACCTAAGCTCAATTATCAGCTTCTGAAGAGGGGCAGCTTTGACTCAACACATGGCTGACACTTAATCAGGAGCACTAGATGTTTTCCTAGTGGAGTTTTAGTTGACCAGGATTGTGCTAGCATTAATACATTCACAATAACAACTAGCTGAGCGGAAAGTAATATTTGGAAGTATGCTTCTACTCAGGAGTTGGTGATTACAGGTTTAGAAGAACCTCTTGGGAAGGGATACTCCCACAGAGACAGGGTAGGCTCCTAGGCTAACTCCCTTGACTTTCCTATTAAGTCTCCCTGGGAACTGGAGGGCTGGTGGGGGGGGTCTGGTCAAGAACACGTGGGCTGTAGAGCTCTCACCTTGACTGAAAAGACTCAGCTTCTATTCTGCATGGAATAAATAGACCAAATGAACAAGCAGAGAGGAGCAATCAAAGAAGGTCCTGGGGAGGAAAAACAAGAACAACTGGATATATATGGAATTGCAAATCAACACATGTCTGCTACTGTACCTCTGGCAACCCAAATACAAAACATCAATCAAACTACTTAAATTCCCCTACTAAAGAATTTGATATCTGTTCTCTGTGCTCCCACAAAATTATGCATGTTTTCCTCCAGATTTATTTATGATCATGAACAGATGTTATACTACTTAGGTGTTATTTTACAGTAGTGCAGTAGGTCCAAAACTTCACTTTATATCCCCCTCTGTACATTAATCCTGCCTTCCATTCCTGTAGCCATTGTACAACTCCATGGCAAAATACAGCTGTAAAACATTAGTTTTGTTTTTTCATCCACCCACACATATGTGTCACAGCCCACTTCTGCTGCAACCCTGTGAACAGCCACCACTATTCACAGAGTTTACTAGGCAAGGGAGGAAATTGAAGTAGAGTCATACTTTTAAAAACAAACTGGAACAGTGGAGAAAATAATGAAATGTCCAATTAAAATAATGTGATTCATTAATAGTAAAAACAAAATGAAGTGCTTTTCGCCATTCACTTCACAAAGCCGGAATTAAGGCTTCATCAGTTATGTGACTTCACCATATTCCCTCATTGAATACTTAAAGTCACATGACCACATGATTTTAAAACCCATTTCCTTTTTAAAAAAACATTTTAAATTCATATTCTGATTTAAACCTTTGCCTGTGCATGCATCTAATATTATTTGCCACTTATATCCACAGTACAAGTCATCATCTTTACTACCCCTCTGATGCTTGAGGATACATCCAAAACTACAAAAATGAACTATTTAAACCCTGAACATCTTTGTATGGCCAAACAAAGCACTGAAAACATATTTTCATTTGATAGCATAAATGCATTTATAAATCCTTTTTTCATTTTTTATTAGTACACACTTCAATATAAACCACATAGTTGGACTGGCAGTTATAAACACCTGGAGAGGCATGATAACAGGAAGTTATAAACACCTGGAGAGGCATGATAACAGGAAGTTATAAACACCTGGAGAGGCATGATAACAGGAAGTTATAAACACCTGGAGAGGCATGATAACAGGAAGTTATAAACACCTGGAGAGGCATGATATATCTGTGTATTAGCTCAAGGAGTATATATATCCTCATGTATATACCAAGATGTGATACATGAGTGGCATTTAAAGGTTTCTCTTTTATTTCCTAAGCACTCCCTTTTGTGTTTAAATGTCTTCTTTAGGTTAACACTTTGCTTATTAATAAGCATTAGGGAAAAGCCTACATTTCTAAACACATCAGGATTCCCACTAAGTTTTCTTAACATCACCACTATCAACAGTATAAGTAGGGCTCATAGCTGCATTCCATTCTGTCTTGTTTTCAGGTTCTTGATTGATTTTGTGTAGAAACAAAACCCACTGGATAACCTCTATAAATAAATTTTCTCATTTAGTCGCAGCTTTAGTGTTTTTCTCTTTTCTTCATCTGTAGTTAAGTTATTCATTCTAGTATGCATGCTTCTAGTTACTAGTGGTATTTTGTAACTAAGACATACTTGCAATCTATCTTTGCAAATGTTTTTGTATAAATAAATGATATTCTATCAGTCCAGAGTACAGTTAATATACATTAAAAGTATTCATTTGAACAGCAGTTCCATCTCATACCAAAATATGTGGACTATAAAATGACCATAAAATCTGATTTTACCAATGATTGCACTGCTGTACATACATTTCTTCTCCCAAAAAGCCGTTACTAAATTGGAAAAATTGGGAGTGGAAGTGGCTTCCTTTGCCAACTCTGTCACCTGCTGGTAATATTTTCCTTTAAATAAATAAATAATTATTTCACAAGACTGCAATGCCAAATCCAAGATCAGAAGTAAAACACATAGCCTAGCTCCAGCTCAAGTTATTACAAATAAATTATATATATATATATATATATATATATATACGCAATGAACGCTTTCACTAGGGTGAGCACACTTACAACCAGATACTGCATTCATTTCTCAGGTTGTGTGAATTTAGGGGAGGTGTATCAGGGTTATGGTGGCATACACATGAGAGATGTAGGGAGCTTTCCATGCTAGCAAAGTTATGCCCTCCTAGTCATCATTCCCTCATACTGCTTATTTTATCAGGTGTGTCACTCTACCTGTCAGGATTTGCTTTCCACTTTTTTTTTTTTTTGCATTTCAGCATTACTGTTTTGAGATTGTATAACGTATGCTGGTTGAACATGGTACTGTGCAATGGTTTCATCCAGCCAGTTCATGGCATTCAACAGCAAGTTATTTGGTCTCCCAGTTTAGAAGAAGATGGTATCTGTTTAAATTTTTAAGTAAGTGCCTCCCTAGAAAACTAAAACGAGTTACCCATAATATAATCTCAATACAAAGCTTAGTTTTAATGGTTTGAGGGCAATACTTAAGTAAATGAAGGAAGTGACTTTATTATCTAAACTGCAAAGCTATTTGTAAAACTACAAACATGCAAAAAAATTCTTACTGCAATCCTGGAGAGAGTTGTTTTGACATTCGTCCATGTATCCAATCTTCTGTCAATGACCAAAATGAATTTAACCGCAGAGTCATATTCACTAAACAATGAAAAAGTTACGTGTTTATCATATTATACACATTTTGTAAAGGCAACCTCACATTATATTGCAAAGTTAAATATTTTCTTGAACATTGCTTATTAGAACAATTCAGTTTAGTTTCAGATTAACATAGTCAAGGATTTACTGTGCCATAATACTAAATGTAATTAATGGTTATGATCAACACTTCTTATTTTCATGACAATTCTGTTTTATAGTTTGATGCTTTCTGAAACACAATGGTTCCCAATTACTGAACTGCTACTGACATTTGCCACAGGGGCAGACACACAGGACTGCAAAAGGGTAGATTTTGATAAGTTAGAACACTTTGTGACGGGTATTATGGAAATAAGAATACTGCAAGAGCCAACGGAAGCATAAAGTAAGTAAGAATCGATGCAATTAAACAATTAAACTCTGTACCTGGAGAATAATGAAGTTCCTAGCAAATTACCAGCCCTGCCATGGAACCATCTAAGGGGGTTATAATGAATGCATACAAGAGACAGACACAGATAACATGTCAATGAGGGTGTAAGAAAAAAGTCCACTGAATAAGACAGAAAAAAAAATGCAGTAAAAAACATGTAATAGCCCAAAACAGGAATGAGTATAGGTGGAAGGAACTATAATATTCAAAGGAAAATAAAATAAGGATGGACATGAGGTGAAATTATTCTGGCTCTTTCAATGTTATTTACAAATTAAATGGTAGCACAGCGAAAAAGACCGCATGATACACATACAGCTGTACTCACTGCTTCACTTGAAACACTAGACATTATGTTACATCTTCCATTTCAGAAGCAGAAAAACTACTTTTCAAGAGGTAGATATTTTTAAATAGTATTAATTAAATACCATGCATTTTTATACTGTTCAACTGCTTTCCTTGATCAAATGGAAATTCATGCCTTACAACACATTTATATTTTGTTTGCTGCACTGCTAATCTAAATACTTGCGTTACTTTTTTTTCTTAGGTAGCATTAGATACTAAACAGCTGAATTTTACAAAAGACAATATTGTATTTCAGTTCAAGAATTGTCAGAATGTTCAACTGGCTTATTTAGTAGCCATCTGTATATTGTACAGTTTTGAGATGTGGACACAAACTTGTCAGTAGACTAAGTAACTGATGATGGACATGAAATGCCATTCCTGTTTGAATTTGATGACTGCCTTAGTTGACGCTAACCGATTTTTACTTCAGAACATCTCTCATCATTTCAAGAACATCCCAATTTGAACATATTTCTTGACACTTCTGTGACTTCACATTCTCGTGGGCACAGTTTCCTTTTTCTGTTATAAACATGCTGAGGCATATTCATTTTAGACAAAAGAGGTTGAGGATGGATGGCTGGATCTCCAGTTTCTTCTCAGCACTTTGCTCTCTAAAGGTTTGATAACACATAACCTTAGCTGCTAATGTTTCCTTAAAATAACTAATTCTGACTGTTTCTCATAGCAACTGTGCTGAAATCTTTCCTCATTTCCTTAATTTAAAGAGAAAGAGTTTTAGCATTCTTATTACTGTAGACTCTTTGACCAATTCTTTAGTTAGTATCTCTTACATCTGATTCAGAATATCAGGGCACAAAAAATAACTATATGCAAGTCTTTCCTTTTAGTCTATGACCCAAAAGCAACTGAACAGGCGAAAAACTAACACCTTGCAGTGGAGTAGTCCTATATAACAACTTACATAACAGTCAATTTTACTGTGAATTACAGTCAGTCCTAATCTTACAATACATTCAAACCTTTCAGTCAGTTAGGAGAGTTTGAAAACAGTATATGTGCAGGTTCTGAGAGTAAGAAAAAATTCATACTACTTTTAATAATGAACCTATTCTTTGGAAAAACTGGACTGACATGAGATATACCGTCTACTAAATATTTGTGACACTGCTCAGAATAATTTATTGCTTTTTGAAATAGATAAGGTCAATAAAATAAATTATTTTAATGCCAAAAGAAAATGGTATTGTATTTCTCATATTCATGTTGTCACTAAGATCAAGGTTACATATGTGAATACTATACTACAATGTTTAGAGGGTCAGTTCATACAAGCCTGAAAGTATGATCCAAATCTTTATTCGCACATTCCTACTAAAATATGTAGTCAATTCAATTTGCTAATTTGGACCCCCTTCTTCCTGTATCTCAGCAATGGGAACAAATGTTAAGAAGAGACTTTTCAGACAAAGAAACTAGTCCTTGACCACGTTTCCATGTTATAGGTGCAAACTGTCAAAATGGAGAAAACTGTTCAAATATGTGGGTTTCCTATAGATTTTGGAGGTGAAGCTACTGTTTATATTGTCCTTGGTCAACCATATATCCAGTTAAGCTATATTTATATCATAACTCTCATTGGTGAATGCAGGAAACTTTGTTGTTTGATTAATATATAACAAAAAATGGGGGATGTCATGAGCTTCGCCATCTCACAGGATAAAAATACCATCTAAAAACTGTGTGTAGGATCTACGTGATGCAAAAAAGGGAAGTTAAATAAAAACTTTTTCTGCTATTACATCATGATAATGCTGGCAAAAAGACCCCCACATGCTGCACCCATGGCTACCCCTGCTTGTTGCAAGAACAAGTCACCTCCAAATTTAACAAAATTATTTTTCAGTCCAATCGCCAATAAATTGACATAGACATTAATTTGGTTTTGTGATACATTTTTTCCAACAAAAATTCAGAAAACCATTCCAGCCCTAGGTCATGAGGAATGACCTAATACAAATCCTTGACATTCACAGTAATAAAGATATATATATATATATATATATATATATATATATATATATATATATATATATATATATATATTTAAAGGGAAGATAATTCAATTTTGGTAAGAATTTCCACGAATCACGGCAAACATGTGGCTCCTGGGTGACCAAACATTTTAATCTGGTGTCCAAGAATTTGGCCAAGGAATGGGTGATAGAACCACAGCCATCAATATTTGGTCACATTGTTCTTTATTTTATGTATCTTAGGCAAACCAAACATATGGGGGATCTTAGGATGCATCAGATGTAGTCATCAATCGAAATTTCTTGGTCAGTATTTAATTCACTGAAATTTCTCTTTATCCTATTGTATGTAACATTGCACTCATTCACAGATACCTCCTTGTAGGTGTCAGATCCAAAAATGGAGGTCATTTTCATATTATAGTCACACTCATTCATCACGATCAATCCACCCCTTTATCAGGTTGCATGGTCCTCATTTCTTTGTTGCTTCATAAATCATTTAATCTCACTGTTTCTTCAATAGAAAGATTATTTTTTATAGTACGTTTTTTCTTAGCTTTCAATCCAAGCGTGCCAAGTTATGTATATCCAGCTCTCAGATTTTTTTCAAAACAGTTAATTATAGGGTGAATTGGGAGATTATAAGTGCTGGATATCCTTAATGATTGCATGGCTGATCCCACACTGAAACATTACCATGAAATTAAATTTTCTGGAATGTACCTTAAGATCCACAAGTGTGTTTGTAACATCTATATGCCTATTAGGTACAAACGTTAGACCTTGAGCAAATAAATCCCTGTGGCAAGCATTGATGTTAACAGATGAAAAAGTACAGGCAGTAAAATCATCAGTGGAATTCATCACAGTGGTAACTAGGGCTAGAATACATATAGTAACATCAGAGACTGAACTTAATTCCACTTCTTGTAATTCTGATGCCCATTACGTCTCCTGGCTCCTCTCCAATTTTGTTGCATTGCATTTGAGTTCTGCCTGGGAAGATTCCTGTTGTTCCATTGATTGTTCTGAACAGTTCCTGATCCTTTCTGACCTCCGGAGAACTGAAGCGTTCACATGTCATAAAAAATTATCCTTGTTTTCCTCTTCCAATAAATTATCCATCACATCCCGTCTTAAGGTCGGTTTGCTCATCAACCAATGCATGAGTACTAGCATTGACAATGAATGTGGTAACTCCATGCTTGTGATGGTGGGGGGATGGGGTACATCATCTTTTCTTTATATTCATGTCTATCCCTCTTAAGCTTCATAACTTTCTGGGAACAAATATTTCGGATCTGTTCATCAATGCTCCTAAACATAACAATATGTTCATACTTAAATGATTCATACTGCAAATCATGAATGACTGAATTATTCAAGATTTCTAGATCCACCAGGATTTCATTAATTAATTTATTATTATATCTTACAATCATATCTATATACTCCATCCCATATCTATCAAACATATTCAGGAGTTCATGATGTAAATCAGAGTTAGGTATGAGTCCAGTTGTGAAGTGCTACTTAGGCCATTTGGCACTACACGTCCCTTCATACATTCTTTAAAATGCACATTATCCAGCTGTAATGTTTTTGCTTTCAGTAATTTATAGTCCATTTCAGCCAGCTTTTCTTCAAAATTGTCCTTCCTCCCACCTGAGATTCCACAAACACTTCAGAATGGAACCAGTCACCCAGTAAAGGGGACTGCGACAAAACCTGTCTCCCATGGTTTAAGGAACAGGAAGATTCAATAATAATGTTCAAAGGTAATATATTTGAAGTGTTACCTATATTTGATAGTTCATAGGTTCATAGGTAGGTACTAGGCTATCGGCCCAAGGGCATAAGTAAGCCTAGCCAACAAGATTCCCTGGCTTACGCCACCCAGGAAAGTTAAGTTCCTGTCCCCTGTCGAGCAGAGCCACAGAAGTGATCCCCGGGGTGTATTTCCTATTTCCCATCCACTCATCAAGGTTTTTCTTGAAGAGTGCTAATGAGGAACTTTGCTTGACATAGATGGGTAGCTTGTTCCAGAGTATAAGAAGTCTCTGGGACAGGAATCTATCCCTCTAGCATGTCCTGTTTATTGTGGTGACAAGGTTTAGGTCCTTAGAGCATGTAGCTCAGAGGGATTGGGATTTCTTTAGGTGTAGCATGTCCAACAGCTCTGGGTTTAACATAGCTTTATATGTTAGGCAGAGATCTCCTCGGAGTAGGCGATATGCTACAGAGTAAAGCTGGAGTTTTTTGAGACAGTCAGTGTAGGGCATCTGTTTGAGTCCAGTAATCCTATTTGTGAGGTACTTCTGTGGCCTTTCCAGCTGCTGCAGATGTCTTGTGAGGTACATTCCAAATGGGGCGTTGTACTCTATCATGGGTCTAATGAGTGCCGAGTAGAGGGGAACAATGATCTTTTTTCCTGGATGAGAACCCTTTTGTGATGAGGTGTGCCACATAGAAGGATTTCCTGACTGCTGTGGTGATATGATTATCAAACGAGAGACTACTAATCACCTGGGTCCCAAGGTCTATTATCACACATTTGGCATTAAGCAGACTGCTCATGGGTACAGAGTTTTTACCAAAGGGGATGACAATGCACTTTCTGGCATCATTTGGGAACTCGACTATGGCTCCTAGATTGCAGTCATCTGTGAACTTCCTTAGCCAGAGGCCTTCTGTGTTAGCCTGTACTTCAGAGAAGTAGATACCAAACAGGAGAGGTCCCAGGACTGAACCCTGTGGTACTCCACTTGTCACTGGTTTGAAGTCAGATTTGGAGTATGCAACTTTTACAGTGTGGGTTCTGTCAGTGAGCCAGTTGGCAACTCATCTTGTGACATAGGGATTTATACCTAGTTTAATGAGTTTAGCTGTAATTCTAGAATGGGGGATGGTGTTGAAAGCTTTGGCGAGGTCAAGATAGGCTGTGTGAACCAACTTATACTCGTCTACGGCTTTGGTGACTGCCTCAAAAAAGTTGATCAGGTTCAAGAGGCATGATCTGCATTTCACAAACCTGAACTGGGTGGGGTCCAGAGTTTGGAGGTTACTAATGTCTTTGTTTATGAGTTCCATGATGATACATTCCATGGCCTTGCAGACCAGGCTTGTCAGGCTACTAGGGCGATAGTTCCCAGGATCAGTGGTGGCTCCCCCCTTTGTGGAGTATGATAATTGTTGCTGTGTGCCATCCGGTGGGCACAAAGCTTGACGTGAGACTATGATTGAACATGGTGCTTAGGTGGGAAGCCAGTTGGTTCTGAAGTTCATGTAAAACGCAGCCTGGGATGTTGTCCGGTCTCATGGATGCTGTGTTTTTGGCTTTACAGAGTGCAGCTTTTACCTGCATAGATGTGATTACAGGGACTCTGCATTCTTCCTGTATAAATATGGGCCCTTTAGGGGGTGAGAGGTGGGTAACGTTACTACTGAACCTATCTGCCAGGATGTTGGCAATATCAGTTGGTTCTGTAATTTTCAGTGAAGCAACAATGGTGCTACTGCCAAAGGCAAACGACACACAACGATACCACACCAAAGAAAATTTATTACATAAAGCTTTCGGGTCTACACCCTTCATCAGTATAAAGCAATAACATTACTACAGCATTTAAATAGGAGAAATCATACAATCACACGCTTCAGCCCATCCCACTACTTAATAATCAGCTAAATCTTAAAAAGACAGCACATCAAATAAAATCATGTTAAAATTAAAATGCTGTCTGCCTATAACATTATGAAATATAGAACTTAATTAATGCATAAATATATAAAAAAATGCATAATAATATACTATCATACTAAAAATACCAAACAATTAAAAATATATTACACATATCTATTATATACTATATTTTAGAATGTGTAAATGCATATATGCAAACACATATACAACCATGCATCCACCAACAAATATATACATATACATACATGTACATATGTACACACTCTTATAAAAAGCACACATTTAATAAACATGCATAAATATATAATTTCATAACCTTTCCCTTTGCCTCTTCATCAATAAAGGCTTTAGGCTGACAGCATTGTTTAGACCAGGAGACACATCTGCCTGAAGCCTAATAATCCATTCTAATTCTTTTAACTCTAAACAGTTATTTATATCTCCCTTCCTTAGACTAATATCTACTACAGCCAATACTCTAAATCTAAAAACATGCTTTTCCCCTTTGTCCATAATATGTTTACTCAAAGCGTTTGTCAATATTTTTCTCCTAATCTCTGATTTATGCTCAACTATTCTCTCTTTTAACTTTCTAATGGTTTTGCCCACGTAGAAAGATGCACATAGTGTGCACATAGCCAAATAAACCACCCTTTCCTCATTACAAGCTGTCATTGTCATTACTGTGAAAACGTCACCATTAGTGGGGTGCTTAAAAGTATTCTCTCCTTCATATAAATCATTACAACAAGAGCAGTTATAGCATTTCCTTGTGCCCATTACCCTATCTACAATCCTAGTTTTTATTCAGAAATCTTTATTACATAATTTCCGCTTTAATGTTTTAGCACTTCTAAATCCAAAGCTAGGCTTATCCCCCACAATAGACCTTACTTCAAGCATAGCTAATAAAATTGGCCAGTTCTTCTCTATTATAGTGCTCACGCTACGTGTATTCAAATTATAAGTCGTTAACTGACTTCACATCCTTATGTGGGCTATCTCTATACACTGTCATACCTCCCAGTAAAACTGGTTTAAATTTGGTCTGCCTCTCCCCCTTCACTTCCTCAATTGCTTTATTAATAAGCTGTTTCGAATAACCACTCTTCTCAAACTCTTGGGCCATAATTTCAACCTGTTCAATAAATGTAGTTTCATCTGTATTTAGCTTACTTAATCTAATAAACTGCGCTTTCAGAACTCCTCTAAATATATGGGGGGCATGCATGCTGTCTTTACCTATATATCTCGACGCATCAACTTCTTTTCTATACACTTTTGACTCAAATTTGTTATTATTCTTAAACAGAGTTACATCCAGAAAGTTAATACTATGATAGCATGCCTCCATTTTAAATTTTAGAAAGTCAGTCGACTCATTTAGATATTGTATATAACTTTCTAACTCTGAATGGGAGCCCTTCCATAATAAAAAACAATCGTCCACAAATCTTTTATAAAATACCACTTTTTCATTAAGATGATTGTTTTTGTTTAATATCACTTCTTTCTCCCATTCATATAACACCAAACTGGTATAGGTGTTTGCAACTGGTGTGCCCATTGCAACACCAGTAAGTTGCAAGAACAGCTTCCCATCAAAAATAAAGACATTATGTGTTAAAACCACCTCCAAAAGAGCACATATGGTTACAATCTCCCTTCCATACATTCTCACTTCACTGTTCAAAAAATTCCGTATTGCATTAATTCCATAAACATTAGGTATAACTGTGAACAATGAGGTAATATCTAGAGTGACCATGATGCATTCATCTACATTACAATCCAATTGCCATACATAAAGACTATTCAAAAAATCACTTGTATCCTTTAATACAGTATTACAAATTCGTATATATTGCCCCAACACATTTTGAAGATATTTTGAAATATGTTCTGTTATCCATCCACCACCTGAGACAATAGGTCTCAGGGGTGGATCGACAACATCTTTATGTATTTTTGGAATACCATAAATTTGAGGTATTCTCGGACAAGGAACACTCAAATAATTGAACAGTTCTAAGCTCAAATCATTTACTAATTGTAATTCATAAACAGCCATGTTCACCTCAGCAATTACTTTTTGTACTTCCGTATATGAAACTCTTTTAAAAGTACAAACGTCATTCAGCATTTCACTAATAGAAATCCTTCTCCATGACAACAACTGCTCCCCCTTTATCCGCTTGTTTAATTATTATATTGTCATTAGTTTGCAATTCTTTTAATGCTGAATTCACTAACTATGTTGTATTATATGCTCTCCTGTTAGCTACATTTCCTTTATAATATAAACGTAACTCACGTTCAACAATATTAGAAAAAGCAATTAATACAGGACATAAAATAGGCATAAACACACTCAACTTTCTACACATAGGTGCATGAGCCTCATCATTTTTAAAGATGAGTTTAAGACTAACATTACGCAAAAACAATTTTAAATCTAATACTGCTTGAACTACATTGTCCCTCATATTGGGAATAAACTTAAGACCTTTGCTTAAGAGCGAAAGCTGAGCATCCGTTAGCTCAACCATAGATAAATTTAAAGTACCTTTAGTAAATTTCTTTATCGTCTGCTTAGGTTGCTGTATACCTGCGGACTGCTGTTTTTTCTCTTCCCGGACATACTCTGTTGCTGCTGCTGCGGTAAATAAGATTCCTTCTGTTGTAACTGCAAAACAACTTTCTCCGGTTGCTTCAGGTGAAAAGGGGAAAAGATGTTATTTCCCTTTGCGATGCCCTTTTACTTGCATCCACGCTACTCGGCGCCATTTTGGTCCTCGCCTTAGGACGTACAGCGTCATCTTTTCTGACGTCAGTCTCACCATCAGCTAGAGGTGGTTCTCGTACTGCACTTTCTTTATCATTTAAAGGTGCAGGACGAGTATTAACCAAAGGGTTTGTTGCTACAGGATTTTCCTTATGAACATCAAGTCCCACTGCTCTCCCCTGTCGCTCAAAGGTATGAAGTTGATCCAATAAACTCGGCGTCTTATTATTGTTAGCAGAGTATTGCGTTTTTTTAACTAAAGCACCATTCTCTTCTTTCGGCCAAGAGAATATGCGATTTTGTTTAAAATCATTCATATCTCTCTGTAGCTTATTCTTTTTCCTCTGTTGTAACTTCATATCTAAAGCATGAACGCGAGACAAAAAGTTTTGATAAAGTTCCAACGAATCATTAAAACGAGGCATACTTGTGATTTTACACTCCAACATCTCTATTTCTTCTATAAGGTTATTTTCTACTGGTTCAAAGAAAGTGTTCATTAACTTCATATAGTCTGCACTTAATTTAAGATTTAGCTGCTGCCATTGCATCAACAACTCATTATAGGTAATGCCATAAGAGGGCATTTTTAGTATTCTTAGACCTCTTATACTGATAAAGGGTGTAGACCCGAAAGCTTTATGTAATAAATTTTCTTTGGTGTGGTATCGTTGTCTGTAATTTTCATGCCATTGTGCTGTAACTCAAAGCAGATCTGGGTGTTGCCATTGAGATTCTTGACATAGATATAGAATGCTTTGTGGTTGCCCTTAGAATCAGTGGCAATTTTGTTTTTGTAGCTAGCTTTGGAGGATCTTATACGGGTTCTCAGCTTCTTACTGTGGCTGACCAGGGAGCTCCTCCACTCATGGGATTTTGCTCTCTTTTGCAACAGTTTCTTCCTTCTGTTGTAGAGTTTGTTTATGACCGGGGACCACCAGATTGGCTTCCTTTTTTTTTGGAGGATAGCATCTTGGATCTGTTTGGGATACCACGATTCATGCATTTGTGTAAGTGCTTATAGAGTGCATTTGTGTAGGATTCAGCAGTGATAACTGTATTGCCCATCTGCATGGGTGTCAAGAAGTTCACCACTTCTGTCTTAAGAAGCATGAAGTTGGCTTTGGAGAAATTTTTTACCATGGTTTCCTTAATTGTGGGTGGGGGCAGGATGTTGTCCAGTGTTGTTAGAAGCTGAATAAAAGCAACCAGAATTTAAGTCCAAGGTCCTGGATGCACCAGGAAATTCATTCTGTGTTGCGGTACCATAAATGTATTTAAACAAGCTGCTGCAAGATTGTCTATCATCCGTGACAGTTGTTGGTTGAGTAAAGTCAAATCACCACAGTTTGTGTTGTCTGTAAGTCCAACTCACAGGAAGAAATTTGTGAAGAAGCTGCAGTTCGTGTTCCAATGGCCATAGTGCAAAACAAACCAGGCAAAAATCAAATTGAAGAAATACAAGTGAAACACGAATGGAAGGCCAAAGGAAACAAACTGCTGCAGATAAAATCCACAATAATTTTAATCCAGAAGCCTTTTAAAATAAAAACTTGCTTAAAAACAACGAAAGATAAGTGCTTTCATTCAAAAAATACATGAATTTAATCATATCACAAAAACCTTCAGGAATTATTTTATTACAACGTATTCTACTGAAGTTCTCTCCATAAAATCAGTCCTGGAAAACAATTGATACCTTCTCCTACAACAGAATACCATTCGTGATTATTTGGGGCTGGACCCGCAACTGGTGTTCAAAAGGGACAGGAATTTGAAAACAATATTAGAACACAGATGGTTCAAACCCCAGCACAGACAAAACATTGAATTTATGGGGGTGAAAAAGTGTGGTTATTGTTCCTACTGCCCCAGTATTCTGGTGTGCCGTGAAATTACAATGAACATCCAGGTGGTCACTATAAGAAAAAGATTCAATTGTTATACCACAAAGGTGGTATATTGTGCACTATGCATGTTCTGCCCCTACTTCTACATAGGAAAAATGGAGAGGAGACCGAGGACAGAATATATGAACATTTATGGGAAATCAGAACGAGAAAAGAAACTAACTCCCTCTAGAAACACACAAAATGTTATCCACACCATACCTTCAAATTTTGCATTTTGGAACAAATGCCTAATAATAGTAATGAAAGTTAATTAAAAAAACATTAAATTACATTGGCAGTTGTGTTTGAATGATAATAATTGTCCTGGACTCAGTGAACATGTTTCAATAGCACGTTTGTTTAAGTGAAAAGCACTGGAAAGATAAGCCCTAAATATAAGGCATATATTTACATACTTTTGCCTTTCTTTTTATATTTTATGGGGAATGCATTCTATTTCTATTTACAACTTGAAGATCATAGCTGGTTTTAGGGTATAAAAGCATTAAATAAAATTATATGAAGAGTGACTGAAAAAACACTGTATATGCATGCATTAAATATAGAGAGGAAGCAGAGTTGACATGCTGAAAGAATCACAATCAAAAATGGAGTCACAGCAAGTATGCAGAAGGGAAAGAAAAGGTTAAGTTGTATAACCAGAGAGACTACAGTTGCATTTTGATAGAATCTTGAAATACGCTTTTATTTATAAATGGAAAGTGGGGTAAGAAGAATGAGTGTTAAGAAAAGAAGGGCTAGAGCCCCACAGTTTGGGAATTAGATTAATAAACTGGGAATTACAGGTTTAAGGGAAGGCAGAAATTGAACAATTAATGTGATGTTAAATTGATGATAATTGTATAAAAGCATGTATGTGATGTAAAATGTAACTGTGAACATGTTAACCTGGTCTATTTTTTCTTATATAAATGTATATTTGTCTAGATCCTAAGTGATAATTCAGTAAATGTTTTTAAAAAAAATAATTTGGGAATTAACATTAATAATACATACGTGATAATGCTGACAACAGAAAAAGGCAGGAACTAAGTAAGGTCAGGAAAGGTCCATAGGAGAAAATAAGAGCCCTACTTGAGTGGTACACACACTAATCCAAGTGTACAGCTAACCTCATACAGGCTTCCAGAGAGAGTGGGGGATCAAAGCTGCTGGGTGGTTGATAGTTACTGGAGCTGTGAAACACTAGGATTGTGCACACTGCCCTGTTCACAGTTAAACAGTTAAACAGTAGCAAGGAGTTTGGGCTCTGGTAAGAAAGAAGTGGAGATCTGACCATTTTTCTCTAGCTGTCATTAACACAGGCTGATTACAGGACTAACACAGCTGTCACCCATATGACTTCTTTTTCACTTACACGCAGTAAGGCTGACAGCTTAAGAACCATGAGAAGGCAAACAGTCTAGAAATGAGGGGGTTTAGTCCCTTCATTTAGATTGTTAACATTTGTGTGCATATCATGAGTTCATTATTCGAATAATTAACATAATATTTATATAGTTTTCTTCCTTAGCACTAACACAAGTTCAGTAAAAGTTACGTCGGCAGGTAAATCTGTTTACAGATAAACGCTGAAGACTCAGAAGGTCAAATAAAGCTGTACGAATCTTGCACTCTGACAGTTAGAATATCAAATATCAACATTACTGACTGTCCAAACTTGCCCCTTTGCATACTCTTGGTAGTCATCGTTCTTGGGTTCATAGCAGTTAAGAGTTTCCTCATTTGGTGTGTTTTTTGATATGCCAGTATTTGGCTTGTTAACTTTCACCCTAGGGTTGCAATTTTTGCTCAACTCGACCTTTCAAGTCAAAAGCATCTAGGAATAAACCAGCCAATCAGATATCTTACACTAAATGTTGCAGAGCACATCTTGGCTTCCAGGGGACATGTTACCTCATCATTTCTTGCCAAAAACAAATTAGATGTGGTACTGAAGTGTTGTGTCACTTTAACAACTATGAAAACCTGACTAAAATATAGTTTGTTTTCAAAAAGTAATTTAAGAATTGGTTGCATCTGTAACATTTTTTATATGTGAGATATGCACTGAGTGAAACGAGAAACTTTATGACATGGGTTGTAAAAACGTTGGAAGGTTTAGTGGTCCACGTGGCTACAGGAGTACCTGTTGAAAATAGGGTCATGGGAATTCTGGATGTGATTTCCACTGGTATAACTCTAAATCTGTCTTTGGGTAAACTGATTGATTCCCTCAGGAAGCTTGTATACTAAGAAACAATATGTAGACAATTTGCAAGCAAAGCTAGATCACTGACCTTATAACAAACAGATAAACTACTGTAACAGAAACTGATGAACATGACATGTTAGTAATTGCTGTGTTTAAACTGGTTAAACTGGAATACAAGGTATGTAGAAAGAATTTATTTGTGATAGGGTCCAAGAAACAGAATGTTTTGTTAAATACTGAGCACACAGAGAACAGACTTATGACTTAAGACCGGCTTCTTGAAGAAAGGTCTAAAAATAGAGAAAGCATGCACAATTCCATATCCAGTATCAAAGAGACACCTGAGAGCATATGTTCTCAAAGTGTAATGAGTTGGCAGACTTTGAGAATTCCCTACAGAGTACTCTGTCAAAAATACTGGTTGTAAGTAAGAAAATTATTTTTTTTTAGGTAGGAAATAGGACTTGAATTCCTAGACACAGTAAGGTCTGGTTAAGTTTAATTCAGGTGGCTGCCAAAAAGCAATTTATTAGAAAAAGGCAACCAAAGTCTAAATCAACCATGCTTGATTTAGTAAATATTTTGACAGAGACAAAAAAACAGGAAATGGGATCATTACAAAGGAGTAGAAGTAAAGTACATAGAAAAAGAGAAAAAAATTATAGTAAGAATACATGCAGAAAAATGTTTTAGCAGAGGAATGAGGTTTAACAGACTACAGAAATGTAATATTTTATGTAATGTTGGATTGATTATTGATTATAATGTTGGACTGATTTTTGATTATATTCTATAGAACAATACATGTAATGTACAATGTTTGTAAATGTGAACTTGTTAATATGATTTGATTACATTTATATAAATGTAAGTTTGCCTATGTCTCAAGAGATAATTCAGTAAAGGTACTTTTAATAAAAAATAGGTAACTGGTGAACTATTGATCCAGTTTCAAAATCTGATTTCAGAAACAACAACCATTATAAGAACTCTGGAAGTCAGGTAAATTTGCAAATTAGATGGGATAAAGTTTTAATTTTTGACCATGACTTTTCAACAACCCAGTAAGCAGCAAATCTAACTGTTGATGCAATGAAGAAATGCCATGCAAAAAAATGAATTCTAATTGATGGATTCTAGTCTTATGAAGGTAATTTGTATAGATGGCATAAGACTGTTTCCTTATGCGCATTATAAAATAGTTTGGATAGAATTCACAAAGTTTAGACTGAAGAAGTGGTTTATTAGAGCCAGAATCTGAACTTTAGCTAATGGAAGATGTATAGGCTTCCATAGGAGATAATCAGCAGTGTGCACAGTCTCACAAATAGAAGGGTTCAGATGCTTCACATTTCCATTAACTTTGGATTTACTGGCAGGTATCCTTGTTAACAGCAGATTAATATAACAACTGATTTATAGGACTCATAATAAATTTTATGAATGAGATGTTCTCTTACTGAACTTTGTGCTCTAGAAGTTAATTTGACAGACCATCACATACAAAAACTTTCTGCGTGATATGTTATTGGCACTTTATATCTTGCATGTAATCATATTCACTGATCATTTGCTATCATAGTTATAAAGTTATTTCCTGCAACAGAGGGCTACATTTTTATTAAACTGGGCAGGGATTTATTGCTATACTGAGCATAGGTCTTTGCTTACTCAGATACATTTTTAAGATAAAGATTCTGCATGCAAGACTTACAGATTATTAAAATATGCTTTTTTTTCAGTACAGTAAATACAGTGAGTGACCCAAAGATTATAAGTGTTTGGTTATGACAGTGGGATGGACAATTGTCCCCCAGTTATTTTTATGAACAATTGATTTACAACTGAAATTGTAGAATGGAAGACTTTGTTTTTGTTACTGGCAATTGTCCTGGGGATGATAGTGTTGATCCGCTACATGAAAATGTATTATTTTTTTTTATCTTGTTTCCATCTTGATGATACAAGGTTCCTGAGTTGAGTTTACAGGGTGATGCATGTGACATAATACTGATATGTCAAGCTAACTACAATTTAAGCGGTTTCCTCTGACTGAAACCTAGATCTTTACAAATGTTATTTAACAACAGTGAATGATAATATTGTGATATATAAAATATTGAAGCTAATAACACAACTGGTTTTGTCTCCTAAGAATAAAATGCCATATTGAAACCAGAGCTGAGACAGAAACAATCATGTTGACTCGTATCCTGGCCTATTCTATATTACAATATCGAAACTTCAGGTAGTTGAATACCTAAAGCTCGAGCTATAAATATCAAAAGCTGAAAACCGCAAATGGCCACTTCTGCAAATTTTTCATCAGGGAAAAAAATTACCTGGTCGTTATGTGCAATTTGCCCTTTTCTCCAACGTAGAGCTATCTCAGAATTGGTATATTTATTTCTTTGGTCTATACATAGTAAGTTGCTTTTGGTCATTTGATTGCAGAGGGCGACTGGACAATTATTTTTGTAGGGTTGCATTTAGAGCAGTACAAATATCAGAACAGTTAATGATATCATATGTAGTGAGTGAGTATACTTGAGGTAGTTCTAGCCAGCTAAGGGTGTTTAGTGCAGTACAATGAATGGTATGGTTTTGAGTACTAGTAGCAAATTTGGCTTTTTTATTATAACATTGTTTCAGTTTATGTATATTTGATTTTTGGAGACTTGTGATAATGGGGGAACCATAGAGGAGAGGAGGAAAGTTTTTACTAGTGTGATTCTTGAGGTGGGGGTGAGGACGTTTATAGCTCAGTAGAGTAGACCTAATTTTTCCTGTGTTTTTAATGGTATTTTGTATGTGGTAATCGAATCTAAGAGTGTCATCTATTAACATCAGTTTTAGTTTGTGAGGTTAGTTCAATATTGGTGCTATTGCGGGAACATATTTTTGAATTTTTTTTTTCATAAGACTTTGTTGTCGGGGAAAAAGAGTATTTTGGTTTTGTTGGGTATAAGCATACATGGATAGTTTTGTAACCATCTTTCTGTGGCGATGAAAGATTACTGAGTGATTTACTGTAGATGAGTTGGATCACTTGATGAGTAAATACATGTTGAATCATTGGAATACTGTATAAGGAGGCATGTTGTGTGCATGTAGGGAGTGAAGTAAGGGTCAAAGGACTGAACCTTATGGGACACCTGCATTTACAGGGAGAAAGGGGGAAAGAGTATTCTACCATTTTACTGACTGGAATCTGTCTTTGAGATAATGAAACCATTTTAAGGTATTTGCTGTAAGGACTAATGATGACATTTCTGTTAGAAGATTTGTGTGACTAACAGTATCTAAGGCTTTTGATAAATCAAGGAATAACACACATATGAATTTGTAACTTCCTCTGGCTTTATCGACTGTTTCCATGAATGAGAGCAGAGCTGTATTAGTAGCAAGGGAGGATCTAAAACCATGCTGGGTTGAGGTTATAGGTTCACAGGTGTGTACTAGGCTAATGGCCCTGGAGCCTTTACAAGCCTAGCCCATAGGATTACTCTGGCATCATGCCACCCGACCTTAGTTCCCAGTGCCTCTGTCAAGTAAAGCCACTGGAGTGATCCATGGGGTGAATTTTCTATTTCCCATCCACTCATCAAGATTTCTCTTGAAGAGGGCCAGTGAGGTGCTCTGCTTGACATGTATGGGAAGTCTATTCCATAGCATGGGCTGTCTCTGGGCTATGAACCTGTCCCTCCAGCATGTTTTGTTGATTCTGGTAATGAGGTTGAGGTCTCTGGAGCGTGTGGTGTGGAGGGATTGGGATTTTTTTAGATGTAGCATTTCTAAAAGAGCTGGGTCAGACACGGCTTTGTAAGTCAAGCAGAGATTGCCTCTAAGTAGGCGATGTGAGACAGAGAATAGTTGGAGTTTTTTTAGTCTGTCCATATAGGACAAATGTTTAAGGTCTAGGATCCTCTTTGTGAGATACTTTTGCAGCCTCTCCAGTTGTTGCAGGTGTTTAGTGAGGTACATGCCACATGGGGCATTGTACTCTATGATTGGCCTAATGAGGGAGGAGTAGAGGGAGACAGTGACTTCTTTCTTCCTGGATGCAAAACCCTTAGTAATGAGATGTGCCACACAGAAGGACTTTCTGACCACAGTGGCAATGTGGTGGTCAAAAGAGAGGTTGCAGTCAACCTGTGTTCCCAGATCTCTTATAATGCCTTCTGTGTTCAGTGGACTACCATTGATGTGGTAATTCATGGGAACCAGGTTTTTTCTAAAGGGGATGATGACATTTTTTGGCATTGAGCTTAAGGCCATGGTTCTGACACCAGTCGTTGGTCTCAGTGAGGCCTTTCTGTAGGATGTCAAAATCACTTGGGGAGTTAATAACAGCTCCCAACTTGCAGTTGTCTGCAAACTTTGTCAGCCAGAGTCCCTTCGTGTTGCCCTGGACTTCAGAGAAGTAGATACCAAACCGGAGAAGACCCAGGACCAAACCCTGTGGGACGCCACTCGTGACTGGTGGTTAGAAGTTGTTCCTGTGCAAGATACTGTAAAAGTTGCTTATGGACTCATTTTTCCAGTATTTATTTATTTACTGACATTTGTTGACTGGGAAAATCTGACTGGGTCAGGAGCCCATTTTCAGTGAAGGCCCGGGGAGAAAACACATTATGAATACATCACAGAATTTTACAATATGGTACATAAGAAATTACACACTACTTTACAAGAAATAACAGAATTTACAGAAATTACTGAAGAATACAGTACACTATAGTATACTGAACAAAGATTAATAAAATTGTGAGAAGTTACCTAGCAGTGCAATTTACAGGAAAAATAAATATATATATATATATATATATATATATATTAGATATAGATATAGATATACGGGTCTGCTTCATAACATTGAAATTTCATAACACTGAATTTCATAATATTGAGATCATAACATCGAAAATTCAAAACACTGAAAACCCAAAACATTGAAAACTCAGAAGATTTAAAGTGTGCTTCATAACATTGAAAACTACACTGCACAAGTAAATAAGATCCCCTCCACCTACACCACCTAACTAACAAACACACTTTCTACTATGTTTCTGCAGAGGGGCAAGCCCCCCTGAACCCCCCACCCCGGTAAATTAAATTTACCAACTCCAAGACTGCACTACATTAGAAAAAAGTGTATGAAGTGAGGTTAGGAAATTAACTTTTTTCCACTGTAGTGTGATCTTGGAGTTGGTATATTTAATTTACGGGAGGTGTGGGGGCAGAGCCCCCCACATGAGGGGTGCAGGGTGGCTTGCCCCCGCTGCAGAAACAGTAGAAAGTGTGTTTGTTAGTTAAGTGCTCTTGTAGGTGGAGGGGATGTTATTTACATGTGCATTGTAGTTTTCAATGTTATGAAGCACACTTTCATTGTTTTGGGATTTCAGTGATTTGAGATTTAGATGTTTTGGTCTCAATGTTATGAAATTCAACATTATGAAATTTTAATGTTATGAAGTAGACCCATAAATATTCACACACACACACACACACACACACATATATATATGTATGTATGTATATATATATATATATATATATATATATATATATATATATATATACATATACACACACACACACACACACACACACACACATATATACAAATAACCATACCTTTTTATTATTATTACTAATGAACTAAGTTGAAAGTTAAGAAATGGAAAAGATCATTAGAAGGGTAGTATTAGGTTAATAGTTATTAGAGGAAAAGTATAGTCGTTAGTGGGGTAGTTTTAAAGGGGTGATGGAAAAACAGAAAAAGGTAGGTTTGTCAGATTTGTAGTAACACTAAAAGTTGTTTAAAAGACTTACAAATCCAAAACAGTTTCTTACTGTATTTTAAGGGTAAATTGGGGAGCTAAAGGAAAGTTCCAGGAGAGTAGGATGAGTTATATATTTGGGTAGATGCAGGGGCAGGTTTTAACATTTAGTAGGTAGTTCTTTAGGGTGAGTTTGAATTTGCTGAAGCAGCTAACGGTATTTATGCTGGTTGGAAGTGAGTTCCATAGTTTTGTGACAGTGTATAAGTAGAGGCAGTGTATAGCTCTTTTATTTGGTACATGAACAGTTATGAGTTGTTTATTTTCAGAGCGAAGGATTCTGGTGGGGTTGTAGGGTATTAAAACGTTCTTAAGGGCAGGGCAGTTGTTTGGATTGTAGACAATTTTATGTGCTATGGACAGTTGAATGAGGTTAAGGTGATGTGGAAATTCCAGCCAGTTTAGTTCCCTTAAGGCTTGGCAGTGATGGGAGCGGTATGGGCTGCTTGTGGCAGATTTGTCAGTTTTATGGTAGGAGGACTGGAGCTTATTTTTTAAGGATGAGTGCAGGTTGGTTAAAATGGGGCACCATATAATAGCAAGGAAAGCAAATAAGTGGTGGTGCGATCCATGAAATGTTTATGGCTGTACAGGGCTCCTAATTTGCAGTGTTTTTTTTTTGTCATTACCAATATGGTGTTCAAATGTAAGTTTATTGTCAATGGTAATACCTAATAATTTGGCATGGGATACGGTTTCAGTCTCTTTATTGTTCTGGGATAAAATATGAAAGTCAGATGAGAGGTGGTTTAGCTGAGAAGAGTAAAAGCTTAATTTTTTTTTTTTTTTTTTTTTTTGTTATTATGGAGTAGTAGTGAAACGAAGTGAAAAAATGAAAAAACGAACCAAAAACTCTAATGGCACAGTGGAAACCGTCACAAACTAAGCCCAATAGTAAAAACAAAGTCATTAAACACTTTGTTTTTACTATTGGGCTTAGTTTGTGACCGTTTCCAGTGTGCCATTACAGCGTTTATGGAGTAGTAGTGATTCGGTTAACCAGGCTTCGTTTGCGGTGAAAGTATCTTGGGTTATCTGTTGGAGGTTATTTGAGGAGGACATGATGGTAGTATCACCTGCATACTGGATAATGAAACTAAGAGGAGAAGCAGTGTGAAGGTTGTTGGTGAATATGTTAATTAGAGGGGGTACAAGTATGGATCCTCGTGGTACTCCTGTTTGGTTAGTTTGGCATTCTGTCATTTTCACATTGCTGCCTGTTTGTGAGGTGGCTGTTAAACCATTGGTGGATGGGTGGGATGCATCCAATATTAGAAAGGTGTTAAAGAAGTTTTTTTTATGTGATACTGTATCAAAAGCTTTCGACAAGTCTAGCAGTAGTACAGAAGTAATACTACCAGAGTCGATGGATCTGTGTACAGTATCCATGAAGGAGATGAGAGCGGTGATAGTGCTGTGTGAGGGATGAAACCCATGTTGGGTGGTGGTGAGAAGGTTGTTGTGTGTGACACGATGAAGTAATTGTTTATGGATGCACTTTTCAAGGAGTTTGGATAGTGGGGAGAGAATGGAGATTGCAGTAGTTAGAGGGTTCATTGGAATTACCTCCTTTATGAAGTGGGGTGATGACTGATTTTTTTCCAGAGATTGGGGACATAAGATTCTGAAATGGAGAGGTTGATCAGAATGCTGACAGGGTACACTATGGCTTCGGCAGTGAGTTTTAAGTATTCTGGTGGGAATTCAAGAGAGCATGGTTTTAATTTTCTGAGGAGACTCTGAATTTCTGAGGTTGGAATTGATTGTAGTGAGAAGAGGCTAGCTGGTGTAATATTGCTTTGGTGAGGGGGAGAAGAATGGTCTATGAAGGAGGAGAGGATTTTAATAAGTGTGAACTGCTTATGTGCGATAGAGGAGGAGGGGGGAAGGAATTTGATAAGGTGAGGGGAGAGGAAGAATAGTCAATTATTAATTTGTGTATGATATTTATAAAATGTGTATTGAACATAGTGGCTACTTGTGAGGGTGTTTTTTCTGGGCATGGAAATGGGTTTTGTTTGGTGCCTGGGATAGGGAGATTAATTATGCTTTTCCAGAATTGTTTTGAGTTGTTTTTATGGTTAGTTAACTGATTAGAGAAACAGTTTATTTTGTCAGTGCATACCTGTTTTTTTTGCTTTGTTTCGTAACTGTTTGTATCTAAGTAGGTTATGTTCATATTTTTTTTTTTTGCCATTCTTTCCAGGCCTTTTTATCTGTTTTTGTAGGAGTTGTTTAGTGGCCTTTCATAGCCCGGGGACATGATTAGATTTTATTCTTTTAGTATGAGGGGGGGGCAAGGTTGTTGAGGGGGTCTAAAAATATCTTATTAAAGTAGTGTAAGGCATCATCCAGTGGGAGAGATTTTAGTGGGTGCCAACCTGAGAGTTTTAGAATGTTGATAAATTCTTGTTGACTAAAATGTTTTAGGTTTCTGGTGGCCTTGTGGTTATGAAATTTGGATATATGTGGAGTGGATTTATAAATGAAAAGGGGTAAGTGGTCGCTGAGTGTATTGGGTAGGGTCTTTAGATTTGAGTATTTAAGTGAATCTGAGACTAAGATCCAGTTGAGGGTGGCTCCTGAAGTGTTACTTTTCAGCATTCTGGTAGGGTTGGAGATGAGTTGTAAACTTGTAGAGGTTTGTGTGTGTATTGTTGGGAGTCAGTTATGAAATCTTGCCAAATGATGTTAACATCTCTCATTACATTATGAGGGTGGGGATAGTATTTCTATTGACCTGAAGTTTGTGGTAACAAATAAATCAGCTCCTCTGTGAAGGAGAATAATGTTTGACTTTTTCTAGATCTTGAAGATGTATGATTCTTGTACAGATCTGTTTACGAGAATGGAAATGGGGTAGGCTATGCTACTAGCTGCTGTTTTTAAGTAAATTATCTGCTGAGGTAGAGCATATTTTTAGCTTCTTTAGCAGATAATTGTAGTTGTAGGCTCTGTCTGAAGGTTGAAAGCAGAAGTAGTTTGGAATTATTTAACTGAGTCAAGCTGGGATGAGTTAAAATCTTTTGTATTGGATACTGTGCTATCTATAAAACAGTTATTAAATTGTGTTGCAAGATCCATTGCAGTATTACTTGGAGATGGGTTGGGATTATGTTTTTGCCCAGGTTGTAGCATTTTGTTGACATTGCTCAGAATGTTTTGGGATGTATCTTACAACTATTCTGGAAATTATTATAGTACATTTTTTTGTCTGAGATTATTTGTTTTTTTGCCTGGTCGCATATTATTTTATATTATTGGAGGATTTGACATTTTTTTTCCAGTTTCTCCAAGCTCTCTCTCTATTCTGAATCAATTTTCTAGTAGCATCATTTACTTCCCCTCTCTTGTTCATTGAGGGTGCTGTTTTATTAAGAATGTTAAGGAGTACTGAATTAAATTTCATTATCATTTTGTCTAAGGGGATGGACTTTAGTAAATTCTGGTTGAATGATGAGAGCACGACACTGAGTGTGTCTGGGTTAAATTATGATTTTTACTTCCTGTTGTTTCAGGATAATTTTTGTATATCATTTCGTATAGGCTAACAGAATTAGGTAAGGTACCTGATTCACAAAATTTATTGAGGTCAGATATGAGAATCCAGCCCAGTAAAGAACTTGAGGTTTTAGTGAAATAGTTTGGATCCTGTACGAGTTGTTTAAAGCCAAATAAGTTGTTACAAAATGTTGGGGTAATGGGTATAAGTTTAAGCCAGTTTAAAGTTACATCTCCTTGTACTATTGATTCATAAGGAATATTACATGAGGTCCAGTACAGGGTTTCTTCTAGTAAGTTGACATGGAATACATAATGTGATGATACATATTTGCTTTTGTTTATTTAGTTTAGGAGCATCATAGGAAGTTCAGTTTTGTTATGTTGTGGTATTGGAGCACTATATGCAGTTAGTTTGCAGTGGTTTGGGAACATTAATGTGACACCACCACCTTTTGTTTTTGCAGTTGTTTCATATTATAGTATAACCAAATGGATTTCAGTATCACTGATGTTAGGCTTAATCCATGTTTCTGTTATGGCCAGGATAGTGGGTTTTTGGCAGGCAATCCAAGCATGTAGCTCAGTAATTTTGTTTCTTATGATTCTGGCATTTACAGTAAGGAAAGTTATCTCATTACTGAGCAGTGGGAGTTGTGTGGTTTGGGTGGTATGATTTTCTTCTGTTATATTTATTTGAGTGGTGGTTATCAGGTCTGGTATTTGGATTTTTATTTCCAACGATAAGGATTGATTTGATATTGTGCACCAATTGTATATACATGCTTGTGCATGATTTATTGAGGGTTACAATTTTTGGTTGTTCTGGGGGGGGGGGGTCTACTGAGAAGTTTAGTTTTGTAATTAAGGTAAGCAGTGCACTGGAAATGACTAGCTACTGTTCTTGGGGTTTAAGTGTAAAAATTTAGTTGATGAAATGATGTTTATATTGGTGAGATTTTGGTAATAGGTAAGGAAGATGACTAAGAAGAGCACATGAAGTAAGACTATCGATTAGGGAAATGTCGGTTGTGATTTGTGTAGAGTATTGACATGCATACATTAACAAATGGTACACAGGTTACTCGCTCTAAAGACCTTAATAAAACCTGCTGGAAGTACAGATTTGTCTCCCAGAGGTTACTACACCTTTGGAACAGACTCTGATTTCATGTCAAACAGAGCACCTCTTTAGCTGTCTTCAAGCGCAATCTGAACAATTGTATGGATGACCGTAAATTCGCACCGGGGGTTCTACCTGTGTCCTGCTTGGTCAGGGGCAATAGCTGCTGATCATAGAAATAAGGGAATAACTTGGTTAGGCTTGTAAGGATCCTAGGGCCACTAGCCTAGTAACGTCCTATGATCCCATGAACAAAAGCACTTAGATTACAAACAAGTGAAATTGATCAATATTCACATGTCTGTGCATAAGTTAGAGCAACATTGGGAAAAATGGTATTTCATATTAAGTTGGCGAAATAATAGTAGTAGATTTGGTACCTAAAGAGTGAGGACAATGTAGACAGTTGATATTGGATACTTTGTTTCAGACATACATAGCTAGGTGTTGATGAGTGATAAGAAAGGTAAAACAATAATCAGTTGTAGGTTGGGTTAAATCAATTTGCACAGAGGATAAAGAGGAGATCCCATTAGAGTTGTGTGCAGTTAAAGAGAGTGAAATGGGATTGGGAAGGGGAATAAGTTAAGAGTTTCAGAAATGCGGAACCAATTTAAGGTAATAGGAAAAAGGGAGATGTGTGGTGAGAGAGTAGTAAAAGAAAGTTGGAGGAAAGAGGGTGAAATAAAATAAGAGAGGGTGAATTAGAGTGGTAAAGGAAGAGAAAGCGATAAGCTTGGTGCAGAAGGGATGTGGGGTAATAGAGCTGTGAATTAAAGTTAGAGGAAAAAGAAGAGGATAAAATAACATAAGCGGGGTGAATTAGGGCACTACTTTTTGTTTATGGTGTCACTCAAAAATGTTGATTTCTAGTATGGCTTAAATGGGGCTGCATTGTAAAATAGTAAAGTGATGAATTGCAGCCAATGAGACAATAGCATTTATTAGATTTATCAGTTAAGACAGCATGAGTGTAGAACTCATATATTATTACATTTATAACATGATATGCAACTGTATATTAAATAGATTAAGAGGATTATTGGCATGAATAAGTACGCAATTCCATTTTAAGCAAACTGAAGCATTGTAGTTTCAATGCTGCCAATGTAAAAGGTGACTAAAATTATGAAATAAAATTATTAATGTATAAAATTTTCATAATTTCATACACCTTGTATTTCAATGTGGAGTGCCTCTAAAGTCAGTACAAATTATTGGGATTTAATGTAAGCCTCATTGTGAAAAGATGATGTACAGTTTATGATAAATAAAGGTTCATAGGTAAGTACTAGGCTATCTGCTTGAGGTCCTCTATAAGCCTAGTCAGAATGTGTTGGCTTTCACTGCCCTCTTAGATTAGTTCCCTTTGCCTCGGACCAGCAGAGCCATTAGTTCCCTGGGCCTCTGTCCAGCAGAGCCACTGCAGTGATCCCCGGGGTAAATTTTCTGTTTCCCATCCACTCGTCAAGGTTTCTCTTGAAGAGTGTTAGTGAGGGGCTCTGCCTAATGTAGATTGGAATCCTGTTCCAAAGCATGGGGAGTCTCTGAAACAAGAATCTATCCCTCCAGCATGACCTGTTTATCATTGTGGTGAGGTTTAGATCACTAGAGCGTGTGGCTCTTGGGGATTTGTTTTTTTTTTTAGGTGGAGCATGTCCATCAATTCTGGGTTAGACATGGCCTTGTATGTCAGGCAGAGATCACCTCTGAGTAAGCAGTATGCAACCGAGTACAGCTGGAGTTTCTCCAGTCAGGCTGCATAGGGCATATGTTTGAGGCCAGTAATCCTCTTGGTGAGGTACGTCTGTGGTCTTTCCACCTGTTGCAGGTGTCTTGTAAGGTACATCCCAAATGGGGCGTTGTACTCTATGATGGGTCTGATGAGTGATGAGTAGAGGGACACAATAAGCTCTTTTATTCTAGATGTGAACCCTTTTGTGATTAGGTGGGCCACATAGAAGGATTTTCTAACCACCTTGGCAATATGATTATCAAAGGAGAGATTACTATCTACTTGGGTCCCCAGATCCCTTATTACATTTTCTGTGTTTAGGGGACTACCACCTATGTATAATACGTGTGAGTTCTACAATGACTGTGCATTACGCACAGTATATCATTGGATGTGTACACACCACTTGTACAATTGGATTGTACAGGTATGTAACTTCTTGCATTTGTCAGTGAAAAAAGAAGTCCTGATTAAAAAGGAAAATATGAGAATTGGCAGTCTCACACAATTATGGGAGACGTATGTTTAACACATGGATTTGGATTGCCTGCAATGTCATGAAGCTAGTAAAGGGGACACTGGGGTGGGAATTCTAAGAATATCACATGAACATCAACCAAAGAAAAGTTGCTTACTTTGGAGATATCAAGTAAAAAAACTACAAGAGGGGGTAGATAGTGCTTTTCAGTATTGCAAAAAAAAAAAAAAACAGTTTAAGGGTACCATGAGCTGTACAAACCCTTTAATGGGTCCCTGCCTGCAAACTTAAATGATTTCTCCAACTTCTGTTTACAAAGAGTGGTGACACCAGCCTGGAAGGTGAAGGTACAAACTAATGCAATTTTTGGCCCTATGCCTAAAGCAAAGAAGGACTTTTAGCATTACAACCATGATTACAAGGTAATCTTAGATGACAAGGAAGTTAGTACCAAAAAGAATAGAACCAAACCAAGCAAAAAGGATGAACGGGATCCAAGCAGAGAGACGTAAATCCAAAACACTTTAATAGTTCGAATGCTAACCAAATGCAAACCGAGTTAAAATCCAAGTGCAAGAAAACAAATTAAAATCCAACAAGTGGTAAGCGCTTTCATGTCATTCATGTTCAAAAGTTCATCAGATAATGGTAATTAAAATCAAACATCCTTTTAAAGGTTTGAAAATTACGTCTTACAAACTAGCCAATCATCTCAAGCAAAACAATCACATCCCACCAAAAAAGAAAAAGCATACAGGTAAAACCTTTCGAACTGCATCTTATTACCATACTAGTTTAAGAGTTATTTGATATTGAATTACTTATGATATTATTGAATTTTAAAAGAAAAGAAAAGAAAAGAAAAAAAGAATAAAGCAAAAAGTATAAAAACTGAAATCACATCACCTTTTCAATGCTTTAAATTTCAACATAGGTAATATGCTAGCCTGCTAATTAAGGCCAGGCCAACAATATGCATTCCAGTAAATCTCCAATATAGCTCTCTTATTTCCAGCTTTATTTTCCACTGCAGCAAAATTACCACTAGACCACTGGAGAAATTTAATAACACAAAGAGAATAAATTCTAAGAAGGAAACATGCAGACAACTGAGGCAGCAACTTTCAAAAACTTCAAAAATCTGACACGAGACATGTCTTGAATAAAATGGTGCTATACAAATGAATCTGTAAAAATAACAGTTATTTCTAAAAAGTGAATAAAACAATGGGCCAGATAAGCTGCAACTCAGCAAACAAAACAATAATTAGAAATTATGCATACAAAGCACCTATTTACATTTCAAACTCTATCAATACTATGGACTTTTCACAGCTATTGAGCTTCACCATCTTATTTGTAAACAGCTGGAAAAAAATCATCATGGCATCCCATCCTTCCACTTAATCCACTGCCAGCTGCGATACTGCAGGACAACTGGGCAGAAATCTGGAAGCAACAGGTACAAAACTTTGATCTTTACATCTGAAAGGAGTTAAGAAGTGCAATCCACTGTTTTTTCCTTCGTTTGGCAGGATATCATGCCAGTAGAATGTTTAATATGTTTACTCTTACTACAGAGCAACAGACTGATTTGGCTGTCATTAAAGCCAGGATTAAGAACCTGTGCTGCAAAATAAGTTGCCATATATTCATCATTTGATTTTCTCTAGAAATGGAGGGTCAAGTAATTCTACTGAAACCATACCTCTCAACCTCCCAGCTCAAGAAATCTGGACAAAGCTAGAAATAATATTGCTCCTATAAACTTATCTCAACTTACTAGAATAATAAATTTTTCATTATTATTATGTATTTTCCGAAGGATATAAAGTCGAAAGCTTAAGTGTCTGTCATTATTTAAGGACTTTAATCCTCAGTGATTTGCCAGAAAACTACAGATTTTATGAGGAACAGACCAAAAATATGAGGCAATAATTTGGACATTCTGCAAACCTCTGGACAGTTGAGAGGTATAACTGAAACCTATGTGATTGAACTAAAGCACAGAACCAAAACCAGTGAGTTTAGAGAGCTACTGTGAGATACAACTTGTATATGGCAATAAAAATGACAAAACAAGTAGTAAGCTACTGTCAGAGTTTGATTTCTTTGGACAATTAAGTGAATGTGTGAATAGCAGAATTAACCACCAAACAAATGAACGAGTAGCTGGGGATGTGGATTTGTGCAACATTGAAATGATGCTAATATCTGCTAATATTAGAATGATTCTTTCATGGCACAGATCTATGATATGAATGCTTCAGAACATATGGCAGCAAAGAAACTCAATGCTTTGCTTGAATATGATAATGATGTTAAAAATGAGATGTGTTCAGTTCAGTAATCGTCATTTTGTTTAAGATGTGGTTATCACCATAAGATAAAAAGAAACAAGCAACAGAAATGTTCACTATTTTAATAAAATCAAACAAGAAAAGCAAAGCTTTCTGGTCTCCCCTTCATCAGTGCATACCAGCAATTAGTTTCTAAAAACATTTTAAATACAAGTGCATGACACATCCAATAATGATTCATCACACAATCAATGTAGCCATTTGTTTTCTCTGCAGAACTGCTTTTAGGCTTACTGCCCCATTTTGTCCTGGATATATCTGCATTTAGTTCTAAAATCCACATGAATTCCAGATTTTCTAACTTATTATTAATATCCTCACCTCACCCCTATCACTCTTTTGCAATGCTTTAATAACCCTAAATTTAAAAAAAATGTGCAGTGCCCCCATCTAAGATATGCTTTGCCAGGACATTTGCTTCTATCTTCCTTTTAATCTCAGATTTATGTTCTATAATCTGCTCTTTCAATTTTCTAACACATTTACCTACATAAAATACTGGACAATGTAAAGCTTTGCTTTTCTTGTTTGATTTTATTAAAATAGTGAATGTTTCTGTTGCTCATTTCTTTTTATTTTTCAGTTTATTGTTATCAAACACAGTCTGCTGCAGTATATTTTCCTTTGGTCTTGCTATCTGCATAAGATGCCATGTCTAACTAACACTCAAAAGAGAAAAAAAGAGAATGTATGAAATTGGATTGCTTAACTGTTTTATTTGAACTTGCAAATCAAGAGGAAAAATTTAGAAATATGCTTGTAAGTGACTCATGCCCAAAAAACTCCTGACTTTTCAGCTGCTGACTCCAAGTGTTTGACTCAAATGACCCTCCTCTCAAATTTGTTTGTAAGTGTAGTTGATGTGTTTGAAGTCATACAGTTTTATTACATAGCACAGAAATGCAGAAGCATCATCACTGTAAGAAAACTCCTGCACTGAATAGCTGACCATAAATGGGAAAAGTGGATGTAATATGAAACATGAGTTTCCCCTTAATCGAAGCACAAAACATCTCAGCTGTAACATGAAAACTTACTAAAATCATAAAGTTAATTTTGCTATCTAAAACAGCATAAAACAGTATTAAACAATTGTTTCTGAAAGGGGGACTGAGCCCACAGAACCCCTAATATGGGGTCTCTATTCCCACACCACCATTTTTATATATACTGCTTCTGTAACTGTGCAAACTTAGAGAGGTGAGAACAGTGCTAAAAAACAAGAAATGTACCTTCTTCCTGTTTGCAGAGTTGTGTGAGTTCACAACACAGCAGAACACTTGTGACAAAGTAAGTATACTAAAACATTGGCAGCTAGCAAACAGAATTTAACAAAAGCAATATTTTGAGATCTGACTAAAGCACATGTAATAAATCACTGTACTGGGGAAAAAATTCACATTTAAGCTTAATACCCAGCACAATGTAAAATCTTTAATATCTTAACCAAGAAGGTTACTGCTCTTGTCAGGGGTCTTTATCAGAGTCTAGCGCATCACTACTACCTCATTCTGGTCATTGACTGAAACCCCTACATCAAAAAGAGTTGTGTGTCATGTATAATAAAAACAAAATATACAATTTACTGTTTCAGGTTTTGTCGTTTCAACAACCAAATATATCCAGCAGATTAGCTTGTGAACATTTGGGCATGATTAATTAATTCACAGGGTGCAGGAGCCCTTGCAAAGCACTAGAGGGCACTGTACAGTCAGTCAAGACAACCAGTCAGTGACAGAATGAGTTACATGTTTGCAGAGCAAATGATTTACAAATTTACAAAGACTATAATAAAGCAGTCAATCCACACAGCTGGCTAAAATAGCATAAAGGAAGTGACGCACATGGCTGCAAAGTCACTGGTCTGTCAACCTAAGAGGCAAAAGATTTTGAAGATTCATGCAGTGCAATCTGTCACATTGCTTAAGTAAAGAGGATTTATTTATTTATTTATTTTATTTATTTCAGTTTGATTACCGGGGAAGTCCACTGGGCCAAGAAGAACCCATTTTCAGTGGAGGCCCGGGGAGAAAAGCTCCAAAGGCAGTACAAAGGAATATAATGCATGAGAAGAATACAAAAGAATGTCCACACAGTAAGAATACATAGTAAGATCACTGCAAACGCAAATTTACAATAGAATGTACACACAGCAAAAAATACAGAGAAGAACACAGCAAATGCTAAAAAAACAAGGAAGAATTTTTTTTTTTTTTTTTTTTGCTCAATAATGTTTACTTCAGTGATGATAAAAGGCAAAATGCTAACAAAAATAGAAACTCAAATGTCACTCGATATTTTTGGACAATATTGTGATTTGTTTACAAGACTTTGTTGTATTTTGGGTTAGTATATGTCAAGATAAATGGGCGGCCGCAGTGGTACAGCGGTTAGCGTTGCCGCCTCACAGCAAGATGCTCTCCAGTTCGATCCTCGGCTGGGGTGCCTTCTGTGCGGAGTCTACATGTCCTCCTGAGGTCGCGTGGGTTTCCTCCAGGTGCTCCGGTTTCCCCCCACATCCCAAAGACATGCGGTAGGTGGATTGGACACTCTAAATTGGCCCTAGGAGTGAGTGCGTACGTGTGCGTGCCTTCTGAGGAAGGTTGGGCACTGAGCTGGCAACTCGACACCATAAAACTCCACTGCCAATCATGAGCAGACAGGTGATCCGCTATGGCGACCCCTAACTGGAAAAAAGCTGAAAGGAGAAGAAGATATGTCAAGATAAATCCGGAAGTAATTTCTGTTATTCAGGTACCATGAAGTTAGCATTAACCTTATATCCAAAATTGAAGGAGTTGAAGTGGATGAAAGAGGTAGGATTCGTTGCCAAACAAACTAGGCCAACACTTCTTTTTTCAAAAATTAGGGGCAAAGCCAAGTATCACTCTAATTTGCTTAAAACATTAATAGAACAACAGATTTTGCATAAATATTCATTTTTATAGCAGTAGGAATTATGAAATTCTAATGTCTGGCATTATTGACTGACTGTCATCCTCAGTGATTTACCAGAAAAATCACAAATTTTAAAATGAACAGGGCAAAAATATGAGACAAAATCAGGGATGTTGGGTAAAATTAAGGAGAGTTGGGTAGTATGGTTCTGAACATGTACAAAATCAGGGCTGTTCAGTAAAATCAAGGAGAGTTGGGTACTATGGTTCTGAATATATACTGAATCATAAGACTTAAATAAACCAATCCTGAGTGAATGCTACACTTTAAAAATAGTCAGTGAATTGATTTCCATGACATCCACAGCCAAGTACTTGTCAATGATAGATGTGAGTCAGGTCTTCTGGCAGATTGACTGAAAACAAGACAGCTTCAGCCTGTGGGCCTTCCATTACTCATTGGGAAGGTACTGATTTCTATGCATGAAACATGGAATGTTTTTCAGCACCAGCAATGTTTTGGAGGACTGTGGTGCAGATCATAAAAAAAGCTTAAAAACTGTGAAATATTAACAATAATCTGATGTTGGGTAGATACAGAGAATAGGATAACATGAGACTAAAATGGCTACTTAACTCGAAACTAAACACAGGGAAATATCAACTGTGTATAGCAATTATCAAGTGCATGGACCATATTTTAACAAGACAAGGCAATCACCCGGACCTTAAAAAAGCAGGGCCAGTTGTCTAGATGAAAAGACCTTCTTAAAAAATAACTACTACGATACTTAGGTATGGTCCAATATCTTTGCAAGTTCAGTCCAAAAATAGCTAACGTTTCCATACTATTAAGGAAGTTGCTCAGCTAAGACACACTTTGATAGTGAGAAAAGCTGAATTATTATTGCTTTGTTTGCATTTAAAAAATGGCTGACTGAAATTCTGATACTATGATGATACCAAGCCGTATTTACTGTGGGGTTCAGGCTAGTCAGTCTGACACTGGGAAAGGGCGTTATTAAGACAGACAACCTATTGCTAATGGTTCCAGTACATGACCAGACTCTCCACATCCATTTGCTCACACTGAGAAGAATTCTTGGCTGTTATTTACGAATGTGACATGTTATAAAACTATTTATTGCTGACCAGTCTGCATGGTATTTTTCAGAAAGAAAAACAATGTTTTCAGCCTTCATTCACAGCCAGTCAAGAAAACATGGCCCATCTCTTTAATTCATGACATCCTTCGAGAGCTGGCATAAAGGACAGCCATGGCTGTGTGTGTGTGTGTGTGTGTGTGTGTGTGTGTGTGTGTGTGTGTGTGTGTGTGTGTGTGTGTGTGTGTGTGTGTGTGTGTGAGAGAGAAGAGAGACACAAGACAAAAACCAAAAACAGAGGAGGTCTGAAGTCACAGCATGACTCAGGACTCTGTGCATGCTACTTCATATGTACGGAACATTCTAATTTTTGCTTTACTGTTGGCTCAGGCTACCTCAGTGAACTGAACATTTTGGAATAAGTAGATGCAGGGCAAAAGTATGAATGAGGCAGCAAGCCTTTTTTTAAAGTTTTTTTTTTTTTATACATGTCAGTCTGAAGACACTAACAGTATTTCTCTATGCGTGTATACGGTTACTATACCACTTTTTAGCAGTCTTACTTTGGCTAAGTAGTGAGTGATGGTGTTTGAGCTGGAGCAGTTTTTCATATCTAGTCATATCCTCCACTAAACCACTGGCTCTGTAAGATCAAGCATGCTCTGATTACACTTAATATTTACCACTCTACAAAGAAATATGTGTTAAAAAGTTATCCAGATCTTCAGTGGTAGAAAAAAGTTGCACTGCTGTCTTTATGTATAAATCGGACTGGAGATAATGGTTTATAGAATTGTCACAAACAAGAGGTACAAGGTTTGATTCTCACCAAGGGGAAATGGCTTATCTCATAAACAACAGGTAGATACAAACCCTTTTCCCAAAAGTAGTTGCTTTCAAGCAACTGCATTTTAACATTGCTTTACAAATAGTTAAAAGGAGTTGTGTGTCTGTGCATGAAACAAAATGCTTTGGTTTGACACTTATCCTTAGAAACAGTCTATTTTATGTGCAGTACTTGCAAAAGAAAGCATGGACTGAGCTGATCTGACAAGTAAGGGTTATAAAATCATGTCATGAAAATGTAATGTATTGGAGTCACTCAAACATGTTTATAGCTAGTTGCTAAGTGGGATATACAATACAAGTGAAAACAGTCTTTTACCCATGTCTCCGCATTGCATTATTTATTTATATAATTGCAATACTTCAACAAATAGCTTGCTGCACCATGCAATTCTTTTCTTATATAATATACATGCATCATACAAATGCATTGCTTTGCTTGATTTTTTTCTTTGTTTTTCAGACTCACTTGGATTCAGTCTTTGCTGTGAAGAAAATCATCTTGCTACTTGTACTAGTTAACGTACAACTTTGCATTATACTTTTTAACATTTTTGTATGGCCTAGATCTTACTTGAAAAAAGATTCAGCTAGACCAGTGGGCATGTTTATTTATCAATGTGTTTCTGAAAGACAGATGATATTTTTATATAGATGTTTTTAAATGTATGTTTTTTTTTAAATTCACACTCCATTTTTCTGTGATTTCCCTATAAAAGGAACACGTAAATATCTAGATGTAGCAGGTACTCCAACATTTTTAAAAAAGGAAAAAAGATTTCACTGCACAGTGTCTTCTGGGAATTTTCATTTAGTTTGTTGTTATATTTCCATTTCAATAGAATCACATGAATTGAAGTGGTAAAGACTCATTTTGATCAGTTCTTTTGGTTTACACAGAAATCCTATAGTTCTGAATATTTGTTTATTTAAACCTTTGCTAGACAGGAAAAATAATTCAGTGATTGCATACTTTGTTTGTGTGTGTGTGTGTGTGTGTGTGTGTGTGTGTGTGTGTGTGTGTGTGTGTGTGTGTGTGTGTGTGTGTGTGTGTGTGTGTGTGTGTGTGTGTGTGTGTGTGGACACCTACAATTTTGTCACGTGTATGAGATCTCTACTGACACTATGTGGTATGCACATGGTCTGGATAAATTATTCTTTACCGTTGTTCATATTATAACAAGGCAAGAACATAGAGCTTCAGTATTTTGTTGTTTTTAATTGGACTTTAATGTTTGTAGAATGCACTTTTACCTGATGGGTCAGTGAAGACCGAGTCCTTCTGAAGTTCTGTTTACCAGACCAAAGGAAATATTAAACATACTGGTTTGATTCTCCTGTTGCTTTTACAGCTGTGGTCTCCTGAACATTGTTTTCTCTTGATTTTGTTAGTTAATGCAGGAGATAGCTGATCATTTAGACCCATTTTCTTGTTGAAGCTCAGGTTTTCTAAGCTTGGATTTCTAAGTGATATCCTGCAGTCAGGGTTACTACATGTACCTGTTTGCCCAGCAAAGTCCCTATTTGGGCATTTGTGTCCTCTGGAAAAAAAAGCTAAAAAAATGGCAAATGTCTTAAGATTTTAGGACAACAAAACATTCCTAAGTTTTCTTTAATAGCTCTATAAAACAATTAGTTTACATCTGAAACACCAAAATGTTATATGGAACAGCATAAGTAAGTCAAGTGCAAGAAAAATAAGGTTTTGTTTTTACAAAAAAAGTGAAGTTCTACCCTTTGCACTGGCCGCCAATATGGTTTGTTCTGCAAAATCTCATGTTTCTACAAAAAAAGTCCCACTTTGGGCATTTGAAAAGATGTCACACTAGCAATCCTACTGGGTATGAGAGAAACTGTACCCTTTGGTATACACATTTTATTTTAATTAAGTGTCAAGATTTTGGGTCAGATAACTCTCATTTTCAAGAGCCTTTGCCCAGATTTTAAGTGTGTGCAATCTTGAAATGCATGTCAGTCTGTGTGGAATCTGACACAAGCCACTGCAAGCACATTTCATCACACTTTAGAAAGGTATCTCTGTAGTTTGGCAAGATATTTCTCTCAATTCAAATTTTAGCTATGACAACTGCTTACAAACCAGGCAGGAAAAATGTAAATTTCTGACATTAACTTGAGCACAAGATTTTTCCTCCGCTTCTCCTATGCATTTTTGACAGTATTCTAATTTTAATTTCACTAAAAACCTTCTAAAAAAGTGAAATAAAGAATTGGAAACTATTTGGGGCTGTCTGGTGAAAAAAAAATTCTGCTCTTTGTTTTAATTTTCCTGTCAAAACTTCATCTTGAACATATAAAATGAAGATGAGTCACTCTAAGGCAATACCTCAAGAAGTCATTGTGAAGAAGGAACGACAATCTATCATTAATAGCATACACAATTTATTGGTAAAATTGGATAAACTAGACTCTAGGGGAGATACAATCAATGAAGACTGTAAAAAGCAGATAGAATTAATAAATTAAGTAGTTAAACAGCAAAAACTTCAGATATCTGCCATGGAAGACTCACTTCACTGATTTATATGGTAAACTGACTAAAGAAGAAACACTGAATTAATTTTAAAACAAAACAACAAGTTCTTGGCTAAGATAGATGATCTTGCAAGTAGGGCAAGAAGGAGCAATATCAGGATATACGGAGTGCCTGAGAAGAAAGAGGGAGAAAATATGGTTAACTATTTGGATCATAAAACACTTTAAACCTCCCTGAAGCCCTATCATATGGTACGAGAGGGCACATAGATCCCTATCAACAACAAATTTAAACAAGTAAACTTCAAATCCAAGCTCCATAACAGTAAAATTCATTTCCAGTCAGGACAAAGACTTAGTTCTTAAAAACTGTCCGGTCTGCATCACCCATCAAAATAGGTGATAACCTTATCAGATTTCACAATGACTTTTCTTCTGTACATGTCTCGAAAAGGAAATAATATATTCCCTTGCCAAAAAGTCTAAAGAAATCTGGAATAAAAACACATTCATTTCCTCAGGAAAATTAAGAATTTTTACCAGAAGAAAGGAAAACATTTGAAATCCTGGAAGATGCTGTTTCTTTTGTACAGAAAAACAACTTAATCCCACTGAAGAAGTGGAGTGGAGCTCATCTCAGAAAAGACATGCTGCAAGAAATGAATGGACAGTAAAAGACAAAAACTCTGGGACAAATGAAAATACTTTATGTTGTTGTACAATGCATGGTTTTATAATAACTTGTTTTTTTGAAGCATTTTGGAATGAATTTCATCAAAAGGTAAAATTCTTCATCTTTTCTTTTTTTTTCATATTAAAATATAGTTTCAGTAAGCAATAATTTCCTGCTTATTGAAATATATCTAAATTTCCAATAAATGGTGGTAATAGTCTAAATAATAGACATATTAATAGTTAGCAATCTGAAATAGATAATCTGAGTTTAAACAACTGATTAAAGTTTTATAGTTCACTTTATTTATATGTCAATAAGAAAGCAAATAAGTAGTGACAATTAGTGTGAGTTTGCTATAGAGTGAAAGTTTTATTTAAAACAATGCACTGAAAGAAAGAAAATGTGCAGATATGTTCTGTCAGGGTTTCCTGTTGTTGTTTGTCTTTTCGGCTTTTCCCGGTTGGGGGTCGCCACAGTGGAACTCCAGCCACTAATGGTTGGCAGTAGATTTTTATGGTGCCGAGTTGCCAGCCTGACACCCAACCTTCAGTGAAGACACGCCCATTCACGCATGTCTTTCGGAGGTCACTCGACCATGGGGAGGACATGTAGACTCCACAGAGAAGGCATTCCAACCAAGAATCGAACAGGAGAACCTCTCCTGTCAGGGTTTCCTGTTAAATTAAAAAATTTAAATAATCAACAGCAGTCTTACTAAATGTTGGGGAAATGCTTAAATAACATGTACTCAATGAATTTTACTTGAATTGGGGCTTATCTGAACTATTTTCTTCATTTCTTCATTAAAAGTGCTAAAGTCTATTTTTATATTGATTGTGGCTACCCCAGTGCAATATCGAGCCCTGTTAATTTTTATCATTTTTCTTATACCTCATTTTCCTACCTGAAAGTCTAAAAGTGTTTCAAAAGTATTTTTCTTAATGGCACAAGCTTATTTGAGTTTCCACAGCAGCCTGGTTTTATTTTAAACAGCTCATGAGAAAGGGAGTGCTACATGACCTCTAACCCCTCCAGAAACAGGAAATGAAGAGAACTTTTGAATGAATATTAAAACGAACAGTACTGGAAGGTTTTGAAGACTTCTTTACATTAGTCATTGAGTTTGGAAGTGATTTTGTAAGTTAAAACATGCTTTTTAATTTTATACTCAATATTACTACTATAGGGAAACAAAAGAAGCTTCTATTCTAAAAAAAACTTATGATATGAACTGCTAAACTGGGGGGAGAGAAACATCCTATACAAGGGAAAAGATCTCTGAAGGTGGGTTATTCAAAAGCAACCTCCATCATCTATATAATGCTGCTCTAAAGAGATTATGTGAACGCTTCATTAGTAAGGTCAGCATACATTTTTACTTACAGAAAGTTTTACTTATTTTTGAATACACAGAGCTTCCCCATGTATTACTTAATATAAGGAAGTAAGATAAATGCCTTTATTAATGGAAGGGATGGAAAACTCATTAAAGAGGAGAAGTTGTAAGGTTAAAACTGTGAATGCTTATTTAGCTGTTAGAAATATGGAGGTAGGCATTCCTCAGGGATCATGGCTTGAGCAGGTCTACTTTAACCGGAAGCTGATTCCAGCGAATGCAAATCCATCGACACATATACATCGAACCGCAAAATAAGCGAACTCAAAAAACCGCGAAACTCAAAATACCGATATGTCATACTCGGCCAACCCCACCGCCCGAAACACACTACCCACCCAAACAAAATAAATAAACCACAAACATACACCAACCAAAACCCTACTTCTAACCCTACACTAAATCCCACATACACCACTATCTATGCACTCTCCTTAACCCCTCCCTAACCCTAAGGTCTGTAACTACTGCACACTTACCCTATGGAGCTATACCACAACAAAATAAATAAACCACACACATACACTAACCAAACCCCTACCTCAGACCCTACACTAAATGTTAAATACATTACCCATATTACATTACCTATCTATGCACTTACTTTAACCCGCACCCTAATGTCCATAACTATCGCACACTTACCTTACGGATCTGTAGCTCAGATGGGCTAACCAAAACACTTCCACATTTCGAATTTTGCGGTAATTTCGCGGTTTTGTGAGTTCGCTAATTTCGCGGTTCGCTGCATTTGTGTCAATGGATTTGCATTCGCTGAAATCAGCTTTCAGTTAATTAAAGTAGACCAACTTGGGCCATATTTGTTTACAATATTTATGTCTGGTTTTCCATTGCAGAATTGAATATGGGTCAGCAAATTTGCTGATGATACAAAAGCTGGTGTTATTATTACTAGTTTAGTTGATCAGTCTAGATTGCAGCAATTTTTGAATTCCTTAGAAACAGAGCCAAGAAATCATGTAATGGAACTCAACATTTAAAAATCCTTGTAATCCTTTGGCACTAAACAATATGGTGTTAGATTATGTAGACACTATAGGGCAGATCTGGGTATAATGCATAACCAGTTTTCTTTTGAAAGTAATATTTGGCAATTGTCAGAATGAGTTTTATGGTTATTAAGGATATTTTAAGAACAATTGTAAGCAGGTTTTATTTCCACTTTACAAGTCAGTAGTCAGACCTCATTTAGAGTGTACTGGGCAGCTCTTTGTATAACTGCACTCAGATTAAAAGATTAGAAAAAGTACAAATATATTTTACAAAACAAATCAGTAATGTTCAATATGGACTACAGTAATGTGCTTGTGACATTATCTCTCTCTACACAATAAACTACAGATTATTAAGTAGATGTTTAATACTTGCATACAAATGTGCACAAATTAATAGGACAGCAGTAAAATTAGGTATTGAGATGAGATCAGAAATCATTTAATTGATATTAAAAGTAATAATGGGCTGGTTGTTGCTCCCAGGTATCTATCCTCTCTTGAAAGAAGAACTTTCCATTGCAGGTTTGTTATGGAATGGCCTACCATTCAGAATTAGAAATTCAGCTAGTTTTCTGACTTTTAAGAAAAGTTTAGATACTTGATTAGGAAACAAGAGTCTATGATCCAACAATGTTTGGTGACAAGCTCACAGAGGACCTAAAGTAGGTTTTGAGTTTAACTACATTGAACATGTGTATTGAATATCAATCAGAGGATCAACATGTCATCAGATTATGACATGTGTTCACATTTTTTTTCATCTCATAGAATCTGTCTCTAATCTTAACATCTGATAACAGGGGGTCTATATTAGATAACCGAATGCTTAAAAAAGCGAATGGTGATTAATAGACCCTATGTAAGTGAAAGCTTACAATTGCGAACTGTCAGAACAACGATTTGTTACAAAAAAAAAAAAAAAAAAAAAACGCTTTAAACATTACATTAAGTGGGGGGCTTCACCCCCACACACCCTACTTAAATATACCAACTCTGAGACCATACTACAGTGCCAAAAACACCAAAGTAACGAAGCAGCCAAGCGAATTCTTTCCTAGGGAAAGAATTTGCTTAAAAGCCGCTTCGATATTTTGCCGTTTCAGCCTTTTGAGTTTGACGAAGATGCATTCTAATAGGGAACCTGATAACAGTAAGCAGTGCAGCAGTAAGGATGTATCTTATTTTCACATGAATAAGATTTTCAGCATGTTCCTTCTTCACCAGTGTATCCATAGTCTAGTGGACAAATTAACAGTTATGCAATCTGCCAAAAACATAACAATAAAGGGTGTTGCTAGTTGAAGACAAGATTGTCTGTTAGCTCTAAATAAGCACAGAAATGCTTCACTACAACTGATTGGGTTGTCATCTGCTCAGCTGCTAATTACAAAAGAATGAAAATAATGTTGCTTACCTCATCAGTAATACTTCAGCCAGAGAAAATGTCAGATGTTAAACCAGCCTGTCAAAGAGCTCAGAATGATGTTAAACAGGCCACTTCTAACACAATCGAGCTTGGAGAACACATCAAGAGTTCAAAATCTGTTCAACAAGCTCCTGGAACAGCAGAACGCTATTGTGGTCAGTCAAGCCAATACACTATTGTTCTACATTGTAGAAATCAGAGCCTCACCGAGACTGAGATTAACTGAAGGTATCTGTATCACAAAGGATTGTCTTAAAACAGAAGCATCAGAGAGAATACCAGTACAGAGCAATTCAACCAAGAAGTTAGAGAGAGAGTTCCACAAGTATAGTGCACAATGACATCATGCCAGTCACTGCAGTGTCTGACTCACTGGATGTTACAAATGAACTCATCTTGATATGATGCAACCATTTTACAAACTATGACCTCATTAACTGACAGACACACTACAGTGTCCAGATTTGGGACAACACAAAGGAAGCCATCGAAATTGAATGCCTTTGTAACTTGTTATAATAGCAAGGGCTGACTTCTAAAGTATTCCGTAAATGCAAACACCTGCAACATGAAAAGAACTGAATTGCTATATTTCTATATGCATGTGTGTGGGAACTTGAATCTTAATTTGTAATGAATTAGAGGAGAAAAGATGGCCTGTTTGAAGACAGCTTCATTCTGGTACTACAGCTGACTGCCCAGTTGCACGGAAGGTGCCCTAAAACTTTGGAAGCTGACCGACAGTTATATCCTGTGCAGGATATAACCCATAGAGCTTAGACTACTGCAGCAATGATCAATATTAACAACAACATTGTTTACTTTAAACAGCTTGTAAAACACCCTTCACTGCATGGAAGTAACAAAGCTACTGCAGTGCAAAAGTACAAATAGTGTGATTGTTAATACATATCACAAGGCATTTATTTTTCTGAGACTCCGAACTTGTCCTTTGTCATAACAATTGTTTAAAATGCATAGCTGGTAGAACACCCATGTAAAAAAAAAACACTGCCTACAACAATGTATTGTAAATTTATGACAAATGAGTGTTGTAAATCTTTAGCTGAATGTCATACCTTGGAACAGCTGCTAAATAGGCCAAGACTTTCTTTATTTCATCCTCTGGAATTTCACAGAATTGTGGATATTCTGGGAATGTTATAATGTAATCACTCTCTTTCCCTCGACCACCTGTAATGTGGAGAAACATTCCTTAACACAGAGTGTTATCACAAATAATGTACAGTACTAGGATGAATTTAAAAAAGGGTATTCATTAGATAAACTATGCTAATTTTCCTGGCGGTATCATAGATTAGGGCTTCCAAGCATAAGTATGTAGTACAAATACTCTCATATGCCTTTCAAAAAATAACACAATCTGATCTATAAGTATTTTCCTTATACCATAATAATACAGGTTTAAAACTCTTCAGAATTCCTATGTGGTTACCGCATGTATGCAAATGGTTCAACTGCCCATAATTTCACAGAATGTCTAGACTGTTTACCTCATATTTTTAGTCTGAAACTGTGTATTGACAAATCTTTCAGGTCTGAAGTAAATAATTACTGACAGACATTTGAGATTCAGACTTCAAATCATTCAGAAAATGCATGCTAATGCAAAACCCATTATTCTAGTAACATTCTAAATTTACAAGCACAGTAGTTAATGTATGTGCTTATTATGGCCCTTTGCCCCCCCCCCCCTTTTATTTCTGGCTTTGTCCAGAATTCTTGCTCTTAAATGTTGAGAGGTATATATGTATGAAATCCACAGTGAATAGTCATTAATTACAAAAATTCAGTTATTCAGACTTTGACATGATACTTAAACACACAGCAGCATGTAATAACACACCCATACTGCCAGAAAATACGAAAGGTTCCCACTCCAGTAAATCAACAAATGTGTCTTAGTCTCACATATGTGTATGTGTTTTAAAGAGATGTCACCACCTAATCATGCACATGGAATTCAAGCCTTTCTAAATGCCAAAGTTCATGTGTAAAGTATGCAGTGTGTCTAGCATTAATTACACAGTTTTAAAATTACCTGGATTTGAAAATTAGCCGGTGTTACATTTAAGGTACTGCCAAGAAGCACATATTCTGCAAATGTTTTGTGAAATTATTCACACATGGAAACAGCAAGGTTATATTGACTTATTCACACATGGAAACAGCAAGGTTATATTGACCAGGTGTTGAATAAATGCTTATATCTCAGTTTACAACACTCTCCAAAAATGACAGCAAATATTTTTTTTCTTTTCTTTTTGGAGGGTTGATTGAATAAATGTGACTTCTTCCAAAGAATGACGTGTGTCTGTCCACAGTTCATCTGTGGATTCAGTAGTAGTTCAGAAGCCATTATTCACAAATTTAAAATTAACAGAGGAACAGATATAGTGGGGTGTCTCCTAATAAGATGAAAACTATAATTGTGATCATCAGAAGCATAGATAATATATGGGTTAATGACATAAATCTATACTAAGTCTGAGGTTACTCTATCTTCATGTATTCCCCAAATCTGAGGTAGAGCAATCTCAAATTAGTATATATAGTTAGCATATCTAAGTGTAGGGTGGCCACAGTGGTGCAGCAGTTAGCGTTGCCGCCTCACAGCAAGAGGATCTCTGGTTCGATCCTCAGCTGGGGTGCCTTCTGTGCGGAGTCTGCATGTCCTCCCTGTGGTCGCGTGGGTTTCCTCCGGGTGCTCCGGTTTCCTCTCACATCCCAAAGACATGCTGTAGGTGGATTGTACACTCTAAATTGGCCCTAGGTGTGAATGCATGCATGTGTGTGCCTTCAGTGGAAGGTTGGGTGCCGGGCTGGCAACTCGACACCATAAAAACTCCACTGCCAATCATGAGCCGACAGTTGATCCACTATGGCCACCACAGGGAAAAGCCAAAAGAAGAAGAAGAAGATTCTTGAATAAATTTGAGAATGATTACTTCTTAAAAAAAAAGTTAGCCATCACATCATATATGGAATTTTCCTTTGGCTTATGAGAAAAACTGGAGACCTGTTGTTGAAAAGCTGTAAACATACTACATTCATTAGTAGTTTAAGGAAGTGACCATTTTGTAAGTTGCTGATGAAAATATTGAAAGTGAATAAAAGGTTATGGTACTGCAGTCTAATTTATGCACAGCACCAGAACTTTTATGGTTTTCATTCTCTTTCTTCAACATTTTTAAAGTGTACATTTTCTTAAGTAAAATGGAATACAAGTCTAAGATAGTTGTTACTTAGAAACATATCTCTGCTTAATCATTTTTTTCTTAATGATTTGCACAATTGTCTTTCTAACTATGTACAACACTAAATTGTATCTCTCATACGTTAATTTTGTTAAATACATATTTCTACTTAAATGTACTTTTACAAAGTTTGTATAATTATTTTCTGAACATGTATAAGACAAATCTCTATTACTTTTATGCATACGTCTCAACCTGTAAACATCAAAACTCTGGACAGTGGCCAATGAAAAGTTGGCATAACTGGCCAAAATCCGCACACTGATTAACATAAAATTTGCATACATAATTATATACTCCCACCTACTCTGGAATTGTGGGATACCAACATTCAAATGCAAATTAAAGAACAGACAAAATATTAAACACAAAGTATAAACAGAATGATAGTGGTTTATTTAAATTAGCATTTGAACTTGTATAAAACTAAAAGATCTGGCAAAAGACACAAAGCCAAACTTATTTTGTTATTTCCATTTATACAGCACTAAAGTTGCTATAAACCAGCTCAACCTTTACTAGCAAAGCTAAACACAACCCTAGCTGAGTTACTACATATGGGATATTATCTAATCCCTTATCCCTTCCAATACAACATCTGAAGAAGACATGCTCTGAAACATCACAAAGCATCTGATGTTTTGGGAAAGGAATAAAAAAGTAGTTATCACTGAAAAGGTATATATTCCTAATTTTAAAGTAGTTTGGGGGCTGTCTGTTGTTAATGAAACCACCAAAACTCCCTGACAGACATCCTTCAGAGTGAAGACTACTCTCCATATAATTATGCAGCAGAAGGGAGTCGTGCACCCTATCTTCAGCTTCTGAGTGAGTTTTATCAGCCCTCTTTAATTAATGGCTTTGCAAACATGACAAAATAGCAACTTCATAATTAGCAACATAACCCTGAAAATTCAGAGCAACTATCATTAGTTCATTAAAGAGATTACTATGTGACAAAGCAAGTACAGTGTGGCATGTGTCTAAAGCTGATTATGTAGCCTCCTCACACCTTCTAACATAAACTCATTCGGCTCTTGGAGAGTGCTGTGCACTTGATCAGCAAAATGAAAATTCACTGCTAGAGTTAATAGGCTTTAAAACAGTACATTTTAAGATACTCAGTTTAGCATAAATCCTATAAGTGAAAAGTAGTTGCTAATTGACCCATATAGCTTATAGCATAATATAGACCATCACTAATACCAGTTACCCAAGTACACAGGTCAAGCAAATTTGTCCTCTGTTCTGCCTAATGCATCCTTATATCCCAAATCATCAATAAATGATACATCATGAAGTGCCAAATTATTAAACTGAATGAGCTGAATATTAACAGAGCCAGATATATGCATGCATATAAATGGAATGCACAGATATACTGTATGCATGCATATAAACTAAATGCACTGCTCCCAGGAAAAGGAGTAGCAGTAGGATCTTTACTACAGACACCATAGGAGACATTGGCTATAAAAACAGACAAATCCCACACTTTTTTTATTGATTAGTACTAGGCTAAGTGCCCTTGTGGGCCATTTTAAGCCTAGTCAATTATCCCATGTGAGAATCAAACCCTGCACCTTATGTTTGTAAGGTAAACACCTTAACCATTATGCCAACCCCAAATGAAGAAATATAAAACACTCTGAAGAAATAACCACCAATGACCTCCTTGTACACCATTTTAGAAGGTCTCATCCACCCAGCTTTTCCATTTCTGACAAAGGCAGTGACTGATATGTAGAAAACAAAAAAAACTTAGCTATCTTGGTACTGGAAATTGAGTACACACAAAGATGATTGTGACAGACATCAACAGCATTTCCCTGAAATAAGATGGACTGTAGAATGAAATACAGTATACTACCGTCTCCATCATAAATGTTACATGTATGTTTGCAAGACACGATAACTACAGCACCTTCACAGATATCCAACAGATCTGAAATTCTACACTTACATAGTAACATGTCCTGACAAATCAATGTGTAGAGTCATGGCCTGTCCTTTTTTTTTTTTTTTTACTTGCCTTGAGGCTGAAGAGAAGGTAACTTTCCTCATCCTGCAACTGGACAGTAACAAACATAGTGTGATGTGGTGTCAGCCAGTCTCTCTAAGTCACTCACTGTGGGTTGCAGAGGTTGCACTAGCTGCCACCACAACACTGCTATTTTCTTTTCTGAATGAAGAGTTTTGGCCCCCTTCCTTGTCCATCCCAGGTTTCAGGCTGGCCCAGACACTATGATCGACTTTTTGAGATAATGGAACCTCAGTTTAAACTTTAACGAGTGTTACAGAGTTCATTTCTTTGTTGGTCATACAAATGTGGTAAATGGCATTGTCATACACTTCCTTTGCTGGTTTGGTACCAGGATCTGAGTTTCATTCCGAGTGCGGTGTGCATGTTTTCTCTCTTTGTGTACTTTGCTTAGTGCTCCGTTTCCCTCCTATTTGCTTAAACGTGTGTGTGTGTGTGTGTGTGTGTGCGTGTGTGTGCGTGTGTGTGTGTGTGTGTGTGTGTGTGTGTGTGTGTGTGTGTGTGTGTGTGTGTGCATGCGTGTGTGTGTGTGTCTACAGTCTGCATTATGCCTGTATCATTGTGATGATAATTTGTTTAACTCTCACCAGACAAACCATGCTTATGTCCACTAGGAGAGCATTTCCTCATGCAGGAGTTCTGCATGCTTGCCATGCCACACAGACATCAGAAACTGCCTCGCTCTTGTAATAGACAAGCATGTTTAAATAGTAAGAGTCTGCTACAAGAAAAGATCCTTCTGCAATGTATTATCATTTTGCACTTGTTAGTTTTTGCATCTGTGGCTGGTGCTTACTGTATCACTCATAAATTGAATATGATGTTTCTAGCTAAAATATCATTTAATAACCATGTACCCATTTAGTGAGAAACTCAAACACATTGTAACAGTAAGCACGGACTGGAAAGTTCCACTAGTATACACACTCCTTTAAGTAAGGCACTTGACACAGAAACTATGATTATGAGGGAAGGGTGCTCTGCACTAAGTAAACCAGCACTACATGATCTAACAGAAATTAACTGCTGATTCATTCCAGTTGTGAGGCGCCTAGCTGCCACTGTTTGACATAAATCAGAATTCGGTCTGTGCTCAGCAAAGCCAGTTGTTCTGCAATAAAGTATACTTCATTTTTCATAGTCTTCTTCTTTTGCTTTTTGGGTGAAGTACCTAGCTGGGAACAGGAAGTGCAGCAGTTAACACTGCATTACGTTCACACCATCGAAGCAGAGGTTGGTAGAACAGAAGTAGACGTCATCTCGTTGATGCAATGCCCTCTTTGGCTGATGTCAACAATAACTGTCTGCAAATTGTAAATACAAAATTTGAAGGGGCCACTCGGGAATTTGTGGCACCCCACTATTTTGCCCTCAAAACCAGGAAATACCAAGGAATTTGGTACAGTTGAGAAGTATACGTTTATGTAAATTTGTTTAACACTTACTATATTTAACTTTCTAGTTGGAGCTTTTCTCTTCGGGTCTCTGCTGAAAAAGGGCATCTGCCGAGCCAGACTAACCTGGTTAACAAATGTCAAATAAAATAATAAATAAATAAATAGAAATTGCAATTTTTTTTTTCTGGAAAACAACTGCAATATTTTATTGCTTTGGTGTACAAACCATGGTCCCACAGATGAAATGTAGTGCACTTGGGGGAAAAACAGTGGCCAGTTCAGTGCACAAAGTTTAAATGTGTGAAGACCAGACGTTTCACAGAAATGTTGATTTCTTATCTTCACCTGTGGTCTGGATTTGTGGTGGAAAAACATGCAGTTTAAGGAATGCAATGTTCCAACACATATGGATGGTTACTTTCAGCATGTGGGGTGCAGGTTAGTTCAATGCATCTCCTGAGGGCTGGTAATTTATATGTTTTGTAGAATAATAACAGATGATGACTTCTATGCATATCGATGAAATGCAACTCAATAAGCACTGACCAGCCAATCTACAATTCACCAACACTGCTTCAATACATTTAATGGGACAGCGAGAGTAATATTCAACCTGAATGTATGTACACTCTCACTGTGTGTTTGTCTTTTCCCTATCATAGCTTAAATATGGAGTTAGTACATACAAGTAATGAGGGTGTGGGGGGACAGACCCTGCATGGAAAGTGCAAGTAATCTTACCCTTGCAAAGGCAAACAAAAATATGTTGGTGATTTGTGAGGAACTAACCATTTAAATAGATGTGAGATTAGTTATTTCCTGAGGAAGGTGGGAAGTGGGGCTTTTAGGGAAAATATGAATAAAGGCTTTCTAACTTAGGTACAAAGAAAGGGTGAGAGTGTGGCATTTTTAATACATGTGCTGGACTTGTATATGTGATGTTGCATGCTGAAAGCCACACATCTGAAGATGTTTCAGCTAAACACACAGTCAAAAGCAAGTTGTCCATCTGAATTTTGAATAAGAGTCTTTACTCCTCTCAACCCTCATTTTGGGGGGCTTTATACATGAGAACTTCTTTATTATTATAACTTATGCAGGGTTTTAATGCCTATCCTCAGCAATATCTAAAGCACTCACCAAAAGTAACACCAAACATATGCCTGCACCCAGTGAAGCCCCAAGAGCAAGCTCATAAGGCAAACAAACACTTTTCCCATGACTCTTGGCACAGGGGACTCCATTCTACGACCACAGATACCCCCGTCATCAGACTGAACAAAGAGAAGATCACGGATAATTACTTATATGGAGCCAGGATCTGCCATGTTAAGCATGTGCTCAAGTCACTGCACCACAGGTACCAGCATGATTCTATCATAGCCCATACCAAGTTATACATGTGCTCAAGTCACTGCACCACAGATACCAGTATGATTCTATCATAGTCCATACCAAGTTATGCATGTGCTCAAGTCACTGCACCACAGATACCAGTATGATTCTATCATAGTCCATACCAAGTTATGCAGGTGCTCAAGTCACTATACCACAAGTACCAGTATGATTCTATCATAGTCCATACCAAGTTATGCATGTGCTCAAGTCACTACACCAATAGTACCAGTATGATTCTATCACAGTCCATACCAAGTTACGCATGTGCTCAATTCACTACATCAATGGTACCAGTATGATTCTATCATAGTCCATACCAAGTTATACATGTGCTCAAGTCACTACAACACAGGTACCAGTATGATTCTATCACAGTCCATACCAAGTTATGCATGTGCTCAAGTCACTACACCACAGGTACCTGTATGAGTCTATCATAGTCCATACCAAGTTATGCATGTGCTCAAGTCACTACACCACAGGTACCAGCATGATTCTATCATAGTCCATACCAAGTTATGCATGTGCTCAAGTCACTACACCACAGGTACCAGTATGATTCTATCATAGTCCATACCAAGTTATGCATGTGCTCAAGTCACTACACCACAGGTACCAGTATGAGTCTATCATAGTCCATACCAACTTATGCATGTGCTCAAGTCACTACACCACAGGTACCAGCATGATTCTATCATAGTCTATACCAAGTTATGCATGTGCTCAAGTCACTACACCATAGGTACCAGCATGATTCTATCATAGTCCATACCAAGTTATGCATGTGCTAAAGTCACTACACCACAGGTACCAGTATGATTCTATCATAGTCCATGTGCGTGTTAATAACCTGAGACATGCTTCCCTGGACTATATGAAGAGAGATATTGCTGATCTCTCTAAGTATATGTCTCAGGCAGGTATGTGCCTTGCATTGAGCAGCATTCCACCTTCACCAAGGATGATGTCAAAGCACAAAATACGATTGACTTCAATAATTGGTTTTGTTTCTGTTGCATTTCCAATAAAATTTAATATTTGTCAGCATAGTAGGGCATGGTTAATAAACCATGTTGCTTTGCAAATGATGGTCTGCACCTCTCTCCCTTAAGCTTTCGAATATAGGCTAAACTTTATTTACCCCTTTAGAGTCTTTTTTGGGCAATGCAAAATTGACAAACCTACTGATATAGCAAATAAAACCCTAAGAAACCTAAAGGTGTTACTGTTCAGTACTAGGAGCCCAAACAAAAAACTGCACACCCTACAAGCTCTACTCACTTTGGAGAATATAGATATCTGTGACTTTACAGAGACATGGTTTAAATCTGCAGAAAGTACTCCGGCAGTGTAAGGCTTCAGTGCCTTCCACACATTTACACCATCAGCTGCACAGACAGGGACAAAAGCTGGGGGAGTCTCAAGCTATATTAGCAACAAGCATAACTCTTGGTTGGTTTAACAGGACAATGCCCTAGAATTTATCCACATGCAAATCACCATAGACAAAGTCACAAACCATATCTTAGCAAGCTGCAAAATGCACAGCCCCTCTCCCAAACTACAACTCAGTTCCTAACCTATTTCTCCTAAACATAAATTTTCAAAGCATATGCAACAAGACCCATGATCTCCACACATACCTCTCACACTGCAATCCCAATATACTTAATGCTACTGAAACTGGGCTAAAGTCAGAAATAACTAGCAACAAAATCCGCCCCCCCCCCCCCAGATATATCATAATCAGGTCAGACAGACTGAAAAAAGAGGCGGTAGAGTAGCAATAATTTTTAAAAGCACCCTAGAAGTAACCCAACATCCTCAAACTACCCCAAAATTTCAAAACATTGAAATTCTTATTACCCAACTCACACTCAATAACAATAAATCAATCTGCATAGTGGGACTATCCATTCCCCCTGGAAACAATCTAGCCAGAATTTAAGTCATCCAGTGGCTCTATCACAGTATAAAAAAAGAGACCATAATGTTAGGTGACGTAAACATTGACTGGAAACAATATCAAATACGTTGCCTGACCTAAACTTATTCTTATTCTCACAATTATTAAACATCACAACCAGGACCCATAAAACATCTAGTAAAAAAAAACAGACTAGCTGCAAATAGGCAGCACAACATCAATGCCACTGAAATGTTAAACAGTATTAGTGACCAACTACCCCACCTAAGCTATCAGACAGGGGCTAAACATTCAGAAGCAAATAGCATGCAAGCAAGTCCATAACCTGCAGAATTTCAACCCTGAATGCTTTATAACAACTCTAAAGTAGTGCATAAGTGGAACTGCCTAAAACAATTACCACTAAATGAAGCAGTTACTCATTTTAATCATATCTTCTTAACCATCCTAAATAAACAGGTCCCACTCAAAATAAAAGAGTCAAATCTATTCCAGCTAACAGACTAATAAGCAACTACTATTAAACAGAGGCCAGGCCTGTAAAATATATACAAAAAATAAAACTCAATCAACACTACAGGATTATAGATATCTCAAAAATCTCAAAAAAAAACAAATACTTAATGACAAGACGGAATATTTTACACACCTACAAAATACCTACCAAAATAACCCCAAATTGTTCTAACAGACCTTAAAGTCACTGCTCAACCCCAAGCAACCCTCCACCCCCAGACTCACCACAAGATCTAAGTACCTAGGTAATATGGAATCTCAAACGCCCTCTTTGTAAATTTTGTCTCATCACTAACCAAACAAAACTTCACCTCAGCCCTCACTATTCCACACTCTCCTACCAACGCCAAAGTACTCTTTAAACAAATTACCAGCAGAGTATGTCAAAACATCAGCAGAAGCTATAGCATTCCCAGTATCCATACTTATCCATAGATCCATAAACAAAAACTACATTCCCAACATCTCAAAAATATCATATATCTTACATCTACATAACTGCAGAAATTCTACTGACCTAACTACTATCCAATAGTCATCCTCCCACCCTATCCAAGATATTAGAAAAAATTAATCCATACCCAGTTGCTCAAATACCTCACTAGCCATAACCTACACTCTTTGACTTAGCATTGGTTTTTGTCTAATCACAGCACCACTACTGCCTCTATAAACTTTACAAATGCAGTTAATCAACTTCACAAACAACGATAACCTAGTGTCCTAAAGGTCTTCTTAGACCTTTCTATAGCATTCAGTACTGTCTCACATGAGAAACTCCTTGAGGAACTAGCTTCTCTAGGCCTCAGTGCCCCATCATTAACCTGGCTCCACAGCTTGTTATCCAATAGGAAACAAGCTTTGAAATGGCAACAAGACTATTCTGATTTCCTCACAGTCAGTCTGTGTCCCTCAGGGATCAATTCTAGGACACCAACTTTTCAATATCTTTATCAATAACCTACACTACACCACTAAACTAGCTACCCTGGTAGAGTATGAAGATGATGTTACTTTCATCTGCTCAGCTCAAACACTAGCCTCCATACAAGAAAACACCAAAAGGCCTTTCAAGCCATAGAATCATGGCTAGATAGCTTAGACTTGTTCTTAAATGTTAAAAAAAAAAAAAAAGAAAACACAGCTGATGCTTTTCACCCCTAAAATGTACTCAGAACAAGAACAATCTTTTCATATCCTGTCAGCAAGCAAAAAAAAAAAAGTAGACTATAGTACATGGGCAGAACTCCATGGAGTAATACTCAATGATAATCTGAGATACAACCATTCCTCAGTAATAATTCCAGAAAAAATACCTAAACACAAACATACCTACTTCCATCCCTACTCTGTCTGAGCCATCTTTACAAATATTAACTTAATCATCAAAAATGAATGAGAGACAACCTATACCAAAATTGCAAAATTTGCAACACATAATCCTCAAAAAATCCACCATTATGTACCACTAAAAAGCCTTAACTGGATAGAACTTAAAAAACACCTCAACTACCATTAACTTGTTACAGCCCATAAATTAATAAACTTCCCATAAAAATACCCAGCTCTAAACAGAATACTACAACTCTATACCACTAATCGGGCATATGATCCACCAACAAAGCTTTTCTAGCAATGTCTTTTCTCCCATTAGAGGTTGCCACAGTGGATCACCGGTCCACAGATTGATTGGCAGTGGAGTTTTTACAGTGCTGAGTTGCCAGCCTGATGCCCAACCTTCACAGAAGGCACCTGCATGTCTTTTAAAACTCATTCAACCACAGGGAGGACATGCAGACTGCACACAGAAGGCACTCCAGCCAAGAGTCAAACCAGAAAACCTCCTGTGGTGAGGCGACAATGTTAACTGCTCCAACACCGTGGCTGCTTACAACAGCAAAGCTTTTTTATCCATTACAAAATTAAACAGTGCAGGAGACTCACTATACTCTAACCAGGCAGCAAAAATCTGGAACCAAATCCCCCTGAAATAAAACAGGTAGACAAACTGAATGTCTTCAAAACATCACTAAAAAACACCTGTTAAATAAAAGTTGTGCACATGCATCACCACAAGCTACCCCCCCCCCACACACACACATCCTGTACTCAACCTAAACTCCGCTCTACTTAACCTTTCTGTACCCTGATCTTGTGTATGGAACTTCATCTCTCCATCACCAACAAATTTCACCGTATATTCTACCACACTTGTTATTTACACTATTTTCCTAGAGACTGCCACTCCACTCCCTACCTACTTTCTCTCCTACAAAACTTGCATTTCCCATGTAACTACCAGGTAAACATCATTACCTCTATTTCTTTAATGTAGGTCTATACAAGCTAAATCCCTTGCTCCCTTTGCTTTTGATACCCTTATCTGTACTTCCAATTGAAAAGCACATTGCATAACTCATCCACTGTCTGTGTGTAATTTCTCTATAACCAACTACCTCATGAAAAAAAAATATTTTCTTTTATGTTATATAATGCATTATATCTGCATCCATATAATTGTGTTTTCAAGTTCAATGTATTTAACAAAATGGAGTTTTTTGTTTTTTTTAAATGTGGACCTTTTCTCCCCAGGCCTCAGTTGAAAATGGTATAAACCCCCGTCAGAACTTCCCAGTAAACAAAGGCAAATAAATAAATAAGCGATAGGTCACCCTCTATGTTCCTAGAATCCCATAGCATGTACTTAAACTTACCATAAACACTCACTGTTAAACTAAGTAAACCCTTAACCAGATAGTGCACATACCCTCCAGAGGTTCAAACATACTGGACATGGTATTCACCAATATGGGAGAGTGCAGCACCAACCCTGCTCTCCATGTCAAGTCCATACTGGTGAGGTCAGACCATAAAGCTATCTCCTTTGGAATAAAAATCAAATCAGTAACCCCAGCAAACCCTGTACCAGTTCAGAACTATTCCAAAGCAAACTACATCCTGTTAAGTGATAGTTTGTCAAAATTCAGTGTTCCTCCCAACCCCAAGTTCACAGCAACCGATGTGAAATTTTTCACGGAGACCCTGTATAATCATGTAAATGGCTGTATAGAGGCTGCTGTATCTACTAGAAGTAAGTCCAAAGCAAACTTTAAAAACAAACCACACTGGTGGAATTCTAACCTTAATAGTGTCTATAACAAAAGGAAAATGTCATGGCTAAAATCAGGAAGAGCAACTCTCATAATGATAGGAGCTTTCTAATTAAACTAAACAGGAAATTAAGAGGACTAATTAAGCCCAACAAGGCCAGTAACAAGGTCAAGATAGCCTCAGAGGCTAAAGACAACCACACAGTCTTCTACAGCAATGAACAAAATCTCAAATGCAGCACATATCAGAGAGCTGAACTGGTGGTCAGGTTCATAGTTGTTGTGCCACCTTCACTGTGCACAGCAACATAGTGAATTTGCTGGCTGAAAAATTCAGCGCAAACTTCACTTCCCACTCCCCCCATAAAATGCCTACTAGCATAGCTGCTCCAACTATTAACACGGTGCAGGTCCTGGCAGCACCTGCTAAGGTCAAAAACACAGCCTCAGTGGGACCTGATAATATCCCGGGATGCCTCCTAAATAACTTGAAACATGACCTATCAGGACTACTTGAGTCACGTTCAATTATAGCCTCAAAACAGGCTTTGCACCTCAAGAATGGAAGACTGCAACGGTTATCCCACTTCACAAGGGTGAACCCTCAGCCAACCCCAGAAACTACAGACCTATTAGTCTGACTGGTCTAATATGCAAAGCCATGGAATCAAATATCATGGAACTGATCAACAAAGACATTGGCAACTTCCAGACACTGCACCAAACCCAGTGTGGTTTTGTGAATGGAAAGTCATGCCTACTAAACCTGGTGGACATCTTTGAGAAGGACACTGAGGCAATGAATGAGTGAAAAATGGGGCATACCACCTATCTGGACCTGCCTAAGACATTCAATACAATACCCCACCAAGGAATAGCTGACAAACTCATCGAACTGGGCATAAACCCCTGCATAACTCACTGGACTGCCAACTGGCTTACAATCAGGACATAGGAAGTTAGGATTGGCAAGACCACCTCCACTAAGAAACCTGTCACCAGTAGGACATCTCAGGGATCCTTGCTGAGATAGCTCCTATTTGGCATCTACTTCTTGGAGGTAAAAGCTAATGTCAAGGGCCTTTGGTTGACCAAGGTTGCAGATGACTGCAAATTGGGAGGTAGAATAAAATCCCCCATGACACAAATATCTTACAAGTTGGTCTAACACAGACAAATGACTAGTTCCAAAGTCAAAGATTAAAACTCAATGCCAACAAATGCATTCTAGTGCCCTTTGGGAAAACTGTCATCCAGGCAAATTACTCAATTGATAAAACACCCCTTTAAGAGTTCACCAGGTAGTCATCGATCTGGTAAACATGTAGACAGTAATCTGGCCTTTGACCAACATGTGGCCAAGATAGTAAGAAAATTATGCTATGTCTCCCAACTTGTAAGTACAGGCAGGGCATCCAGTTCCAAGAAGGTCATAGTGCCACTTTATTCAGACCTTATGTCTGGTCAGGTACATGCCAAAGAAATCCTCACAAAGGTTCCTTATCAGGAGAATCCAGGGTAGAAGCACGTTGTCTTATATTGATCACCTTAAAACCCTGTCTCTATACTCAGTCTCCTACAGGTTACTGACAGGTGATCTATGCCTGGTATACACCAGCTCTGATGGACCTTTTGCACATCCACAAAATGAAAAGCATCAGAACCACTAGATCCAAGGATTTAACTTTTGCTTGTGACATAAATAAGATGTGTTGAAGAGACAGATATGTATCTAAGAGGATCCCCACACTCTGGAACAGGTTCCCTATCCAAACAAAGCAGAGTCCATCCCTTACCCTATTTAAGCATAACTTTGACCAATGGATGGGAACTTGGCAATTCACCCTGGGTTTGACCCCCATGTTTCTGATAAACTGAGGTAGACAGTAGTGTCCAAACTAACATACCCCCCCACATAACTTCTAGAAAATTCCTAACATACCCCCTCTTAATAAACACCCTTGATATATATAGAGGCCATGGTAGTCATTAGCATAGTACTGTACATACCTATGAACCTATGTATATTGGTGAGAAGAAAGCATCTACTGTATTCTGTTACAAACATTCTACTTCAGAAGATGACAGAATGCCTTTGTTTAAATGATATGGAATCAAAAGGCATTTGGTGACGTGGCTTCCAGCAAGTCACACTTCTACAGGTGGCATGTCAGACCATTCACAAGCACAGCCCTCAAATATTCCTTATTTTCATCAATATTCCTGTTTGAATATCAAAATTCTCACCCACTGCATAGAAGCCCGTTGTTTTTGATAGAAAAGCAAACTGCAATTATCACATGGGACATAATATAGTTATGTACTTTTTACTCTTCCAAAAGTAAATACTAACACAAATTATCATGTTCATGTGTGTTCCAAAGACATCAAACCAGTTTTCAAGAGCTGCTCCTGATGCTGGATCCTTTCTCTTTAATATATTCAGCATGGTTTCTAACGCTTGGTGAAAGGGGGTCTAAAACATGACTATGGCAGCACAAAACCGGGATATGGTAAGGCAGTGTCTACTGCAATGAAATACTGCAACAGGCTGGGGGCAGAAGGTGTATGACAGCAAAACGGAAAATAAACATTACTGTAGCCCTGAACCACACAGTGTAATGGTCATCGGTGGACAGGATAGCAGTTACATTTGGCTCATGAGCCCCCAGTATTCATTTGGGTTGATGTCTGCCATTTTACACATCTATGTGCCTTTCGTATACTATTATAATGAAGCCTTCTTCTTCTTCTTTCAATATCTTACTCTCTTCTCTCCCCACTTTATAAATATATAATAAATACTTAAGAAGTGTTCTACTTTACAGAGGAAGATGGGATGCTCCAGCTCATACCTATCAACCTCTTAGTGCAAGAAATCTAGACAGAGCCTAAACTAATGGGGAGACAAATGACCAAAAATATGGACAAATTTTAAATATTGCTTTTATAGACTTAGAAAATTGCTAGAATAACATGTTTTGTGTTTGTGTGCATTTTCTCAATGCATTTTCTCAAGTATATGGATTCTGAAACTCAAATGCTTGTCATTATTTAGTGACTTCAGTCCTCAGTTATTTGCCAGAAAACCACAAATTTTATGAGGAAAAGACCAAAATATAAGGCAAAAATCGGATATTCTGTGAAAATCTGCACAGTTAAGAGGAATGGCCAAGTTCCATGCCTGATGTTTACTGATGCAGGAATTATAAGCTGGATAACCTTACCCTAGTACCTCTCAACCAATTGGGAACAAATTTCAACAGAATCAGAGACAAGTCAAGAAAAAATCAGGAACAATCAGGGACACTTTTAAAATATTAGTGCTATTAACTTGAAACATTGACAGAATCAGAGCATATGAATTAATACACATTTTCTGAGGTAAATGATGTTTATAACTCTTAATTATTGTCATTATTCATTAAGTGTAATTCACCACCTTTCCTCCAAAAGTCACTAGTTTTAGGCGTTATTAAGAGGGACAGAGTTAAAATTTGAGTCAAAATCAGGGACAGTTGAGAGGTATGATATCAGCCAGCATTTTTTTTCCTGCAAATTGTCTGAACACAGACGTGAAATGAAACTCCAAATTTAACTATCTTCTCCCTTCTAATCTGTGAACTTCTTAACTTGCTCAGAAGTCAGTTTAATAATCAGGTGACTTCCTCACTGCCAATTGCAACAGCAAGACAAAAAAAATACATTGGACAAAGCAGGTAAGTAGACCAGAGTTGAAGTTTGTTTTTCAAGTTGCATTTAAACACTAGCAGTACTCTGGGTTCACCATTCTCCACAATTTCTTGTGTAAAGCCAGAGAACAAGTCAGGACTGAAAACTAATTCATGTTTTTTTATTTGTCACTTCTGCAGTCACTATCACAACTTGTAAAATCAGGATTCACTTCATGAGGAAAGGTAATGTCCTTGGCCATTGTTAGTTTAGGACTCAGAATGTCTAGCCAGAGAACAAGTCAGGACTGAAAACTAATTCATGTTTTTTTTTTTCACTTTCTGCAGTCACTATCACAACAAATCAAATCTTCAAGGACTCATCATGAGAGTAATGGTAATGTCCATTAGTTTAGGACTCAGAACGTCTCCTGTAGAGCCATTTTGAGTAACCCTCCTGAACTTGTGTTAAAGCTGGGCCTGTTCTAGTAATAATTTGTGGAATCTACTCTCACTGAAGCTTCCACTCAGACTGCAATTCTTTGCAAATCACCATAAAGTGCCTGTTTCATACACACTAGCAGGTCAACTCATAACAGATGTTTCTGCAAGCCCCTTTTCATCCATCACTCCCCACAATGTTTACCACTTGGCATGATCACACAAAATTGGGGGTGGGAGGACCCCCTCCCCCCAAAAAAACGTATATACAAGTCTTGGGCAGTTACCTGTTTCACAGCAGTATAAAGCAGTTTCCAATATTTAGTATACTGAAGGCACACACAGAAGCCCTCAATCAATGTATTTTTTATGTTCAAAGATTTGTCTCTTGCATGCCTGTTAATGCCGGGACCTTTGCATGTATCAGTGTTTGAAGAGATCCACTAAAGACTTGTTTTTTTCTCCCCAAGTTCAGCCTGGTTCTGATTGTCTATTTAAGAACAGCAGACAGCACAGTGGTGCAGTGGTAGCATTGTTGCCTCACAGCAAGAGGTTCTCCGGTTCGAATCTCAGCTGTAGTGCCTTCGGTGCAGAGTCTGCATGTCCTCCCTGCATTCATGTGGGGTTCCTCCAGGTGCTCTGGTTTCCTCCGATGTTTCAAAGGCATGCATCTGGAGCATTTTTCCCTGGGCCTCCACTGAAAATTGGCTTTGTTACAAGTTGAACTTTCCCGGTAAACAAATGTTAAATAAATAAACAGTTCTGCAGGTGTTTGCCCTGTTTCACAGCTATTCAGTAATGTAACACAACAGTTAAAAATTTATCTTGAGTTTCCAGCAAGATACATGATCATTTCTTAATAACTACTCAGAAATCTTTTGGCTAACCCATTTGCTGCTAAAGGCTCTGATGCAACAATGGAATGAATGGTTGAAATTTGCTTAACAACGAAAATCATCTTATATAAATAGAGTTCTGTTGCCAGCGAAACTATGTTTATGACTAAGCACAGAAAAGTATTTTCAGATGGCTGATGGTAGCCTGAGCTGTGATTTCTGACATATAGAATATTTCTATCCATTTTGGATTTTTATCCAGCACTGAACAAATGTATCTAATTTACATGATCAACTTTTTTACAATGTCGCAATTCATATAGTCGAGTCCAACTGACTGATATTTTAAAAAGTCGAAATAAAACAATGGATAAACAGTAATTTTGCAGGGGGCAAGACCCTGTACCTCCCACACACCCCTGATAATTATATATATTAACTTTGAGATCACACTATAGTGGGGAAAAGTGCAAATTCCCTCCTCACCACTGTACCACAATCTCAGTAAAAAAATTTAGACTTTTTAAAACTTTGATCATATGGTCTTGACTTATGAATTTAAACAAAGTCAATCATATAAGGTAGACTCAGATTAATACATCATCATCATCTTCTTTCAGCTGTTCCTGTTAGGGGTCAACACAGCAGATCATCTGTTTCCATTTCTTCCTGTCCTCTGCATCTTGCTCTGTCACACCAACCACCTGCATGTCCTCTCTCACCACATCCATAAACCTTATCTTAGGCCTTCCTCTTTTCCTGTTACCTGGTAGCTTCATCCTTAGCATCTTTTTCCCAATATACTCAGCATCCCTCCTCAGCACGTCCAAACCAACATAATCTTGCCTCTCTGGCTTTGTCTCCAAACCTTCCAACCTGGGCTGACCCTCTAATATACTTATTCCTAATCCTGTCCACCCTCGTCACACCCAGTGCAAATTTTAACGTCTTTAACTCTGCTACATCCAGCTCTAACTCCTGCCTTTTTGTCAATGCCACTGTCTCCAGCCTATATAAAATAGCTGGCCTCACTACCCTCTTGTAGACCTTCCCTTTCACTCTTACTGGTACTCGTCTGTCACAAATCACTAAAGACACTCTTCTCCACCCAATCCATCCTGCCTGTACTCTCTTCTTCACCTCTCTTCCACACTCACCATTACTCTGAACTATTGATCCCAAGTATTTAAACTCATCCACCTTCGCCACCTCTACTCCTTGCATCCTCACCATTCCTCTATCTTCCCTCTCATTCACACACATATATTCTCTGTCTTAGTCCTGCTGGCCTTCATTCCTCTTCTCTCTAGAGCATATCACCATCTCTCTAGGGTCTCCTCCACCTGTTCCGTACTCTCACTACAGATCACAATGTCATCTGCAAACATCATAGTCCACGGGGACTCCTGTCTGATCTCGTCTGTCAACCTGTCCATCACCATTGCAAATAAGAAAGGGCTCAGAGCTGATCCTTGATGTAATCCCACCTCCACCTTAAATGCATCCGTCACTCCCACCGCAGACCTCACTGCTGTCACACTACCCTCATACATATCTTGTACCACTCTTACATACTTCTCTGACACTCCCGACTTCCTCATACAATACCACAACTCCTCTCCAGGCACCCTGTCATATGCTTTCTCTAAGTCTACAAAAACACAATGCAACTCCTTCTGACCTTCTCTGTACTTCTCCATCAACACTCTCAGAGCAAACATCGCATCTGCAGTGCTCTTTCCCGGCATGAAACCATACTGCTGATCGCTAATCATCACGTCCCTTCTTAACCTAGCTTCCACTACTCTTTCCCATAACTTTATGCTGTGACTGATCAGTTTAATCCCTCTGTAGTTACTATAGCTCTGCACATCACCCTTATTCTTAAAAATCGGTACCAAAACACTTTTTCTCCATTCCTCAGGCATCCTCTCACTTTCCAAGATTTCATTAAACAATCTGGTTAGAAACTCCTCTGCCATTTCACCTAAACACCTCCATGCTTCCACAGGTATGTCATCTGGACCAACAGCCTTTCCATTCTTCATCCCCTGCATAGCTATCCTTACTTCCTCCTTGCTAATCCACTGCACTTCATGATTTGCTATCCCCACATCATCCAACCTTCTCTCCCTCTCATTCTCTTCATTCATCAATCCCTCAAAGTACTCTTTCCATCTGCTCAGCACACTCCCCTCACTTGTGAGTATGTTTCCCTCATTATCCTTTATCACCTTTACCTGCTGCACATCTTTACTAGCTTGGTCCCTCTGTCTAGCCAATCGGTACAGGTCCTTTTCTCCCTCTTTAGTGTCCAACCTTTCATACGCCTTATCCTTAGCCTTCACCACCTCTCTCTTTGCCATGCACCTCATCTCCTTATACTCCAGTCTACTTTCTTCATCTCTCTGACAATCCCACTTCTTCTTTGCCAGCCTCTTTCTCTGTATACTCTCCTGTACTTCCTCATTCCACCACCATTTCTCCTTGTCGTCCTTCCTCTATCCAGCTGTCATCCCAAGCACCTTTCTAGCAGTCTCCCTTACTAGCTCTGCTGTAGTTATCCAGCTATCTGGTAACTATTCACTGCCACCCAGTGCCTGTCTTAACTCTTCCCTGAACTCCACCTCACAATTACCCTTTTTCAATTTCCACCATTTGATCCTTGGTGCTGCCCTTACACTCCTCCTCCTCTTCTTGCTCACCAACGTCATCATACAAACCACCATCCTATGCTGCCTAACTACACTATCCCCAGTCACCACTTTACAGTCTCCAATCTCCTTGAAACTGGCCCTCCTACATGAGATATAATCCACCTGTGTGAATCTTCCTCCACTCTTGCATGTCACCCTGTGCTCCTCCCTCTTGTTAAAATATGTATTCACCACAGCCATGTCCATCCTTTTCACAAAATCCACTACCATCTGGCCTTCTGCATTCCTTTGCTTAACACCATACCTACCTATCACTTCCTCATCCCCTTTGTTCCCTTCATCAACATGCCAATTGAAATCTGCTCCAATCACCACTCTCTCACCCTTGGGTACAGTCATCACTACTTCATCCAACTCACTCCAAAAATGTTCTTTCTCAGTGATTGCACACCCAACTTGTGCAGCATATGCACTAACAACATTCATCATTGCACCATCAATTTGCAGCTTCATAAACATCAATCTATCCGACACTCTTTTCACCTACAAAACACTCTTAGCATACTGTTCCTTAAGGATAACTCCTACACCATTTCTCCTCCCATCCACACCATGATAAAACAATTTGAGCCCACCTCTGATACACCTAGCCTTACTCCATTTCCATTTGGTCTCTTGCACACACAGTATACCAACCTTCCTTCTGTCCATCATATCAGTTTGCTCTCTCCCTATACCAGTCATACTGCCGACATTCAAACTCAGATTAATCCAGTATTCATAAATGGCCCCCCAAGATCAGTATACAAGCTTTTCCAAACTCCACCCAGAAATTTGCACAGGTAAAATGGTGCTTACCTTGGCATCTCCTGCTCCATTTGACATGGCCATAAGCAGGTAAAATGGTGCTTACCTTGGCATCTCCTGCTCCATTTGACATGGCCGTAAGCAGGTAAAATGGTGCTTACCTTGGCATCTCCTGCTCCATTTGACATGGCCGTAAGCAGTTAAATGGTGCTTACCTTGGCATCTCCTGCTCCATTTGACATGGCCATAAGCAGGTAAAATGGTGCTTACCTTGGCATCTCTTGCTCCATTTCGCATGGCCATAAGCAGGTAAAATGGTGCTTACCTTGGCAGCTCTTGCTCCATTTGACATGGCCATAAGCAGGTAAAATGGTGCTTACCTTGGCATCTCCTGCTCCATTTGGCATGGCCATAAGCAGGTAAAATGGTGCTTACCTTGGCATGGCCTGCTCCATTTGACATGGCCATAAGCAGGTAAAATGGTGCTTACCTTGGCATCTCCTGCTCCATTTGGCATGGCCATAAGCAGGTAAAATAGTGCTTACACCTTGGCATCTCCTGCTCCATTTGGCGTGGCCGTAAGCAGGTAAAATGGTGCTTACCTTGGCATCTCCTGCTCCATATGACGTGGCCGTAAGCAAGTAAAATGGTGCTTACTTTGGCATCTCCTGCTCCATTTGGCATAGCCGTAAGGAGGTAAAATGGTGCTTATCTTGGCATCTCCTGCTCCATTTGACATGGCCATAAGCAGGTAAAATGGTGCTTACCTTGGCATCTCCTGCTCCATTTGACATGGCCGTAAGCAGGTAAAATGGTGCTTACCTTGGCATCTCCTGCTCCATTTGACGTAGCCATAAGCAGGTAAAATGGTGCTTACCTTGACATCTCCTGCTCCGTTTGACGTAGCCATAAGCAGGTAAAATGGTGCTTACCTTGGCATCTCCTGCTCCATTTGACGTGGCCGTAAGCAGGTAAAATGGTGCTTACCTTGGCATCTCCTGCTCCATTTGACATGGCCATAAACAGGTAAAATGGTGCTTACCTTGGCATCTCCTGCTCCATTTGACATAGCCGTAAGCAGTTAAAATGGTGCTTACCTTTGCATCTCCTGCTCCATTTGGCATGGCCGTAAGTAGGTAAAATGGTGCTTACCTTGGCATCTCCTGCTCCATTTGACATAGCCATAAGCAGGTAAAATGGTGCTTACCTTGGTATCTCCTGCTCCATTTGGCATGGCTATAATCCTACACATAGGACCAAGTTTTTTCCAGAACTGGTGTATCATTTTTCTCATATGTTTCAGCCATGTACATTTTCTGTAAGTTATTGCTTGTGAGGTTTTTTTTTTTTTTTCTTAAGAATTTTACAACAGTGCCACAATCAGTAACAATAAGCAAAGCTGCATTTAAAATATCCTAGCCTTATAATTAATGTAGGTTTATGAAATAAAAAAGACCAATCAATATGTTCCAGACATTTGCTTACATTGCTTAAAGATACACTTGAAGGTTCTTACATTGAAAATCCACGTTTAAGATGGAGAAGCAGCTTGGATGAAGTATTAGACAGGCCTGGAGACAAAATAATAAAGTACTGCAGGTCCTATAAACAAACGTGTCATTAGTTACAACTCAGCAATAATGGAAGCGCATTAAGTAGCTATGTCTATATGTGTTATTATATCTACAAGCTAACAGCAAAGAGAAGGACCCCAGATAAACCACATTCGTCACTGTGTAATACTACAAACCTCATTTGGATCTTTGACCCTTTGTCTTGATTGTTGTTTGATTATTTTGCAATTATCTTAATGTTCAAGATATTAAGTCCCTTAATAAGTTGAGTTGTCTCAGAGGAAGGTCTGGCTAACCATATTTCTCCTTCAAACCTGTACCTACTAGCTACATCACAACTCTACTCTCTAAACTAAAATGATGTTCAGCATCAGCTGACAATATTCCTTCTAGCTTTCTTCTACTAGCAGCTGACTCTCTTGCTCTCCCTGTATCTATCCTAATTAATCGCTGTATCTCTGAATCTAAAGTCCCTTCCATCTGGAAACAATTTTACACTATACCTATACACAAAGGAGGTAACTCCTCTGATATCTCCAACTTCAGACACATCGCTATCCTCTCCCCTCTCTCTAAAGTACTGGAAAAATGTATTCATAAACAAGTTATGCAGCATCTAATACAGGAAAATCTGCTTACACCCACTCAACACAGCTTCAAAACTAAACATAACACCACTACAGCTCTAGTATCCTTCCTCAGTACTGTCTCTCTAGCCATGGATAAGCATAAACTTATTTCTTGCCTATTCTTGGACCTCTCAAAATCTTATGACACCATCTCACACTCTCTTATGCTGCACAAACTGCATAACCTCAACTTCTCCTCTGATACTGTTGTATAGTTCTCCTCTGATACTGTTGTATAGTTCTCCTCTGATACTGTTGTATAGTTCTCCTCTGATACTGTTGTATAGTTCTCCTCTGATACTGTTGTATAGTTCTCCTCTGATACTGTTGTATAGTTCTCCTCTGATACTGTTGTATAGTTCTCCTCTGATACTGTTGTATAGTTCTCCTCTGATACTGTTGTATAGTTCTCCTCTGATACTGTTGTATAGTTCTCCTCTGATACTGTTGTATAGTTCTCCTCTGATACTGTTGTATAGTTCTCCTCTGATACTGTTGTATAGTTCTCCTCTGATACTGTTGTATAGTTCTCCTCTGATACTGTTGTATAGTTCTCCTCTGATACTGTTGTATAGTTCTCCTCTGATACTGTTGTATAGTTCTCCTCTGATACTGTTGTATAGTTCTCCTCTGATACTGTTGTATAGTTCTCCTCTGATACTGTTGTATAGTTCTCCTCTGATACTGTTGTATAGTTCTCCTCTGATACTGTTGTAAAGTTCTCCAGCTACCTCACTGACAGATCAGTGAGATGGCACTCTGCACTCTCCCCTCCTCTCCCTGCAAAAATCAGTGCACCTCAAGGGCCTATCATAACGCTTTTACTTTTTAATATCTTTACTAATCAGCACTCTATACCTCCTGGCCAGTCATCCTTAGTGCACTATGCAGATGACTCTACAGTCATCACCATAACCAACTCTCCCTCTAAGCTCTTCTCAGCTACTCAGGCATCCTTTAACTTAGTCAAAACACGGCTGTCCAACAACCAGCTCATCCTCAACCCTAGAAAAACAAAGCTGTTACTCTTCCTGCCTAAAAAAATCAACAATATTAAACCCTCCTTCTCCACTATTGCCTAGAATAGGGTCCCACTAGAAATCAGGACCTTTACACATCCTAAATAATTTAAGACAGCCACCAAAGAGTACTTTAAAATTCACTGGTCCTGCCTCTGCAATCTTCCTCCCTAAACATCCCCTACTTCCCATACCTTAATCTACCTCTTGCCCTTAACTCACTGTTCTCCCTAGCTCTCTCTAATCTTCCTTGACTATTCTTTCTACTGTCTTCTAAAACCTATTAAGCTAACTGCCTCACAGAAACATTCTATTGTAATTGTCTTGCCTTCATGCAACTATATTGTGATAAAACTGGGGTTTTGTAACAATTTACCCCAAAAACTATATATATCATAATGACATATTTCTTTTTATATATCTTGAATGAGCTTTGATATACTCCTGATTACTGACACTGTATTGCTACTTAATGCTTTGTAATAATCCTGTAACATTGCTGTTTAATGCTAATTTATAATGAAAATTGTATAATATATTGGAGCTTTTCTCCCCGAGCCTCCACTGAAAAATGTCTCTTCAGCTCAGTCGGACAAACCCGGTCAACAAATGTAAAATAAAATAAATAAATTTCACCATGTAATACCTTAAACTTCCTTTGAAGAAGACTCTTCCAAAAGGAAGTGAAGGTTTCAGGCATGATACAGTGAAGATTCTCATTTATCTGGGGTCTTTCTGTTAGTTGTTGACTTTTTGATTTTCTGACTGACCTTTTTATTCTTTGTCTTGATATATCTATAAGTTGAGATAGTCAGGGCTCCACCCCTCTGTGCCTGAATTTAGTCTAACACACAGATGATCTGAGCAAACCCCTTCTCCATAGCACAGAGTGATAAAGTCCTGACTATGACTCAGACCATCTAAGCTAAGCCTTGCTCTGTGGTGTACACTGTACAGGGCTGAAGCTCTGACTTTGAGCCAAATGACCTGAGATCAATTAGCAGATTATTTGCTAGTTGGAGCTAGGTGAAGGGGTAGGAGGGTGAGTCGGTGGTGCATGTCGACCCACGACTCACTGAAGTACTGGTATCCTTTGAAGAAAAAGGTTCACAGTGTGGAGCAGATGAGTTGGGATCTTTGCCTGGCTTTGCCAGGCTGTGTTCATGTGACAGCCTAGAGGCAGCATGTTCAAAAATATGCATGCACACAGGGAGTAGGCTTTCCCATTCAAGTGCTTATATCAATTGCTGTGGGGGGGGGGGGGGAGATGTTAGGCACAAAATTAGGAAAAACCCTGATGATTGCCTGGTTGATGGTCTCCTACAAGGGAAGAAATGGGCTGACTGATTTTGGGTGGACAGTGGGGGATAAAAAGATTTTAAAAATATCCAACTAAATTACACTTCATTACCTAGGACACTTACATGTTTTCAGAAAACAATGCTACATACATGTGGTGGTGCTTGGATTCTGAACCTTAGAATCTGCCTAGTTCTTTTATTAATTTCCAGGCAAAATGCTAATTTAATTTATTTTACAGCAGGATGAGAATTACATGGTAATAAAGGGTTCTACAAGTTTCTTTAGTCATAGTTAATAAACAGAATAAATAATGTAGGTGATAAAGGGTGGCGCATTGGTGCCTCGTAGCAAGAGGTTCTCCAGTTCAATTCTCCACTGAAGTGCCTTCTGTGTGGAGTCTGCATGTCCTCCCTGCATCTGCTTGTGTTTCCTCTGGGTGCACCGGTTTCCTCTCACATTCCAAAGACATGTCTGCAGCATTTCTCCCCAGTCCTCCACTGATAATGGGCTCTGTTCCAGTCAGACTTTCCCAGTAAACAAATGTTAAATAAATAAATAAAATGACCACTACAACAATGGACATGTAGCAGGAGATGACCTCTATAAAGAAGGACAGTATGCAGCTGCACAATTTGGTTTCTCACAATGAATGGGAAACAAGGCAGCTGGAAATGTGGATAAAGTAACAGGACAGTGAGTTGGCAAACTTCTCTAGCTAAACCAGAGAACTCCCTGAGAGGGAACGTTTGTATGGTTGGCTTGACAATGGAGTAAATTTGTGCAAAACTGGATCCTAAAGCTGCTAAAAGCTGCTAAAAAGTAATCTGCTATCAGAGATCAGGAACAAATTAATATTCCCCATTTAGAGGACTGCACAACAGGAAGTGCAGAGCTTAGACTGGCACTTGGCAGAGAGACAGTGCAGATGTCAGGCAAGACCTACAATGCATGCATGCCGACGAATGAAAATATTACATACAGATCACCATTAAAAGACAGTGACCAGAAGAAGAAAACTTAGTGATGTAATGACGAGCCATAAGAAGTGGATGCTAAACATGAAGGAAATGCAAATACTAGAGGCGTCACAAGTTGAAAGAGATAGTGATGCTACTGGGGGGGGTGACAAAAGGTCTAAAAACACATATATGATTATGAAGTGGGTACAGACAGGGCTTACTTCGAACTGAGAGGATTCTAGAAGCAGACGTTTATTTGGCACGGCATAGGTGAGATGTGAGTGAGAATGGAGCTACAGTTGTTTGGAAGTACAAATGAGCTCCGTCAACTTCTGCTGCTGCCTTTTATGTCTTTATGGACCAGCAATGGCAGTTATTAAGATGTTGGTGGATGTATGTGTGGACCAGCAATGGTAGGTGTTAAGATGATGGTGAAAGTACGTCCAAAGTGAAGCGGATTAGTATCAAACTAGTGAGAGACAGACCAGAATTTTGAAGGTATAGGGATGACCTAGAGGGTAGCAGACAACACACCATGAGTAAGTGAGAAAAATATGAGGACAGAATACCGTATTTAAGACACTCTCATGATGGTGACTGCATGTACTCTTTGCTTTGTACTTTGTACACTTACAAAGCTTTATATTACTTCTTGTTAATGTTAGATGTACTGGCGCTACAATAAGGGATAACTACTGTTAGATCTACAGACACTAAGAGATTCTTACATTTGAAAATAGTTTGCCCAGGTTCTTCGGTGCTGTGGCATATACGAGGGCCACTATTTGCTGCCAATTGGCAGATGGGTAGATGGTTGTATATAGTTTCTAGTTTTCCAGTTTCATTGTTCACATTGTTATTTAATTTATGTGGTAGGACAATGTTTACTGCATTAAAGTGGATGTCTTTTCATCTGTTACTGCTCCTACTGATATAGCTACAACAAATAATCTTATTTGATGTGGATGTTATTATTCTTTAAATAGATGTAATTAATGATTTTATGATGTGACGAGATGCATGCAGGATGATACTAAATTACACATTTCTCAAATATAATTTCTCTGCTGAGGACTGGGTGAACTGGTTACTGCAAATTGATAGCCAGTAGATGTTTTAGGATTCATACTTGACAAAGGGGCGGCCATGGTGGTGCAGTGGATAGCATTTTCGCCTCACAGCAAGAGGTTCTATGGTTCGATCCTCGGCTGGGGTGCCTTCTGTGCGGAGTCTGCATGTCCTCCCTGTGGTCGTGTGGGTTTCCTCTGGGTGCTCTGGTTTCCTCCCACATCCCAAAGACATGCAGTAGGTGGATTGGACACTCTAAACTGGCCTTAGGTGTGAGTGCGTGTGTGTCTGTGTGTGTGTGTATGTATGTGTGTGTGTGTGTGTGTGTGTGTGTGTGTGTGTGCCTTCGGTGGAAGGTTGGGCGCCAGGCTGGTAACTAGACACTGTAAAACTTCACTGCGAATCATGAGCGGACAGGTGATCCGCTGTGGTGACCCCTAATCGGGAAAAGCCGAAAGAAGAAGACTGACAAAAAGTTAAGTGCATAATAGTTTTTCTCTTCAATTTATATTTGGATTTTGACATTCTCTAGATCACATTTTTGCATTAATAGTGTTGCACATGTTTCTTTTATTAAGCTATTAACTGGTTTTAATTTTTGCGATGACTTAGTTTTATAATAATTATGCCAGAGATAGCAAGTCTAAGATTGGGAATGGTAGGGTTTAAAAGTCTGGGAATTTATGGTCAGTTATTTTGTCTTTATATATATATATATATATATATATATATATATATATATATATATATATATATATCTTTCCTTTCTACAATTATTAGGGGAAAGTGAAGATTCTCCTTTGTTTTCATAGTCCCTGAAGGTAGACATGGAGTATAAAGGACAATATCAACTGTATTATTAGTTATCTGACCGGTGGGGTGTAGGACTGCTAAATATTTTCTGAAGGGGTAGCAAGTATATAATGAGGAGCCAGACCTAACTATGGGAGTTCTGGGGTGGCTATGTTAAGTGTTAGGGTGTAGCATCTAGGAATGAAGTGAAGACTGGATGACAGCTGGGGCAGCTGGGTAATTAAGTGCAATAAAGCTTTATTTTTTTTCTGTTTGGAAGCAGATGAGGTTCCCTCTCAGTGGTGAAGGCCGAAGGGGAAGGTTGTATGCAGGAAGAAAGATGACTGAGGTTATCTGGGAAGACTGCAGCAGTAGAATACAGAGTGTTTTTATCAGGAAGAGCTTTACAACATGGAATATAAAAGGGATTAATAACCTGATTACAATGGAAATGGTGATTGCAACATTGATAAGGGAGCATGGCTTGATATGGCATTGTTGCAACTGTTGAAAATGAGAGAGAGGGGAGATGAGAAAGTTACAAAACAGAGGATTGTGATGGATGAGGTTTCTTATGATAAGAGAGGAGGAAGAGAGGGCAGGGTTTTAGTATAAAAAAAATGAAACGGGACTGCAAGAGCCATGAGATGGTATGGTAAGGGGTGGTGGGTAGGATGACTGTGCAGTTTAGGGAGAAAGGGCACATTGGCAGGTTCTTTTCATAGACCACATGATGATGGGAAAACATCATGAAGGCCTGTTTGAAAATGATGATGGGAAAACATCATGAAGGCCTGTTTGAAAATAATAAACAAGATAGTGGAAGAGGGAATTTAATACAGCATTGGAGATGGAGAAAGATAGCTTACATGAGACAGTTATATTTCATAAAAAAGCCAGAATAAATGAAAAATGAGTTTGTTGGATATACAGAGGGAGAAATGGGGAGAGAGAAGGCAGTTTACTTTTTCAGAGGATGAATGCAAGCAGTCAAGAGATTGGATACATTATTAGTAAATGCAATAATGCCAGGGGGAGCAGACAGTGCCGATATCCTGGATAAAGCAATTTCAGATCATGTGATGGTCATAGTGATGTGGATGGTGGGGGATAGTAATACAGAAGATGGTAAGTAGGAACACATAGGATGGATCAACTTGGGTAAAGAGCCTGGTCAAGCAATTGGTAGAAAATAAGGTCAGGGCATGAAGGTAGGAAACCTGGAATGGGATGGTATTAAGGCAGCCTGGAAGTGGCAAGTAATGAGTTATACGGGAAAGGTGAACAAGGATAGAAACTAAAGATGAAGAAATTGAGCTGTAAAGAATTCAGCAGTATTTAGGGGAGTGAGGAATGCTGAAAGAGAAAGAATTCTATAACAGAAAAAGAGAAAATGTGAGGAATCACAAATAGAGGCTGTGCAGGAAAGAACAAGAGTGAAACAGAATGAAAGGGTGAAGCTGAAGCAAAACTGTTCATATGGATGATTAAGGAGAAAGATGGAAGTTTGAGTAAATGGAGTTACAGACATGCAGGGAGTGAGGGTGGCAAAAATATCAGGACATTAGGGATGTCCTTAGAGGAATTTTAATATACCTTGTATAAGGAGATGAAGACTACTGGCAAGGTTGTTAGGGTATAGGAGGAACCCCATTTAGAACAAGATGATAAGAAAGATTTACACAGGGTGAAAGAAATGCTGGGGAAAGTTACTGAAACTGGAGTAAAAATTGGGCCATATTGTTGTGGCAGTATAATGTCTTGAAGAAAGGTGAAGTCCTGAATTCATGGCAGATGCTTCAGTGGTGGTATGGTCTAAAAGAAAGGGAGATCCTGAATATCATATTGTCTTCTAACCAATCACTTTATGCAATGTGAATGCAAATTTATTGGTGGGGCATTAACAGCCAGACTGGAGGAAAGGCTTTGTAAGGTGATGGGGGGGGGGGGGTGCATGCAGTCTTTGAAAGGGAGATCATCGACAGATCAAAGGAGGCTTCTGTTACAATTTGGGGAATGGGCAAAAAAGGTGAGCTAGCATCATTTTGATAGATACTGAGAACATTTCTGATTCTATGAACTGAGAGATTTTGTTTAAAAGGATAATTTATACTGGGAATGTAAACATTATTAAAATCAATGGAAAACAATGAGAGTTAACTGGAGTATACTGGTGATTCATGACTGCAATGGACGAGCTGGTGTACACAGTAAGGAGCTTTCCTGTGGAATGAGAGAAAGGAAAGTGCAGTAGTTTAAACATGTGCGGATGATTGCATGGTCTTGGGGAAGACATGCTCATCATTTTTAAACAGTTTGGGCAAGAGTCAGCCTTACAATTTCATCTGCAAAAATCTAGGATTTTTAGGCATAGGAAATAGAGCTGCTCAGAGGTAAATTTATCAGTTTTCAAAGGTAGAGATAAATATCTATGGGGTTAAGGTTTACTTTCCATTGAAAGAGATAAAATGGAGAAGAAGACAAAAAATTGCTGTCATCAGCAACAGATGATCTGGAAAAGTAAACTCCATGAGTGGGAAGGCAGACACTGAGGTAGTTTGCATCATGGTTTTATCAATAATTTAATGCTTATTATGACGTGGAGCTATTCTGCAGAATAAGGCATTGGCAAACAATCAAAGTGTCTGTGATGCCATTCAGGAAGCCTCAGATAGGCATACGCATAAGGCGAGAAAGTGAGAAAATGGAAAAAAATGGGTTTTAATAAAAACTTGAGAGAGTCTGCAGTGAGGAGAAATGTCAACATGTTTAAACTTTGAAGGCAGAACACAGCTTAAAGGAGGAAAATTGCTAAAGTTTACAGGGTAGCTTGACTTTACTATTCTTAATAGAAATAGAAAAAGAAAAGTAAAGCTGAATTGTAAGAGGACAGATACATGGATGATTCAGGATACATGGATGATTCAGAATGCATGGCTGATTTATAATGGTCTAGGGAGTCAGAGGCAGGACAGTAAATGAGGACACTGTGGGAGAGATGGATGAGGGAGAGTGATACGTGGAACAGGGCAGATGTATGGGGGAAAAGTCTGGCAGGTAGCAAATAAACTTAAGGAAGCCAGAATATGCTGTTAACACTGATGGTACAGAAGTCTCCAATAAAGATATACACAAGTGTGTATAAATATATATATATATATATATATATATATATATATATATATATATATATATATATATAGGAGGAAGGGTGGTGGGATAAAGAGGTGTGTTGGAATTTTGTGCATGAGGGGGAAAACAACTGACATATGTGGTGGTTTTGTAATAGGACAAGAGGTAAAAGACAGAAACTGCAAATATATGGCTGGAAGTGTATGGAAAGGAGTTTAAGGATAGCTAATTATTTTGTTTGTTTGTTGGTTCGGGGTACAAGAAGACAGCTGGAAATGTAGAAGGTCAGCAATGGTAAAGATATAGGTAACATGGGGTACCCAAAAATGTTGATAGCTAGAAGACAGAAGAATGTAAATTTAGAAATTCTTACAATGAAGGATATAAGGGAATAAATACGGAAAATTACAAAAGATGCAGTAGCAGAGAAATAGAGATAAAGGAACCGTTAATGAGGAGCAGAAAGGAGAAATAGAGAAAAGGTAACAGTTAATGGGGATCTGAAAGCAAGGGCTGCAGCAGAGTATAGGAATGCATCCTTACTTTATCAATGGTGGAGAAGTTAAAATTAAAACAAAGGTTTAGAACTTATTTTTCAGAAAGATAATCTGGTATGGAAGCCATCATCATCAGATGGTCAATGAAAGGAATTTAATTTTCTTCTTATATGGTGGGATAAAAGGCTATTTAGTTTTCTAAAGCATCTCGGGATGTTGTATGTAGGTTAACCTAGATGCCAGTCTGCAAGTGGCGAGGGTCATAAATATTAAGATGTGCTCCATTTGAGGTTGTAAAGGTAACTCAGGATAAATTGGGGAATGCCAGACGGAGGTGACATAGCAAGGGAGCAGGTCTACGGTGATTCAAAGTTTATTACTAGACAGAGGATTAAGCAGTAGAAATAATACTTTTTTTAACATTGGCGATGAGGGTAATAAGGGGAACTGTGCAGTACAGGAGTGGGTTACTAGGTTATCTATGTCCCTGTCCTAATGGCGCAATGGTTTAATGTTAATTATACAATGACTCCCTATTACTATCGGAAAACATGCACGCTGATTGGCCGAGCCCAACCAGCGTGCCCAATGTAAATCCCACAATATACCAACGGAAAAAGGTCCAGTTGCCCGGACTTTTTTCCACTGGTATAAAGTGCCCCAAAACCTTTTTTTTTACAACTAAAGAAAAAAAAAAAAACGGAGCAATGGAGGCTTTCTTTTCTCCATTGCTTCCGTTTCAAAGCACTGATGTACTGGGTATGCGTTTGAACGCAAGTCCCATATGCATGCACAGTACATCAAAACGAAGAAGCAATATACCACAACCAGTGGAAGAACAGTAATCCACCATTATAGAAAAACATTATTTAAGAAAAGTAAGTATTTTTTTTCTTAAGTAATGTCATTGTATAATAGCAATGACCGACTCTGTGGTTGTGGTATATTGAAGATTTACCCACGGTTGCCTTTGTTTAATCACTCGGTCTTCACCCTCATGATTAAAGAACACCAACCAAGGGTAAATCCTCAATATACCACACCACGTCATCGGTTATTGCTTTATTAATCCTGATTTTTTTTTAGAACGGTGTTCATTTTGACACAGGAAATACTGTGTGGCTCTCTTATTTTTCTGCACAGTCTTTGTGATTTGCAAGCTATACTTACTTGTTATTTGCATGGAGAATCTTTGGGTTTGTATCTGTATCTTTATTACAAAAGGAATAAGATATGCATCTTTATTACAAAAGGACTAAGTGTGATTTCAAACAAAAGTAACTAAAGAACCCAGAGGCAAAAAAGGCATACCCCAAAACACAGAGATACGGCCAAGTTCCCAACTATGGGACCAGTTGCTGTACTTGTTCTTGTCATTAGCAAGTTTGTCATGGAAACTTAAAGGTCATGGGCAAAGGTAATGCCACTTCAGCAACAGCAAGTATTAGGAGAGGAGAAGCATGACAGAAGAGGAACACCTCCATACATGGATCACTGTCTGACATTACCTAGTTTCTCCCACTGTGTCCTGGCATGCAAACAGCACTCCTCGGCTTTATGAAGGTCACTCCTGCCATCCCAGTGGATCACACAGATAGGATGCAGCCATTGTATAGGATTGCACAAATATCTGCAATAGTCCTGAGGAATTTAATTTGGAATTTCCTTCATGATGACCTACTGTAAAACCTTTAGTATCTCTCTCTCTCTCACACACACACACATCATGAGTCACTATCCTCTTAGGTCTCTGGCTGCAATGTTTAAAATGAAGGAGGTCCATATTTACCAGAAATCTAGACATTTTAACATTTTGCTTGTAAGTTTTTTCTTCAAATCTTTTGTCTGAACCACGTTTCAAGGTAATCATAAGTGGATGTAGCCATAAAACTAAGTAACATTAGCATGGCTTACTCTGAAATCAAGTCATTTCATAGTTTCATAGTAGTGTACTAGGCTATCTGCCCGGGGGCATTTATAAGCCTAGCCAACAGTGATGTGGCTTTACGCCACCCCATACTATATAGTTGCGCCTCTCTAGTAGTGACACATGTGGGACCCCATTATTTAGTAAACTATACCTCTGTCTAGTAGTGACACTGAGGTCACTCCCGGGGTAAACTTGCGATCTCCCATCCATGCATCGAGATTTTTCTTGAACAGTGCCAATGAAGGGCTCTGTCTCACATGAACTGGGATTTTGTTCCAGAGTATGGGTAACCTCTGTGTTATGAATCTATCCCTCCAGCATGTCCTATTCATATTTGTGCAGAGGTTGAAATCTTTAGCTCGTGTGGTTCTGGTGGATTTGGATTTTTGAGATGGAGCATGTCCATCAATTCCTGGTTGGACATGGCCCTGTATGTTAGGCACAAATCACCTCTGAGCAGGCGGTATGCTACTGAATAGAGCTGGAGTTTCTTTAATCTAGCTGGATAAGGCACATGTTTGAGACCTATGATCCTCTTGGTGAGGTACTTCTGGGGTCTTTCCAGTTGTTGCATGTGCCGGGTGAGATACATCCCAAATGGAGCATTATATTCAATCATGGGCCTGACAAGGGAGGAATATAGAGGTACAATGACCTCCTTTGATCTGGATGAGAATCCCTTCATGATGAGATGGGCAAGGTAGAATGTCTTTCTGACCACTTTGGCAACATGGTTGTCAAAGGAGAGGTCACTATCGACTTGAGTCCCCAGGTCTCTGATTACTTCTTCCGTATTCAGTGGGTTATTGTCTACGTGATAATTTGTGGGTACTTTGTTTTTCCCAAAGGGGATGACTATACATTTTTTGGCATTAAGTTTGAGGCCATGATTCCGGCACCAGTTGTCCTTTTCAGTGAGACCTTTCTGTAGGATGTGTGTGTCGGCAGGTGAATCAACTATGGCACCCAGTTTGCAGTCATCTGCAAACTTTGTCAGCCATAATCCTTCCATATTTGCTTTCACATCTGAGAAGTAAATGCCGAATAGGAGTGGACCCAAGACTGAGCCCTGTGGGACACCACTTGTGACTGGTTTTGAGTCTGACATGGCTCCAGCAATTTTAACCTTATGGGTTCTGTTGTTTAGCCAGTTTGCTACCCATCTTGTGACATATGGATTTACATTTAGGCTGCTGAGCTTGTCAATGATGCCAGAGTGTGGTATCGTGTCAAAGGCCTTAGCCAAGTCCAAATAGGCAGTGTGGACAGCCTTGCCCTCATCGATGGCACTAGTGACTGTCTCAAAGAAGTCAACCAGGTTTAAGAGGCAGGATCTGCCTTTTACAAAACCGAACTGTGTGGGATCAAGGGTCTGCAGATCCCCAATGTTGCCATTTATGAGTTCCATGATGATTCTTTCCATAGCCTTACAGACCAGGCTGGTCAAACTTATGGGGCGGTAGTTACCTGGGTCAGTAGAATTTCCCCTTTGTGGAGTGGGACCACTGTTGCTGTGCCAGTGTTCAGGTACATATCCTGTAGTGAGGCTAAGATTGAATAGAGTTCTTAGGGGCGGGTTTAGTTCATCTTGGAGTTCACGTAACACGCAACAGGGGATACCATCGGGTCCCATAGATGCTGTGTTTTTTGCCTTGTTGAGTGCTGATTTCACCTGTGTGTCTCTGATGACAGGTAGGTTACATTCAGCAGGGATAATTACTTCATCTTTAGGGGTGAGGGAGGGAGAAATTTGCACTGAACCTATCTGCCAGAATGTTGGCAATGTCAGTTGGGGCAGTGAATATATTGTTATTGTCTACCAGCTCAGAGCATATCTGAGAATTTCCTCCCAAGGTTCTGACATAATTGAAGAAGGCTTTGTGATTGTCTTTGGTATCCTTGGCAATCTTTTTCTCAAAGTTTGCTTTAGATGTTTTATGAGAGAACGTAGTTTTTACTTGTGCTGATCAGGGAAGCCTTTCCCTTGTGGGATTTGGCTTTGTCCTGCAGTAGCTTCCTTCTTTTGTTGTACAGTTTGTTTATAGCGGGTCCACCAAACCGGCGTTTTCCTTGGTGGAGAGGGTCTTGGTTTTAGTTGGGATTGCTTGATCCATGCATTCTTGGAGATGTCCGTAGAAGGCTTTTGTGAAGGATTCAGCATTTTGGGATGTGATTTCCATTAACCCAGTAGGCTTAAAGGATATCATTTCTGACTTGAGGAGCACAAAGTCAGCTTTTGAAAAGTTTTTCACTGTAGTCTTTTGTTCTGGGGGTGGGAGTGGGATTTGTACATCCAACGTGATCAGTTTATGGTCAGATCTTACCAGTGAGGAGTTTATATCTGGTGCGGAGCATTTGGACCCCATGTTTGTGATAATCAGGTCAAGTATATTATCTCTCCTCGTAGGAGAAGTGACCAGTTGCTCCATAGCATTTGAGTTTATGAATTCCAGGAATCTTTGGGCTAGGGTGTTAGGGCTAGAATAGTGGGCCCAGTCTATGTTGGGGTAGTTGAAGTCACCCAATATGATGGTGTTTGGTGTGACATTCATATCCTCTAGTGTTTTCAGGAATGCTTGATGGGATTCCTGGGATTGGGAGGAGTTCTATAACATGCGACCAGTTGTATGGCAGTTTTGCCTATGGTGAGTAAAACTTGTATGGTTTCTGATGCTTCATGGGTAGCCACCAACCGAGAGGTGTAGGTGTCCTTTATGAAAATGGACACTCCTCCCTTTGTGGTTCGGCCTGGAACTTGAGGTCAAAGCATGATATGAGGTATAGCCTGGTAGCGCTGGAGTGCTCTCAGGAGCCTTAAACCAGGTTTCGGTTACTGCACAGACATCGATGTTCTCCATACTGAGAAGTGCTTGAGTGCCTGCATCTTGAGATTTAGACTTCTGGCGTTGAGCAGCATTACCCTTAATTTTTTCCATTTTGTTTTTATGGAGGTTGATTTGTCCTTTGAGCATTGCCTAAAAGGCACTATGGGGGTGGCAAGAGCCTTGGCCAGTATCCGGAAGCCCAGAGGTGACAGGTGCAAGCCATCCCTTGCGAAGCAACGTGGCTTGTCCAGCATATCATCCCAGGCTGACAGACATTGGATCCCCCTAGAATGACACCAGTGATTAAGCCAATTGTTAAAACTGATCATTTTGTCTTTGTACTGAGGCATCATTCTTGGTGAAGGCAGGATGCTGCTCAGGGTCAGGGTCATACCAGTCTGGGCTACATAATCTGAGAGCTCCTCAATGTCTCTTTTCGTGTAGTCCAGGGAGGTATGTCTCAGGTCATTCACACCAGCATGGACAATGACTGAATCATACTTGTACTTGCTTTGGAGCGACCTGAGTGCATGTGTAATGTGGCGGATCCTAGCCCCCGATAGGCAGCTCACCGTTACCCTCTCCTTATTCAGCCTGGTAAGTGGAACATCGGTGTGTCTGACTATAGAGTCACCTATTACTAATGTCTCTGGCATAGTATTTTGCCTTAGGGGCTGTGATTGTGCAACACACCTGTTGCTTGAGGTATGTGTTGTAGGTGTTGCGTTTTGTGGGGGTGTATTTCTGGGTGTCTGCTTTGGAGGCCTCTGTTGTTTTGGTAAGTTTTTTACAAGAGCCTCCGAGTATGTCTTTGTGTTTTATTGTGTTTGGTTTGCATTAGTGGTGGTTTTATGTGTGACTGGTTTTGCTTTGGGTGTGGGTACCATCTCCTCCTGACTGGTCTTGCCAGTCCTGAGTTGAGAGAGTTCAGCCTCCAGTCTGGCTATATAGTTGCATCTCTCACAAGTATATGTGTTAGTAGGAAGGAGGAGAGGGTTGTCTGTGTACATGAGACAATTGTAACATTGTCTTAAGATTCCCAGATTAACCAGCTGAACAAGAGAGGATGCTAGTGGTCTACCACTCGACATACTAGAATATTATAAGGAGTGTTGTGCCTTTAAGGGAAGTGGGTATTCACAGGGGTAGTGGATGCCTGTGGTGCTTACTTTAGGGTAAGAGTGCTTGGTTTTATTATGAGTGCTTGCTAAGGATAGAAGTTCCGAAAACAAGTGCTAATATATACAGCTAAATAGACTGAGTAGAGCTTCTAAGGGAAAAATTGAAGAGCAGACTTGGCGGAGCCAGAAAAAGTTAAAACCTGTATAAAATAGTTTACACCTGTATAACCGCTGCTGCGCTAGGCGCCCGACCGCGCAAAAACGCGCAAAACGCCCTGAGGCAGATTTTTATACAGGGAACTTGAAAAGAGCTAGAAATGGTCCAAGGCAACCAATGAATTACAGCTCAAGTGCTGAGATCACTTCCCCCAGGGACAGATAGGCTGCTCAAGGCTCCCCACTCCCACTGGTGAGCTCAGAAACTTCCTTCTATCCAAGTAAGGCAATGGCCAACACAGGAACTACACACAGCCCAGAATACAGCAAAGCCTGTATACTGGTCTTAACTAGTCGAGCAAAGGCGGGAAAACAAGGAGTATATATTTTTTTGTTTTGTTTTTTTAGGAAAGAACACAGAAATGCAGTTAGGCAAACAGTAAAATCGATTTACACAGGCTAGCACACTTTAGTGAGCAGCCTCAGCAATTAAATTAGCAAAAAACAGTATTATTCGACCAGAGTCGACCAAAATGCTACTTTTAAGTGCAGATACTTTAGAATTCAGCAGAAAAACACAAAAACAGTTATATCTTATTAAATGAAAGCCAGAGAGGACAATGCAGATAAAAAAGCCAAAAGTACTTAAATCAGGAAAGTGGTCGCTTCTTTCAGTTCTCTGTTGCCAGGACCCCTCTGCAGGACCACGTGGAGCTCTGCTTGGGTATATAGCCAAAAAAAAAACGCCCTGAGGCGGATTTTTATACAGGGAACTTGAAAAGAGCTAGAAATGGTCCAAGGCAACCAATGAATTACAGCTCAAGTGCTGAGATCACTTCCCCCAGGGACAGATAGGCTGCTCAAGGCTCCCCACTCCCACTGGTGAGCTCAGAAACTTCCTTCTATCCATGTAAGGCAATGGCCAACACAGGAACTACACACAGCCCAGAATACAGCAAAGCCTGTATACTGGTCTTAACTAGTCGAGCAAAGGCGGGAAAACAAGGAGTATTGTGGTATCACCATAAGATGAGCTCAGATTCCTCCTATGTATACAAACAATGCATCCCCTCAGTGATTTAAATTCCTCAGTTCTTCCCAGCTCAGCCACTGAAAACATCCTTGACATTTTTTTACGTTATACATATTGAAAGAAATCACAAAAAGTTTATACGGAGCAAACTCATGCACAAACACAAATAAGGATTGGAGATGCCATATTTTCAGCACAAACTTAACTACACACATATAGGCTTCTCTCTTTTAATTTCTCCAGATCTTTAGGGTTTTTAGTATGATTAACGCTCATGAAATTAGTATTGTTTCAAACTTTCTCAGCACCCACAATGTGCCCAGTAATGACTCTTTCTGCAATTCGTATGGAGTTACATGTATTGTTAAAATATCTAAATATGACTGTAGAGTCTTTTTTATAAGATTCGTTGCTCCTACTACTATTGGAACTGTCTAGGTATCTTTCTTCCACATTGCTCTTGTTTCCACCTGTAAATCTTGATATTTTATGATTTTGTGTCTCTCTGTACACAGAACACTGTAGTCACTGGGTGTGATGATATCACTGATCAATGCTACTTTTGTCTTCTTTTTCTGGACCACTATATCCGGTTTTCTAGCATCTATCTTTTGGACTGTTGGTAATGAGTGATCCCATGTGATGTAGACCATCATTTTCTATGATGTTTTGTGGCTCATGTTTTCAGTGTTTTTCAGCCACTTCAGTACCATAATGTTGGCACAATCCCCAGTGCAATAGTCTTGCCATATTATAATGCCTTTCAGTCTGCAGTCCTTCTGCCATTAGTATGTCACACCCAGCAACAAGGTGTGCAACTGCTTCCAATTCAGTTTTACAAAACCAACATTTGTCTGTTTCTCCCACATGTTCAATGGAGTTTGTAAACCAGCATGTATGCAGTCCACTATCTTGGGCCACCAATATTAACTTTTCTTCTTTTGGTCTGGATTTGCCTCTCCTTAACCATTCCTGCTTTCGAGCCTGATCATCATGAGGTTGTTCCAAGGGGTTTTCTATACTTGCAACTATATTTATGCATGTTCCACATTTCTTGCCTTCTCATCTGATCCTTCACCTTATAATCTTTCTTTTGCTTTTTGGCACATTCAGTTGCTGCCTGATTTTTATCCATCTTTGGTAGATAAAGGCCCGTGTGGATGCTTTTATGGTGATATATGCATTGTTCAGTATACCACAGTCTTTGCCAGTTTTCATGCCAGCTTGTGCTACTACCTATATCTCATCAACCTAGTCATATCCTTGTTGTACACATAGTTAGGAATTCCACTGTTCTTATATTCTCATATATAAAACTAACAACATATCTGTTTGTCATGTATTTAATATCATCTTAGGGTTTGGCCATCTGTGATAACCAGAATCCTGAACAGTGTGCATTGAAGAAGGCATGATATTTATATAACACTGAGACTTTTTGGTGTTGTGGATGAGAGAGGTTCAGTTTATATATATATATATATATATATATATATATATATATATATATATATATATATATATATAAAATGCTTCCGCACGAATGCTTAAGGAGAGGCAAATCCAGACCAAAAGAGGAAAGGTTAATATTGGTGGCCCAAGATAGAGGGCTACATACATGCTGGTAATTAATAACACAGCTGGTGACTCTCTCTTTGCAAACTCTGTAAGTAGACCCTGGAACTCTCTTCCAGCTGATATTACCTTACTTTCCACCTTAGGTCGATTCAAACAACATTTGGCACTTTACTGGCTATGTCAATGTATCAAGCCTGGCTAACTCTCTCTAGAATGTGTAAAAGTCTGTTAACCAGTTTACTGTGTAATTTAATTTAATCCTGACTTACGCTTGGGATTAACTCTAACCTGTGGAACTTGTTTAACTTGCTTACTTATGTAATCACTGTAAATAGTCTGTTTGTAATATGTAATGCTGGTATTATGTAATGCTGTATCTGCTTACCCTTGGAGCTTTTCTCCCCGGGCCTCCGCTGAAAATGGACATGCATCCAGTCAGACTAAACTGGTCAACAAATGCAAAATAAAAATAAATAAATATATATATATGTATATATATATATACACACACACACACACACACACACACACACACACACACACAATCTTCTAACTCTGTATCTCATCAACCTAGTCAAATCAAATCTGTCAGAATTGATTTTATCTAGTTTCTAAAACAGTTCACATTACTGGCAACCATAGAATCCACCGGCAGAACTAGGAAACACCAGCTGCTCATTTCATCCAGGGCTCCTGTGAGACACATGTTGAGTGATAGTTCTAGAAGGCCTGTGAGCTTGGGAAGTTGGGCAGAAAGTACCCAGCACTGAACAAAGAACAGTGATGGCTGCATGGCAGAGTAAATTATGAATGCGCAGGGTGGTCTTCTTCCACGCACAGATGCGCAGCACAATTAGGGTTTACAAAACAGCAGCCAGTATACCCAGCATGGATTCAGCACAGGGGGTACATACCCAACAACTTTAGACTAAATAAGGCGGCACAGAGAAACAGCCTGTGTGCTAAGCATTTTCACAACAACATTTCTATAGCAACAAGTGTAGATTAATAGTAGTGCGTGGTCTGTTTAAGCATGAAACCTGAGTTGCTATGGCAATAGGTGTGGACTAGTTAGGCATGCAAAATGCTGCAGCCTATATTCTCTGCCTATCCACAGGACAAGGGACCTTATAACAACAAGTGTGAATTACTCAAGGATATGCAGTGAAGTACTCTGTGTGTCCTGCCTACTTACATAATCTATGGAGCAGTTTATGATCCACAGCATAGACAACATGTAAAGCCTCAGAGTTCATGGGGCCACATAGGTGGGACACATGCAGTGCTGCAGTACACAGCTCTAGGGAAAAAGCTGTATAGCACAACATAATTATAGGGAATGCCTGCTACGTGGCACTGCGCCATGCATTTCACCAAAAGCTTCATCTGTCTGTAACTATTCCATTGCATTACAGTTTGGATTTCTACCCATAAAGACCAATCTATTCAGGGAATGAGGTCACTATCATACTAAGTTTCAAACTGCAAGAGTTCTGTTTGACTATATATTCACTTATAAATGTGTGTGTGTGTGTATATGACTGTCTATACATACTTATGTCTGGTTACTATATCTGTCATTATATTGACATCTCTGCATGTCTGTGTAGGTTGCCCTTTGTGTGTTTTTTTTTTGGGGGGCGGAGTACATGAATTCCTTGGCATGTTTAAACTGTATGAATGGCTATTTTGGTTTTGGTATTAGGGGACATACGTCCATTTGGTGATTGCTGGAACTGCACTACATTGTTTCATCTGCTGACAGCTTTGATAGACCATCTCTCTCTTTGTCTGTATAAATTGCTTTAATAAGGCTATTTATACTTTGCTGCTCATTTATATGTGTTCTGTGCAGTGCCCATTTGAAATGTTGGGACCTGCTAGAGTGAGGCCCGAAATATAGAGACTGAATGGCCAAAAGATCAGACTTACATATACCAAATTTGAGAAGCCATTTCTCAGAATGCTCTCTTTTTTCCAAGGTATGGCAATCTTGGAGTTGGTATATATAAGTATGCCTAGAGGTAGAGGCAGTTATGGGGAGTGACTGTTGCGGAGATCGTACTACGGTGCAGTTACGGGAATTTTTCCCTTTTCCCCACTGTAGTGCAATCTCGGAGTGAGAATAATAAAGTAGGGGGATGTGGGGGGCACAGCCCCCCACATGGGGGGTGCAGGGGGACTTGCCCCCTGCATAAATTATTTTTTATTCTTTTTTCATGTTTTGTTTTTAACGCGCTTTAACGATGGTGCTTTTTCAGTAAAAGCGCTTTTGTTAAAGTGTGTTCGGGTAAGTTAGATTCGGACTGTTGAACTTTCGTTCAACAGTCCTAGATCCATACATATAGATATATATAAGTTTGGGGTGTGAGGGGGCTTGTAAAAAGTAATTTAAAGGAGAAGAGCAATTTTCAAAATTCAGTCTCCTTTGTTTATAGCCTTTATTTTTTTTTTGGCTTGTTGGCACTTGGCATTTTGAGTGTCTACATTTCAATAGAGAGCCATTCAATCAGCAGCATCAGGTTTGGTGCAAAGTAACATATCTGTTATCCAACACTGATATTCCATTTATTTTATTTTTTTTCTTTTGCAAGTAACTTTAGTAGGCCTTTGGCGGTCCATTTTAGTCTCAGTCAGTGAAATGAAAACAAAAACATGAAAAACTCAATTATTACAAGTGTAAATGTAGAGCCTATAGTGCCCTTCTGAGGAGACACATATTGTCAACATATGTGATACTTAATAATAGTAACTGATAACCATTTTAAATACAGTAAGAGAAATCATCCTGGGACTGCAGTAAAATTATGATACTGCAGAGAAACATTACTACCTGAATTCAGTAAAGAGAAATAACTCAAACCATGACAGAAAAGTGTTTAGTGTATACTGCTCCCATACAGCAACTGGGATTCTATTCCAGATTTTAGGCCAGATACAGATGCATGAGTGACATATACAGTCGTGCAACAGATAACATTGTTGCCTCACAGCAAGAGGTTCCCCGGTTCAATTCTTGACTGGGGTGCCTTCTGTGCAAAGTCTGCATGTCCTACCTGTATTTGTGTGGGTTTTCTCTCGGTGCTCTGGGTTTCTCCCACATTCCAAACACATGCAGTAGGTGGACTGGACACTCTAAATTGGCCATAGGTGTGAGTGTGCATGTGAGTGTGTGTGGTGTAGATGAACTACTGTGGCAGGACAGCCACCCCGGTGGTGTAAATCTTGGCTCTAGATGATTGTCATGGCTGAAGTGATACCCTGACCCCATGTGCAATAATGGGAAAAAGGGGTTGTGGTTTGATGGATGGATGGAAAATGCATGAGTTGTGCAACTGAGACTTATGTAAGCAGAAACAGATGAAAAGTATGCAATTCTGCTGAATTTTTTTAAGAGTAAGAGTATTTCTAAGTGATGCCCCCCTAGTGAAGACTATGATCTGTACTTAAATCAACAGATCCTGTGTAGTAACACTTGCAAGAATGTTAGTAGAAATAGGAATGCCATACTGGAGGGTTGGTATGAGTACAGCTTTACAGCTTGGAAACCTTCCTTTTCCAGTTGTTGTACCATTTTTAAGAAGACAGCTTTCCGCGGGATTTTTACGTGGGACAACAGAGATATTATTGTTTAGACATTGGGATGGTCCTATAGAAGTGCCTTTGAGATAGAAATTTTAAGTGAAGACCTCCAGAGATCAGAGAAGGTAGAGGTTTACAGACAGAAGCTAAGGATGCAGTGAAGTAAAATAAGGACAAAAGTCTCCTTTGCTCTCCATCAGACCAGGCTCATGACAGGTGGAAATGCTTTGAAGCTAGTGTCTTAAAAGAATTTTGTTTATGAGAAAAGTGAAGGAATTAAATACATTGGAACTGGTTGTGTGCTCCTTTAGAGATGCATTATATTATTACTTTTGGAAATGCATTACATTACCTTTAGTGATGCATTACATTATCAGGATAACTTGCCTAGAAGTGAACAGACAGGGCCTAGAACCTTAGAAGAGGAGGAATTAAGATTAGTTTTGTTTATTATTCCACTGTGTGTGTCTTTCATGTGTATGCTTTTTGCATGTATCTTCTTGCAGAAAGTTCTCACACACTAAGTAACAGATCTATGAATCTCACTCATTATCAGAACTGCTTCCACTTTCCAAATGTTGTCTTAGGCTGTAGATGAAAAAAAAATATTTTTCAATTTTAACTGCTAACATTGTTAGATACTTCTTTGATGACGTGAAGCATTCAGCGTCAGTATTCTGATTGCATGTTTGTTTGTCTTTTCGGCTTTTCCTGGTTAGGGGTCACCACAGCAGAACTCCGGTCTGCTAACGATTGGCAGTCGATTTTTATGGTGCCAAGTTGCCAGCCCGATGCCCAACTTTCAGCGACGGCACACCCATCCACGCATGTCTTTCAGAGGCCACTCGACCGTGGGGAGGACATGCAGACTCCACACAGAAGGCACTCCAGCGCCAGTATTTTGATTGCATGTAATAACTTAAATCCCTGCACTTCCATACTCTGCAGTTTCCTGATCTTAACTTATCTGTTCCCTGTCATTTTTTCAGTCTAATTTTTGTATCCCTATTAAACATTAACTTGAAAACAGGGAGAGAGGATTTCTCTTATTTGTTTCTTTACTTAATATGTCACCTTTATGTTTACAAAACATGACATTATACCGCATAATACTAAATAAGTACAAGTGAGACTTTCTCAACATGCAGTCGTAAAACCCTGCAAAATCCACATTGAAACATGTGTGTATGTGCAGCAAGCATGCATGATACTTCCTTCCTTTCATGTTGTAACCTAAGAAATAAAAAACATGCCATCAGCATGAAGCCCGCTAGGTAACAGAGTAGCTTTCACAATGTCTGTCCCAAATACCAGGTAATGTCTAGGTTGCTGGTTAGGTTGACATAGTCTTTGAACCAGTAATCCTGAGACCAAGATAATGTCACGTTAAAGCATTTGATAATACTTTTGTTCTTAAATGTTAATGTGCAGTGTGAGTAAAGTGCTTTGCGAATGCCCACATCACTGACTTCCACTTTACCGAGACGAATACACAGACAAACCAGAAGACCAACATCCGGAACACTGGCATTCCACTCAAGGTAAGTAATTGCTTGGCCATCCTGTTGGTATATTTAGTTAGGGGGTTGTGGGGGGCAAAGTGGTTACTTACCTCAAGTCAGAAGTCGGTTTTCTGGTCTGTCGGTATATTCATCTCGGTAAAGTGGAAGTTGGTGATGCGGGCTTTTGGGTAAGTGAAATAGATCCAAACATACACACACACACACACACACACACACACACACACACACACACACACACACACACACACACACACACACACACACACACATCAATTCCTGCACTTCAGTATGTTTATTTAATGTTATTATTAGAAAGCAAATTCTGCAATCCACAAACCAGTTTAACTAAAACATTGTCATCACAGGGGTCTTCTACAGCCGAAGCTAAGGCAGCATAAGTGAAGCCATCTTCCACTAAAAAGATGAGTTATGCTTGAGAAGGGGGAGTCCACCCATGTGATCAGCAGAATGACTTGCTCCCTAACACCAGACTCTTGTTTCCAAGGGGAACAGATGGGAGATTGTACTATCACACTGGTCAGGGAATGACTGAGCTGTAGGGCTCCAACTCTGGTCAGGGAATGACTGAGCTGTAGGGCTCTCACTCTGTCCCTGGAAAGAATGTGGTTGTGTCCTGCCCCTCAATTAGTGGAATGAATGGCCTAATTGCTAGATGAGTCATTCAGCAGACTGTGTTGTGGTTTTAAATATCAAAACAGCGATGATGAGTGTCAACACCTGTTGCACTACCATTAGGGCATTTTACAGGGGAGTTTCACCTGTTACATGCAAAAACTTAACTCTGTGATTGTAGTTACTTGGAGTTGGGGAATTCTGAGGTAGGTAGGCACAGACTTCTGCTATTTCTCATTTGTACACACAGACTTTTTATTCTAAAGATCTCACTTCCAGCCCTTAGAATGTCAACAAGTATCCAACAAACACATACCACAAGTCTGGAAATAGTATATGTACTCATTATTAGCAGATATAAAGGGATTAAAGTCTACTCACCTGACAGGAAAGCAAACTGTTTCTTCAACAGGTTAGTAATGTCCTTTGCAGAGATACTGGGCATCATTCCTGTAAAGAGAAAAAACAAACATTACATTTTTCAAACTTGACAGTGCTACAAAACTTTTTAAAAAATCACAATATAGTCTGCAAAGAGTAATATCTTCATATGAGTTATATAACATTTGCCTGGTAGCAGAAGAAAATAAGCACATCTAGTCTGCCATTGTAATGTCCGATTTCCCTTCTTCCCTCTATTCTCACCTTTCATCTTGTTCTTTTCCACCTGACCCATGCCCTCTTGGAAGCCTCAGTGGATTTCCTCTGTTCCACTTATTGCAAGTATTTCTTTCCGTGGCCTACACCTTGTTGTGAAAAGGTATTTTTTGGGAGCTGTAAGTCATTAAATTACATTTGATGACAAAATAAGACATTAACTTTATGTAGTCTGCACTTTAAGTGTCTTAACAAAATAACTCCCCTCCATTCACATTTGTCCTAGTATTTAAGCATGGAAGACCTACCTTTTTTTCTGCTCTCATTGGTCAAGTCCAGGTGTGATCACCCAGATCCCAGATCCTTTTCTTGCTCTGCCACACCAAGATGATGCTTCATATTTGGGGATATTGTGGATTAAATAGAATGGATGACAGCAGAACAAGAAATGGATCCAGGATCTTGGTGATTCCCACCTGGATGCACCAATGAGACCAGAATGAAATGCATTCAGAGTATCAAACAGAACCCTGTGCTGTATCAACAGGGGCATAGATTCCACAAGAAGAGAGGAAGGCCTACCACTCTGCAGGGCCTGAGTCCAAACCTTGAGTACTGTATACAGTTTTAGAGGGTGTATAACTCATTAACACCTATGTAGCGTGAAATGTCACATACCTAGCAGCCTAAACACATTCTTGCATTTCAGAGCATTTTTTTTTGAAAAATCAATTTCAGTATGTCTGCTTTTTCCATTCTTCAGTGATGTTTCTCTCGTCTCTTTACTCAAGTGATCAGTTCTACCCCCCTTTCTGCTATCTACCTAAAATACCTTTGCTTCCCTTTTCAGTCCCTTCTTCTAACAAACTTCCATCTTGATCTTCTGCTATCCTTTCTGCTTTTTGCTAGCCTCCTTGTTCTACCATTCATGCTTCGCCTCACTCCTCTTTTCCACCCATTGCAGGTCTCATCTTTCACTCTAATTGCCAGCCTCACATTGATATGTAACCACATTGGGCTACTTCTCATTCTGCCTTTTTACCCCTTTTCCAAACCCTGGTCCATAACCCTGAATACCCAGTCCCTCACCCATTCTCATATCTTTTTTACTCACTTAATCAATTTCCCAGTCACCTAACTTATTCTTGACCATGCTCTCCCCCAAGAAACAGCACAATCCACTCTTCTAAAACCCCAGACCATTTTGTCTTATATTTTTACCCTCCCCCAACAGACATGCACACATGGATGTGCACTCACCCACACAAACAAACACACACACATGCACTATTCCAAACAGTGCCACAATAAGAGTAGGCTAACCGTGATTTAATCTGGATGTTCGTGCCATTCTCTGCAGGGGTGAAGACCATGGGCCCAAATGGAGAAATGACAAAATCAGCAAGAAAAGGAGAGTAGTATTGCTGGGACTGAATACAACCTCATGTGTTGGTGAGTACCATCATGTAGTGGATCCTGTTTTCACAAAATCTCATCGAAATGACAGTGATATATAGGCTGCATTTTATATAGCATATATTTATTTATTTTACATTTGTTGACCGGGCTAGTCTAACTGGATACATGTCCATTTTCAGTAGTCAATATATCATGTATGGAGGTAGGTTAGAAAATAAAGAGAGACCTGGGTGCACAAGTCCCAGGATAAAAAAGTGCCCAATCCTGGGGGGGGGTATTGCTACTATTATGCAAGATGTTCAGAATTTCTGATGCACTGATGCCAGGACTGGAAAAATGCAAAATCCTCAAGAGACAGAAATATTCACTCAGTGGGGTCAGACCATGCTCATCCCCCTTGTTGCAGAAGGAAGTAGTAGTCCACAATACCACAAGAATAGACAGGTCAAAAAAGACCCACAAAGATGATAGAGTGGACTATTGAGGATAAGGAAAAAGAAATTATGTATTGCTACTATTATGCAAGATGTCCAGAATTTCCAGATAAAAGATATTCAAAAAGATTAAGAGAGAAATTGGAGGAAAGAAATATACCCACACAGGGAAAAAACTCTCAAAAGCTTCAAATGCAAACATTAATGCAACAGATCCATGAAAAACATTACATAGACTAAGAAACTTTGGGCCACTTGGAAAAAGCAGCGACAGAGGTAGTGCAGAAATATGAAGAACAAAACCTAGATATTTTTGAACGGTATAAAAAAAGAAACATTGACATGGGTAAGAAAGAGAGACCTGATATGGTGCAATATTTATATAAAGGAGAAAAACAAATGAATCAGTACAATAAAGCAACTCCAAAAATGTTTGAAGAGAAATAAATGCAAAGGCATGCAGCTATGAAAATTTTCATAATACAAAAATAAGATCACAAAGGGGGAACACAGAACAGAAGGTTAGTAGAGTAGAAGTTAAACAAATAGAAACTGAAGTTATGGAATGTCTACAAAGTGAAGGATTTGGTGTAGAAAATCCAACTCAGGTAATGTCAGAGCATGATGGAACAGTGAGTCTCCAAACCAGGGAGAAGCAGGTGGAACAGGAAGCATATGATTAATTACCACATGAAGATGCTCTGGAGCCTTCAGTAGGAAACCAGAGCAAAAGTTAATTTGGAGTTACACAGCAAAGGAAGGAGCAGGAAATAGTGGCAACTCTCATGCAGTCAATGCTGTGGAGTGATGCACCAATGAGTTGCAATATGAAACAGCAACGGATGGCTCAGGATGCAGCTGAAGAGAATGTCCGGAACTTTCTGTAGAATGCCTGCAGGAAACAGAGCAGAGAATCTGCCCTCAGTTTAAACAATGAATTGCAATATGAAACAGCAACGGATGGCACAGGATGCAGCTGAAGAGAATATGTCCGGAACTTTCTGTAGAATGCCTGCAGGAAACAGAGAGCAGAGAATCTGCCCTCAGTTTAGAAGAAAATTATGTAAGAGAAGAGTTGCTTGATTTATTAGAGATGGACAGACGTTAGGATTAATCAAAGAACTAGATTACAAAAAAGTAAAGACAACCGAAAATGTTAGAAGTCTAACAAAACAGATGAACATAGTAATCAAAACTGTAACAGAAATTTATGTAATATAACAGAAGTAAACAGGATATATTACTGTACAGCTAAATTAATAACAGATACAGTTTTACCAAAAAAAAATTGCAGAGCAATGAGGGGAAGAAACAAAATGCCATCATGGAAGTATCCGATAGAGAAATCTATAAAGCAATTAAAACAAGAAGGGTCACTGTCAGAAGAATACGGAAGAAGAGACAGAGCAACAATAACAATTAGAAAGACAGTTACGGTAAAAGCAATGTATCAAAACAGACCAGGAAAAAGCAATGTATCAAAACAGACCAGGAAAAAGCAATGTATCAAAACAGACCAGGAGCTATCACACACTTTTGCATACAATAAAGATATCAGCACAGGCATTAAAACTTAGAAGATATGCAGATAAATATAAAGGAAAAGTGCAAAATAAGCAATTCATTGATAACCCAAAAAAAAGTTTCAGAGAGAATTTAGAAACAAAACAAAAGGAATGGAAACACCACCAAAAAAGAAGAAATAGGCACATTTTAGAGAAATATCCATGAAGACCCTGTGGAACATAATAAAAAGATGCAAAATGAATAAAAGAAGTAAAAGAAACAGTAAAGTTCAAATGTACAGGATATGATATGGAATAAAGTAACAGCCAGAGAAACTGGAACAAAATTAAGAAAACCCCAGGCCCAGATGAATACCTACCTTCTGTCTAAAAGTATTAGCATCTTTACATGAAGATTAAACATTGACTGAGAAGTACTTGCATGCACATCCCAAACAAATACCAAGTTGGTTAAAAACAGAAAAAAATTATACTCCTCCTTAAGAGTGAACCTGTAAAGCCATACTAAAAATTAGAGTCCGATAACTTCTGACAATGTACAAATTGTAAAATATACTGGAGTTGATGCCGACAGAGTTTGCAGTTATTTAGAAGGAAAATCAATCATAACAATAGAACAACAAGATAACAAAAGAAAGTCATATGAAACCAAGGATCATTTGTTGCTAAATAAAGTCATAATGCAGAACGGTAAAAAATGGAAGAATCTGAGTATGGCATGGATAGAACACAAAAAAGCATTTGACAGCATCCCACATTCAAGGATAAAGGAGTGCTTACAGATTTAGCAGATCCTGTTTTGATCAACTGCATTACAGTGGCCATGAAACAGTGGCAAACTACTTTGCAATTAAACCATGGCAAAGGGCAAATTATTATCCCAGGGACAAAAATTCAAAGGGAGATATCCCAGAGTGATTCTTGTCATTACTGTTGCTTTGTCTTGCCCTTAACCCATTAAGCTTGTCTGATTAACAAATCAGGTCTTAGCAATAATTTGTCTCCTAGAAAACAAACTTGCTTAAATATTTTTCATCTACTTTTTGTGGATAACTTAAAATTATATAGTTCATCAGTCAAGGAATTGCAATCATAATTGCAACTTTCTCAAATGGCATAAGAATGACATTTGGTCTTGATAAATGAGCAAAAGGCACATTTAAAGCAGTTGCAGTACCAAGAAGATATCAGTCTAGGACAGGAATGTGATATAAAGGAGCTTAAGCGGGAAGAAGTGTATACGTATTTGGAAACTGATGTAGGACTCAGGGCCAGTGTTAGCATTTTTGGGGCCCCCATACATGTCAAGGTGGGGGCCCCTAGGCACTTCCAGTATAACTATCATCCTGTCAATGCGATACCTCCTAAGAAATTTTTTAGTTTCTACTGCAACCCTTTAGGAGTAGTACGCACAGACACACCTTAGCTACAAGCTGTTACATTACAACAGGCCTACATACCAAACACTCTTTGTTACTGGCATTTAGTTGCAAAAAAGATACATTACAATAACTATATGTGCACGTCTGGACTTAAATGAAGTGATGACTAGGCCTACTGTTTCAACACCCCCCCACACACCCTCCAGTCCTCTCCTCGGATCCCCCACCCCCCCTTTTGGGCTCCCCATACCATGCACATTACATTTTTCTTCCTTTTCTTACATTTTGCCTTACTCTCAGCTTTTTCAAGAAGCCATAACTTTCTCTTGCTCTGAAGTGCATTTTAAAGTTATTTTTTTCTTTTAAAACAAAGTTTTCATCCAGTAATGGCTTGAACACAAATTATTATTCAGGAAAGAAATTCACTGTTGCTGTTCAGCTTTAGTTTTCTTTGCATCCTTTCAGCACACCTTTCCTGACCAAGACAGCACATAAGTAATCATCTAGGAAATAACTCAATTAAGCTGGTGCCCCCAAAGCCATAGGGGTTATATATGTGACCTGGGATGCATTTTAGAGGATTTTCTCAGTATCTTACTCCAATGGTGGAATAAACAAAAATCATGAAAAAGAAATTCAGTCTTATTTTTTTCCTTTCAAGGAAGACATAAGTCGTGTCCAAGGCTTAATGTTCAAAGCTGACAAAATAGTAACTCGCAATAAACTAACAAGTCAGTTGTGGAAATATATAGGTCTTATCTGGGAATACTGCCTCCTTACCTAACCCCCCCCCCTCCACAAAAGACTGTCTCTGCCTATACATCTCTTTGGTGTTAGACTAGGATGGAAGCAGAGGTTTAAATTGCCATAGTCATATATTTCATGTGACTGTTGACATATGTATACATAGCATGCTTCCTAACCTTCAAAGTCAGCCCCATGTATATGTGCCTGATGTGTGATTGTGAGAATGATTTCAGTAATATATTCTAATTTGTTGCTCCTAGACAGTACACCACCCCTACACAAGCTATAGTAACCTTCTTTTTACGCCTCTGAGGTCTGTGAGAAAAGTAAGTAAACAATGACCACACTGTCCTCAGCTTAAACACAAGCTATAATGACTTCATGTGCACACCTCTAAGGTTTGACTGTGATGAAAACTAAAATTGTAATTACCACAAAATCCCCAGACCCCCAGCAGCTTTCTGTACACACACACATTTGAGCAGGGCTGGTTTTAGAATGGGTGTGGTTGAAACCAGAGGCTATTAGCTTTATCCTAAAAGGTTCATATCTCAGCATTGTTCAGGTTAAACAGCTCAATCAGAAAATTGAAACATTTTTTGTCCTCATTGTTCTTCAATCAGCAATAGCTTTTGTGGGGGTCCCCACAGAGTCAAGGATAATTAAGGGAGCCCCCCAGTATCCATTTATACAGTCTGGTGAGTGGAGACCACCAGACTCCAAGAAGATCAAAGTGTCTGAATGTTCTGTGATATATTTTATGTCTTACTTTCGAAATATAATTGCTTAAGTACATTTTTTACTGATACCCAGAAGAATAATGTCTGTGCCCTGGCATTACTGGGTGCATGTCCGGACAAAAATCAGTGATATTTTTTACACACGCAAGCATAAGCCATAGCAGTCCTAGTTTTGTAGTTATTTCAGGAAATAGCAATACATTGTGCAACACTGGTACTGCCACACCAGATCAGTAACTTCTGTTTAACAGTCATCAATCAGCAGCAGGGGTAAGTCACTTATTTCCCTCATTGAGGAGTAATGCATACCTGTCACCATCCCTGATTTCACAGACCTGTCACTGTCCCTGATTTCACAGACCTGTCACTGTCCCTGATTTCACAGACCTGTCACTGTCCCTGATTTCACATACTTGTCACTTGCCCTGATTTCACATACTTGTCACTGGCCCTGATTTCACAGACCTGTCACTGGCCCTGATTTCACAGATCTTCCCTCATTCTGTTCATACTTTTGCTTTCTCCTTCATAAAAAGCTTAATTTGCTGGTAAATCACTCAGGATCACAAACAGTCAATCAATCCAGAGATCTGAGTTTTATACTTATTGTCCAAAGATACGTGTTGATGCAAAGGGTGTTATTCTACTAACTTTTTTAAGTGCATTAGAGTAATATTTAAAATGTAGTCCTGATTTTGAGCCTTTATTCTATTACTTTTTGTGATTGCACTTAATTCTTAAGCAAAGAAATTGAGAGTTATACTATCTGGTGTTTTGCTTGTATTTATAAAACTCCCTGAAAGAGAAAATCATCCCTGGTGATCAGAAGTATCATCTCTTCTTAAAATCCAAAATTTTGCACTGAGATAAGTCACTCTGGGCTGCTGATCTCTCTAGTGCTTACCTTGCTCATGTTCATTATCAGCTTCATCCTAACAAGGTCATATCACAGCCCTGTTTGGGTTAAAGAGCATCATTAGCAAATTAACACGTTTTTATTCCTCATTTCCCCCAACCAGCAGCAGCTTTTGTGGGCCCCCCTCCACACAGTCAAGGATGATTAAGGGGGGGCCTGCAGCTATGGGTATAGCAGGGACCTAAAGCTGGCTATGTAGTTAGTTTTAGTGGTGAAAATGTCCAACAGCAGGATTTAACTAAGCCAGGGGCACTATGTCAGTAGTAAAATATTTAATGAATTCTGATGCCTATTACTTGATAAAACACTGTTACTACAACCAGAAATATATCTGAATTTTAAAGGAGGTATAAATAAGAGTTATTATCCATGTGGTTTATTAAGAATGCTGTACTAGCTTTTGTTGGTTTGACAGGCATGTAACAAAATATCAGGATAAGAACTTGCTGTGGTAGGGGCCCCCAGGGAACAGGATTCGCTGGTGCCTAAAGCTGACTATGGTAGGACTGGCAATAAAACATGAACAAATGCTAATGAAACTCACTAAGGAATACTTCAGAAGACTAAACCTAATATTGAAAAAGGCCTTGACATCTAGGAATAAACTCCAAGCTATAAAACCAATTTGCTCTCCCTGTTTTAAATTACAGTTTTGGTGTGACTGACTTGCCTCAAAAGATATTGGATCAGTTGGACAGAAAAACTCTAATCAAATGACATATAATAGTCAATTTATACCAAGATTATATATCTCTCGCTCTAAAGAAGGTATGAGCCTCCTCAAAATTAATTACATGTACAGCTTTGCAGTCGTAGGACTGTATACATATCTGCTGACTTCATCAGATCCAAACATAGGGAAAGTTTTAAAACATGAGAAGTAGAAATCTAAGATGACCTGTCTGCTTAGGTCAGCAGTAGCATTCAGGTGGCAAGTGGAAATGGAAAGCAAACAAGAAACTGACAAAAATCAGACAGCAACTGAATGTTCAAAAATGAAAGAAAGAATATTAGGATCAGACGAGAAATAAAGAATGTGGAAAGTCCATAAATATAATGACAAATACAGAGATCTCCAGCAACAGCCTCATTAAGAAATGATCCAGGAATAGTTAAGCATAGGTGAGTTGAAATAAAAGAATAAAAGGTTGATAATGGCAGCTCAGGACTGTGGACTATGTACATGTTGGTTTACAAAGTCAACTGAACATGTGGGAGAAACAGACAAATGTAGGTTCTGTAAAAAGAATTGGAAACAGCTGCGCACCTTGTTGCTGGGTCAGATTCAGTATACAGGCCTTTTGCCATGACTGCAAGGCACAATAGTGTGGCAAGATTATTGCACTGTGAATTGTGCACAGACTACAATATAGAAATAGCTGAGAGGCATTGGAAACAATCTATAAACCATTACTGAGCATGATGAAGTAGACATCATGTGGGATCACAGATTACCAACAGTTCAAAAAACAGATGCAAGAAACCCAGATACAGTAATCTATGAAAAGACAAAAGTAGCATTGATCAATGAAATTGCTACCACTAGCAATTCTAGTGCATTAAATACAGAAAGACACAAAGTCATAACGTACCATAATAGCAGAATGAGAGCATTGTGGAAGAAAAGATACCTAGACAGTTCCAATAGTAGTAGACGTTAGTCTATTAAAAAAAAAAATTACAGTCATACTTGGATATGCTACCAATACATGTAACTCCATATGAATTACAGAAGTAGTCAGTTCTGGGCACATTACAGGTGCTGTGAAGAGCACCTTTGGCTAACATCAAAGATTGGAACAATACTAATTTCATGAACTTCAATTATACCCCGAGTTAGGAAAGTGGTCCATCCCCATCATAGTATAAGAAACCCAAAGGATTTGGAGAAATTAAACCATAAAGACAACATCCAGAATGATACCCTTTCTGGTACAACCCTGTACTATTTGCATCAACCCTTTATGGTCCAAGACTTCAATCAACTGTTGCTCTCTTGCTGCACTGGAGTCTTGAACCTCCAAACATGGTTCTGGTAAATTCAGATCCTTTGCCAATGAGTATTACCCTCTCGTTCCTGCTCCACACTTCTTTATTCTCTCCTCCAGTCTTTCATTTTCCTCTCTTACTGAATCTTGTAGATGATACGCTATAATCAGTCCACCTTCCTCTCTTACTGAATCTTGTAGATGATACGCTATAATCAGTCCACCTACTCTCCTTCCTCTTCCTTAGCTGTCTGGGCATTTATTATAGCTCCTAGCCCTGGCTGTGCCCTTGCTGTTTCCTGGTTAACCCAGCCAAGCTAGAATTTTCACAGTCTGATCCCTTAAACCTCTTGTAGCAGAGACCGATGAGATTCCACCTATGGAAGGTATCATCAGTCTGCTCACATCACAGAAGAAAGGGATGAGTATACTAACAGTGCGTGCATTACCACATAGGGAAGAGGGTGGAAACCAAGTGCTAACAGGAGGCCCACACTACCAAGGTGAGGAATCGATCATATGCCAGCACAGTGCTTACAATTCCAGTGAAAGGGGGCATGGTCCAGATGTCAACAGGCTTCTCCAAGGGGGTTAACACTTAGAATCTAACATCTGGAAACACCTGTCACACATACCCAAGGTGGTACGAGTGCCATATGTATGTTGTGAAATACATACTTACGAGATTGTGTGCATGTGACATCACTGCATGATACCTTACAAAGGAGAAGAGCACAAGTCATTTGAATATTATTTCCAAAGGTATGAGCTAAGAATAATGCCAGTGTCACCACACCTTAACAGAATCACCAGGATTATTTCTTTATAGGGGGGTAGCAATGTTGACATGAAAGTATGAATTAATGTAGTTTGACATGAACTTATATGGGGTTAGCAAGCCAAAACTATAGTTAATATGCTAACTTTTCCACTTATTGCTGAAATGTAAAAGTAAATGACCTGATCTTGGTTTATAAAAGTATTCACATGCATCCATGAGCGGCATTGGGTACATCAGGTGAATAATGTGTCTTCCTATAAATTTAAGGGAAATTTTCCCAGAAATTGCATAATGCATTTGTAGACTGATTTGATTATTTTATTACAATTGTTTTGTGTATCTATTTTTAGATAAGCATCGTCATTTGCTTCCCCTTCTTGATAAGTTTTTACAATAGTCTATATGTATTTCATATCACACCTTTAGTGCATTTCAGCTGTTTATAAAGTGCACAGAAACATTTATAATCTTCTACAAATAGTTTTGCTGTCATACGCTATAATTTGCTGAAATATCTGCTATGTAGCCATTTCATTTATAAATTATATTCTTTCATTGCAAATGTAATGTTACACTTGATTCCTTTATGCATCTTTCCCTCACATTTAATTGTGAGTATGTATCACATAAATGAGTCTTCTCTGATTTTGGTTCTCAAGAAACCATAGTTCCTTTCCTTACAGGATATCTTTTACATCTTGCCAAAAGTATGAGATTCCAATTACACTTTAATGACAGTGACAACACACCAGCAATGGTGCAGATGTTCCCTTGACAGCCAAAACTGCAATGTGCTGTAATGTATACTCAGCATTCTTCAGGCCATTCTCACACCATGTCCTTAAATGACCTGCAACTTCAAGCAGATGAGAACTCGGGGATGTGAACATTTATTAAGTATCAGGCCAGTAACAAGAAGTTCAGTCTATGTATAGAAAATGATATGCAACAGCAAGCCATAGTGCTTAAGTAGGTGTTGGAAGAACTCAAGTTCCGAGTGACAATTTATTTAGTGTTACGAAATTCGGTCATTAATTAGTAGAATTGTGATTTCAATTGATATAAAGTGATCCCCTGAGCAAGTTCTGAATTAAACAGCAATGCAATGACAAACTCCCAGCACCACATAACTGGCCAACAATACAACTATCCAATGCCAGTTCTGCAGCAATAACAAAACATACATAAATAAAATATAATAAAACAAAACATACATAAATAAAATATAATAAAAAGTATTGTGAGAGGATTTGCCTCAAAGGAATTTATTTTTATATGTTATTAACAGGGAATCACACAGCTGTTTTACTTACTAAAAATTAGGAAGTTCACACAGGCAAGTCCAGCTGGTGACATGTCAGTCAGGGGGATGGATCACTGCTGACATAACAACAAAAAATTTGACAGACTCTCTGCTGACTGAACCAAGCACCTGAGTCTAGGTAGGGATGGAGGGTTGAAGGCCATTATTTGTCACGGGGTGACACACATAATTCTAATATTATAGCACTACTGATATGATGCAGTATTTTTCAGAATATGTGCACTAATGATGTCCCACAAAAGCAACCATTCTTTCACAGTCTAGTTTTGAACTCAGTATCCCAGTACCTAACTCTGCAAAAATGACTATGGTCATGTAAGGGAAGACACAAATCCTTTAATAGCATCTCTGTTCCCCTGATATGCTACTGCAATATACATAAGAGACATTAGGTTAAAATAAATGAGCCATTAATACAAGCAGTTTCACTGTATCAGCCAAGTTTTGCCTGATTAGATGTGCTAACAAATTATATGTAGTACTTGCCAGTAATGATTAATCGAGTAATAATAAAAAGAACAGCAGACTCTAGTCCAAGAACAGACTGTTAATTCCAAGAATACCTGTATTTATGGTGACACTGGGGCCTACTTACAGACGTAACAGGGTGAAACACTGGTTTAAAGAAAATATTGTTTGTCCTAACAGCAGAATTCAGAAATTATGTGATACATGTTGTAGATCAATTTTAAAAGAGGTTATGAAAAATGAGAAGTTTTTCTTGAGCCGTTTTTATAGGTTCATAGTCTTCTAGGTGATTATTAGGCCAATAGCCATAGGATGCCTTTTTAAGCCTAGCCATGTATTCTAATAAATACTGTAAATTGCATGATAAATTACCCAGGGGCATATAGGTGACAAAGCATTTATAAGCTGCCTCTGGCAAATATTGTAATGGTGCCAGTCCAGAGGTAAATTTCCGATTCCCCATCCATTTGTCCAGGTTGAATAGGGTCAAGGATGAACTCTACCTGACGTGGATGCCTGTTCCACAGTGGTGGTGGGGGGGTAGTAAACGAGACACATACCTGTCCTTCTGACATGTTCTATTTATATTGCAAATGAGTTTCAGGTCCTTTAATCAGGTACTAATGCTGTTAAGACTAAAGGATGTGCAGCAAATCCATCAGTACTGGATCAGAGGATGCCTTGTAAGCCAGGAACAGATCACATCTCAGCAGTCTGTAGGAGACGGAGCATAAAGATAAGGTTTTGAGGCAGTCTGCATATTCAATGTGGTTTATACTCTCTATTTTGTGTGTGTGTGTGTGTGTGTGTGTGTGTGTGTGTGTGTGTGTGTGTGTGTGTGTGTGTGTGTGTGTGTGTGTGTGTGTGTGTGTGTGTGTGTGTGTGTGTGTGTGTGTGTGTGTCTGTGTGTCTGTGTGTGTGTGTGTGTGTGTGTGTGTGTGTGTGTGTGTGTGTGTGTGTGTGTGTGTGTGTGTGTGTGTGTGTGTGTATGTGTGTGTGTGTGTGTGTGTGTGTGTGTGTGTGTGTGTGTGTGTAACCTCTGGGGGCTTTCCATTTGTTGCACATGCTTGATCAGATATATACTGAAGGAAGCGCTGTACTCCATGACTGCCCTAATAAGGGCTGAGTACAGCAAACAATGACACCTTTGCACCTGCATGCCATACCTTTGCTTACAAGTTGCATAATGATGAATAATGTTTTGTTTTTTTGTTTTTTTTTTAATTTTATTTATAGGTTCATAGGATGTTACTAGGCTATTGATCTGAGGGTCTTTACCAGGCTAGCCATTAAATCCCAATACAATACTAGATGAGAGATTTTATCTATGCCCAAGGTTTAATTCGCAAGGACTACCCATGTCCAGAAGAGAAGCCGGGGCAATCCCTGGTAGAAATTTAGTTTCCCATCCAGTCGTGCAGGTTGCACTTAAACAGTTCATGGAAGTGCTCTGCTTGATATGGACTGGAAGCCTACTCCAGAGGAGTGGCAACCTCTAAGAGATGCATCTGTCTCTCCAGTAGGTCCTGTTAATGTTGCAGGCTAGATTGGGGTCCTTGGAAGGGTGACTCTCATTTGACTTATGGATCTGCACCATTTCCATTAGATTTGGGTCAGAGATAGCCCTGTAAACCGGATGTAAGTCGCCTCTAAGTAGTCTATACGCTACTGAGTACAGTGACAACGACTTCAGTCTGTCTGTATAAGATGTGTGCTGGAGACACCGAATCTTCTTAGTTAGAAATCTCTGAGGTCTCTCAAGTAGCTGCAGTTGTCTGGTATGGTACATAACAAAGGGAGCATTATATTCAATAACAGGCCTCATGAGGGATGAGTACAGGGGAGTTATAACTTCTTTTGCTCTTGAGGTGATGCCTTTGCTAATCAGGTGAGTGATGTAGAATGCCTTCCTCATCACAGTAGACACAAGGTGGTCAAAGTTGAGGTCATAGTCGACTTGTGTTCCCAGGTCTCTCACTACTTTATTGGTACTTAGGGTATTATTGTTTGTTTTAAAATCAGTAGGGACATTATTTTTACTGAAGGGAATGATGATGCAATTTTTAGCATTTAGTTCAATACAATGGCTTTGGCACCAATCATTGGTCTGTCTAAGCCCTTTTTGAAGTATGCTGACATTGTTAGGGGATTCAATGATAGCACTTAATTTGCAGTCATCTGCAAACTTGGGTTAGCCACAGCCCCTCTGTTTTGGCCTGGACTTTTGAGAAGTATATGACAAACAAGAGGGTGACCAGGACTGACCCCTATGGGACTACACTGGTGATAGGTCTGTTTGTAATGTTCCCCACTTTGACTGAGTGTTGTTGATCTGTGAGCCAGTTTGCAACCCACATGACAACATAGTGGTTAATATTCATCTAGGTTAGTCAAAAAAAAACAAATGTGGGGATAGTGTCGAAGGCGTTGTCCAAGTCAAGTTAGGCTTTATGCATGGATTTGCCCTCATCTATGTCTATGGTCACATTCTCGAAGAAGTCCACCAGATTTAATAGGCATGACCTGCCCTTGACAAAACTGAACTGGGACAGATCCAGGGTTTGAAGGTCACCCATATCATGCCTGACGGTCGCAGATCTTCTCTCACACAATCCATTCACCTCTTTGCTGGACGCCCTCATTTCCTCTTACCTTCTTCCCGTCTGTCTCAAATATTCTTCATCAGATTGTCTTCTGCTTTTCTGCACATGTGCCTAAAGCCCTGTAATCTGTTCTCTCTGATCTTTTCTGCAACTGGAGCTACTTTGGCTTCTGCTCTTATGTCCTCATTTGTTTGTCTGTCCCACAGTGTGCAGCCTACCACCCTTCTCAGGCACTTCATTTCTATCATCTCTAGCTTTATCATCTGCTCTGCCTTTACTGCCCAGGTTTCTGTACCATACAGTAGTACTGGTCACACCACTGTCTTGAACACCTTACTTTTCAGCTTCTTGGGCATTCTTCTGTCATAAATTACCCCTGACACTCTGTGCAAGTTGGCTGCAGCCCCACTGGTTCAAGCTTTGACCTCCTCTTTCAGATGTCTCTTCTTCTCAACCACCCCTCCTAGATACTTGAAGCTGTTAACCTGTTCCACTGTTTTCCCTTCTATCTCAATTTTCAGTGTCTTGTGATTTCCCCCATTTACTGGCATTATCTGATCTATACTCAGTTTCATCCCATGTGCCTTCAGTTTTGTATTCCGTTCCCTTATCCTTTGCTGAAGTTCTTGCTCAGAGTCTGCCTGTAATGCCACATCATCTGCATACAGCAGTTTTGCTGACGTGTCCCCTCTGACTATTTGTTAATGTAGTCCATCACCAGTATGTTCAGCAATGGGCTCAGACCTGAATCTTGATGCACACCCACTCCCACTGGGAATCCCAACACTGTTCATACTTGAGGCACTGGGTCCCTGTACATATCCTGCACTTATTCCACCAATGTCTCTTGGAACTTCAAGCCACCACAGGACTGCCCAAATCAACTTTCTTAGGATGCTGTCATATGCTTTCTCCAGATCTGGGAATGCCCAGTTGGACTCTTTTTCTCATTTCTAGCTTCTTTTCAAGTATCTGTATCACTGCAAACTTTGGGTCATTTTGTGCTCTCTGCATCCCACTCTGAATCTGAACTGCTAATTTCCCATCTTGCTGTCTATTATTCTGCATATTTGTTTATCAATTACCCTCCCAGAACTTTCATGCAGTGTGATACGAGTCTGATAATTCTATACTGCCCACAGTTGTGAATGTCCCCTTTGTTCTTGAACACTGAAAACTACTGTGCTTATTCTCCAGTCATCTGGGATAAGCCTTTCTCTCCATACTGCTATGAGTACCCTCAGGAGCCATGTTTCATTCAGAAAGTGCTAGAAGTACTCCTTCTACTTTCTGAAATGTCGACCATGTAAAGTAGACCCATATATATATATATATATATATATGTATATATATATATGTATATATACAATTCAGTTTACAACCTGATGCGAGTACAGGAAGAGAGAACGGTATGTGAATATGAAAGAACATTAATATTAAAGGAAAGGTTAGGATAATAATAGTGGAAGAGACACAGGCTGATTTGATTAGCTAGGAAAGATACATGTGCAAAGCCAGGAAAGGGAGGGACATTTTTTTAAGGCATATTGAAACAGATGAGTACTTACTTGATAGTGCCTTGATATTCATGGGGATATTATTCTAGTGTCTGGCAACAGTATAGAGTATAGTAGACAACCTATTCATTTATTGGGTTTGTAAAGAGAAATTAGTTGTTATTCTGAAGATCGCGATGTACAAATGAGTAAGTACCAAGTGAGAATGGAACGGATATCTGGGCATGATAATGGGTTATTATACATCACTTTATGGATGTGAGGCATCTGGGTGTACTGGAGTTATTCTGGTAGGCCTAGCCACTTTAAGGATTTGAGAGCACCACAGTGATGTGAATTAGAGTTGCTTAGATGCAAATCTAAACATTTTGTTTTAACACAATTCAAGTTTAGGTGTGAGAAAGGTTTGTAGGACAGATGCAGTGTACAATAGGGAAGGAAGAAGATATGCAAATGTAGCTTTATTTTGTGTCATGAGATATTTTTTGAGTGCTAGAGAATGCCAGTTTAAGCTGGAATTCGAAATGAAATTTTGTGCATGAAAGGCAAACGTTAACTGCAACACCTAATAATTTGGCATGGTAGACAACTTCTATGATGGTGTTATTTATAGAGATGTTATGTTAAAATTTTATTTTATATGTGTTATGGTTTAGGGGAGTGTCGCTTGTCCCTCTATGTACAGAAGATGAAGTAGGCGGGGTAGTTCATTTAGATGATTTATTACACAGAAACACATCAGGATGGATAGCAGCATCGTAAAACATAAACAAACTGATTAACAGACAGACTTTACATACATGCATATTTACTTCGCAACAGCTTACTACAAAATGGCAGTCAGACTTGCACACATTTATACACTTTTGCAAGCTCCTGGATAGCTTCTTAAAGATACATACACACATTGATCTATATCCCCCATCTTAAAAAAGATTGCCCTTAATATAAAAAAGATGTTGCAGTTAGACATGCATTAATATAGACATTAGAAATAAATACAACAGTTATGCCCAAGTTGCCGTGTATCTATGGCATGACCTGGAGATGTGACCGGATCTAGTAACATAGCAATCAGGACTGGGTTTAGCAACAGGGACAGTCTTTGGTAAACAACTCATATCAGGAACTTCAGGATTCATCACAGGATTGGGAATATTCTCTGGAACTTCTTCTGGAACTGGAACACTGGACAACTCTCTCGGAGATAAAAGAGTCTTTCTCACAAGCAATAGGCTGTGGTATTGGCTCAGACACCTGTATCTAATGTTTCGAATTCTGCCTAAACTCTTGTCCTTGTGATTCTACAATGTACGATCTTGGATCTGGGTAAATATTCTCCATGACTCCAACCCAATCATAACCTCTGGACATTTGTATCCTTACCACTTCTCCCGCTCATAATGAATTGAGCGGTTTGTTGGTCTTATTGCAATAGGACTTCTAGATTAAACACTTCTTCAACAGATTGGTTTTCACTGACCTGCTTTTATTGACACATGGAACCAACAATTGACTAGTAATTGGTAACGTGGTTATGGTTTGTCTTGACAGAAATCTCTGGGCAGGTGAACCAAGATGTTTATCACAAGAAATATTTCTAAGATTTAAAAGATTCAGGAAAACATCTCTGTTATCTCATTTTAAGAGTTCTCTAGTAACTGTTTTGCACTTTGAACTGCGCATTCTGCCAAACCATTTGACTGCAGATACCCTGGGCTACTCGTGACATGAGTAAAGTCCCACTCTTCTGCAAATCTTTTGAACTGTTGGCTTGTAAACTGTGTGCCATTAAATAACTTTGTCCCAACTTCCATGAACTGCAAAATGACGTTTCGTCTTAATAATGACAGTATTGGATGCTAGATTAGGAAGTAGGTCAATCTCAAACCAATTTGAGTAAGAGTCTACTAACACCAAATAATGTTGAACATTCTACTTGAAAATGTCAATGGCTACTGTCGACCAAGGTAGTTCAGGAATCTGGTTTAGCTGAAGCGGTTCTTTTTGTTGATGGGACTTAGTACTATTACACACAGAACAAGATGATGACACTCCCTCAATATCGTGACATAGAAGGCCAAAATACTAGTCCTCTCGACCGTCTTTTGGTAGAGTCTACTCCTGGGTGACCTTCATGCAAGACAGTGATGTACTCTTGTTGCAAGGACTTTGGAACAATGACTTTAGGACCTTTCATGATGATACCATTGTCAAACAAAATCTCATCTCTGTATGGAAACTAAGGTTCCACTTCTCAAGGTAAACTAGATTGCTTTGATGGCCATCCATGTTTGATAAAGGACTTGAGCTTCTGTAAAACTGGATCTGTGGCTGTGTGATTTCTAAGCTCATCAAGATGTGTGGAAGAAAAATTTCTCACTCCGTGACGTCAAAATCAAGGTGTTCATTCTCATGCTGTTCTGTGGTTGCTCTGGGTGATCTGGAAAATGTATCAGCAAGATAAAGAAGTTTGCCTTTCTTGTAGACAAGATTGAAATTATAATTTTGCATTTTTTCAAAATCCAATTGTATAAGCTGCCAATAATATGTACTAAATAACTTTATTAATGTAAATTCTGTATTGTATGTGAAATGTCTTATATGTGGAGCTTTTCTCCCTGGGACTTTACTGAAAATGGGCACTTCTGGCCCAGATGGACCATCCCGGAAAACAAATTAAAAAAAAAATAAAATTTCAGCATCATGCACTGCAATCTGGCTGCAGCTGTGTGCATTAGGAGGAAAAGGAGTCATTTACATGTTTTGCCCTGAGATGAAGTTGCTTGCCAATTAAAAGCCTTATGTGTGATGAACTGTAAGTGAGGCAGGGTTTGGATATGCAGATGAAGGTAGCATCATCTGCATATTGTATTATAGCAGCTTGTTGTATTACAGAACCAACTGATATTGCCAACATCCTGGCACATAGGTTCAGTGCTAACTTTACCCCCCTCTCACCCCTTAAAGGGGCTATACCTATACAGGAAGAATGTAGAGTCCCTGTAATCACAACTATGCAGGTAAAAGCTGCACTCTCTAAAGCCAAAAACACAGCATCCATGGGTCTGGACAACATCCCAGGCTGCGTTTTACACGAACTTCAGAACGAACTGGCTCCCCACTTAAGCACTATGTTCAATAATAGCCTTGCATCAGGCTTTGTGCCTACTGAATGGCACACAGCAACTGTTATCCCAGTCCACAAAGGGGAGCCACCACTGATCCCAGGAACGTATCATCATGGAACTCATAAACAAAGACATTCGTAACCTCCAAACTCTGGATCCCACCCAGTTCAGGTTTGTGAAAGGCAGATCATGCCTTCTGAACCTGATCGACTTCTTTGAGGCAGTCACCAAAGCCGTAGATGAAGGTAAGGTGGTTCACACAGCCTATCTTGACCTCGCCAAGGCTTTCAACACCATCCCCCATTCTGGAATTATAGCTAAACTCAACTAGGTATAAATCCCTACGTCACAAGATGGGTTGCCAACTAGCTCACTGACAGAATCCAAAGTTGCAGACACCAAATCTGACCTCAAAGCAGTGACAAGCTGAGTACCACAGGGTTCTGTCCTGGGACCTCTCCTGTTTGGTATCTACCTCTCTGAAGTACAGGCTAACACAGAAGGCCTCTGGCTAACGAAGTTCGTAGATGACTGCAAACTAGGAGCCATAGTCAAGTCCCCAAATGATGTGGACATCCTACAAAAGGGCCTCGCTGAGACAGATGCCTGGTGTCAGAGCCGTGGCCTCAAGCTCAATGCAAAAAAATGCAGTGTCATCCCCTTTGGTAAAAACTCTATACCCTTGAACTACCACATAGGCAGCAATCTACTTAACAGTGAATGAGTGATAAGAAACCTTGGGACCCACGTGCACAGTAGTCTCTCCTTTGATCGTCACATTGCCACAGTAGTCAGGAAGTTCTTCTACATGGTATACCTCATCATAAAAGTGTTCTCATCCAGGAAAAAAGAGGTAATTGTTCCCCTCTACTCAACACTCATTAGACCCATTATAGAGTACAACGCCCCTTTTGGAATGTACCTCACAAGACATCTGCAGCAGCTGGAAAGGCCACAGAAGTACCTCACAAAGAGGATTACTGGCCTCAAACAAATGCCCTACACTGACCGCCTCAAAAAACTCCAGCTTTACTCCGTAGCATATCGCCTACTCTGAGGTGATCTCTGCCTAACATATAAAGCTATGTCAAACCCACAGCTGTTGGACATGCTACACCTAAAGAAATCCCAATTCCTCCGAGCTACACATTCTAGGGACCTAAATCTTGTCACCACAATAAACAGGACATGCTGGAGGGATAGATTCCTGTCCCAGAGACTTCCCATACTCTGGAACAGGCTACCTATGTCAAGCAAAGTTCTTCATTAGCACTCTTCAAGAAAAATCTTGGTGAGTGGATGGGAAATAGGAAATACACCCCGGGGATCACTTCTGTCTCTCTGCTCGACAGTGGGACAGGAAAATAACTTTCTTGGGTGGCATAAGCCAGGGAACCTTGTTGGCTAGGCTTACGTAGGCCCTTGGGCCGATAGCCTAGTACCTACCTATGAACCTATGTATGGATGTCATTTAGGAGGGGGTCACAGATAGATCCTTGTTCCAGTACCATCAGGGAGAAGCTGATAGACATTTTACAGATTGCTTTACCAAGTATTTATCAAACATCTGCAGTTAAGGGTGGATTTAAAGAGACATAGTGTTTCCATTTTAAGCAGTAATTTGGAATGAGACACTGTGTGAAAAGCTTTACAGAAGTCTAGAAAGAGAGGCGATTAACTTTGTTATCTCTAGCTTTAATAATGTTATGCAGGAATGCTATGAGAGCAGTTGTTCTGTGTGCAGGTCTGAACCCATGTTGGGTAGGGGTAAGTAGATTTTCAAGAAGCAGATATTGAAATAGTTGTTTGTGAGCACATTTCTCTAATAATTTGGAAAGAGGGAATAAACTTGCAATAGGTATAAAGTTAGTTATTACTGTGGAGTTATCTTCTTTGTGCAATGAACTTTTATAACATTTTTCTACATTGATGGGACATAGAATTCCTGTATAGATGGACTGACTAAGATGGAGACAGGGTATGCTACAGAGTCAGAGGTTAGCTTAAGGCATACAGATTGGAGACTATCAGCAAAGGATAACAGAGCTTAAGTTTTCTTACTGAGTGTTTTATATAACAGGTAGAGACAGGTTGTATGGAAAAGGTGGATCTACCTTAGAGGGTGGTTAGAATGCAGTGGCAGTAAGTGGGAGTAGAAAGTAACGATGGTTATAGAGAGTGGTTAGAATGCAGTGGCAGTAAGTGGGAGTAGAAAGTAACGATGGTTACAGAGAGTGGTTAGAATGCAGTGGCAGTAAGTGGGAGTAGAAAGTAACGATGGTTATAGAGAGTGGTTAGAATGCAGTGGCAGTAAGTGGGAGTAGAAAGTAAAGTACAGTTTTGTACCTACCATAAATGTAGATGTTCAAAGATCCACATTGCTGCAGTCCTTACACTTGGGTAGTCCGCTGTCCTCGGTCGGCCCGAATATCAAAGTATTAGGCTGACGTCGGTCAAGGCGCTTAAGACTGACATCAGGACGTCAGGGTACAAATGCGCATGACCGACGTCATATCCTCAGTCTTTTCTTGCCCCAGATGTCAGAAGACCCTAAACAGAAAGGTCAAAACCAAAAGACAGCAAAAAACAACCAACCACCCTTGTACTAACCATATGTACAATATATACAATATTCACAATATGTACAACCCAAACCACACAACCGCATCTAACTACAGAGGGGAAGGAGGGAGGGTAAATTGGACTGCAGCAATGTGGATCTTCGAACATCTACATTTATGGTAGGTACAAAACTGTACTATGTTCTTCATCTCACATTGCTGCAGTCCTTACACTTGGGTAGAATCCCAAAGCAGAGATAAGGGAGGATGGCAAAACTATAAAGCAGTAGGAGCTGCCAAAATGCCCTGTAAAATTGCAGTGGCAAAACCAGCCCTCGATTTAGAGTAAAGTGGAAGGTGATAATGCTTAGAGAAAGTATGCACTGAACTCCAAGTAGCTGCCTCCAAAATATCTTTAGTTGCCACCCCCCTTAAAAAAGCTGTAGAAGTGGCAGTAGCCCTAGTGGAATGAGACCTAATCCCAGCTGGAATCTCCTTGCCATGATGGGAATAACAGAAAGCAATACAAAACCCAATCCACTTAGAAATAGTTTGTTTTGACACAGGCTTGCCCTGAGAACCCAAAGCAAAAGAAACAAATAACTGCTGAGACTGCCTGAACCCTTTAGTTCTGCTCAAATAATATCGCAACTGCCTGTGTATATCCAAAGTGTGCAAAATCTTTTCCCCTTTATTTTGGGGGTTTGCATAAAAAGTAGGCAAATGAATAGTTTGGTTTAAAGCCACACTAGAAACCACTTTAGGCATAAAGGAAGGATTAGTACGCAAAGATACCCTATCCTTATGGAAAATTAAGAAAGGCTCAACTGCCATAAGGGCCTGTAATTCAGAAACCCTTCTCACAGAGGTAATGGCCAACAAAAAAGCAGTCTTCCATGATAAATATTTCAACTCAGTAGTAGCTGCAGGCTCAAAAGGTTGTAGAGTGAGTTTCTCCAACACAAAATTGAGATCCCAAGCAGGAGTAGGAGCTCTCCGTGGGGGTCTTATATTCTTTGCCCCTCTAAGGAATTGCTTAAACAAAGGATGAGAAAACAATGGTGGGTCACAGTCATAGTGAGCAGAAATTGCTGCAGCATGAACCTTAATAGAAGAGAAGGACAAACCTTTGTCCAGTAACTCAGTAAGATATTGAAGAGCCACACTTAAATTAGGCTTAGAAACATCAAATTCCTTTGCTGTACTCCAAAATAAAAATCTCTTCCATTTATCTGCGTACACTTTCCTTGTACTAGGCCTTCTGGCCTCCAAAATAACATTCAAAACTTGCTGTGGAAGCTGAGACCCTCCAGGGTTTAAAACAGAATATGCCAGGCTGTCAGGTGAAGAGAGTGAAGTTTGACATTGAGTAAATGACTGTTCTCCTGAGACAGCAGGTGTGGAATCGAAGGCAAAGGCCATGGAGGCTCCTGTACCAGACTTCTCAGTAATGGGTACCAGTGCTGTCGAGGCCAATCTGGAGCTATTAAAATCATCTTTGGCTTGTCCTGTCTGACCTTCAGGAGTACCTTTGGGAGGAGAGGCAGAGGTGGAAAGGCATACACATGAAGATTGTTCCAATTGAATGAAAGAGCATCCACTTTCCAAGCTGTGGGATGAAACCTTTTTGTGCAAAACTTTGGCAGCTGGTAGTTTAGTGGAGAAGCGAACAGATCTATGTCTGGAGTTCCCCATAACACTGTCAATTTCTGAAATACATGAGGATCCAATTTCCACTCGTGGGGATCCATAATTTGCCTGCTCAACACATCTGCTAAGGAGTTCTGAGTTCCCGGCAGAAACCTTGCCTGAAGATTTAGCTGTAAACTGAGAGCAGTCTCCCACAAAATCATTGCTTGTCTGCATAGAGGATAAGAATGTGTTCCCCCTTGCTTGTTGATGTACCACATGACAGTTGTGTTGTCTGTTAGAATCAACACCTGCCCTGGAAGAAGTAAATCCTTGAAAGCTATTAATGCAAATTGGACTGCTAACATCTCCTTCAAGTTGATATGTAGATGTTGAAGTCTGGCAAGCCATGTGTCTTGTACCCGCTTCCCATTTAGATGAACTCCCCAAGCTTTGTCTGAGGCATCTGTCATTAGAATCTGACTCGCCTCTGGCCGGGTCACAGAGTGTCCCTTGTTTAGGTGACATTCCTGAGCCCACCACAAAAATTCCTTTTGAATGCAAGGTATTATTTGAATGACAGTGTCCATATCTTGGCAGTGCTGTGTCCATACATTTTTGAGATACCATTGTAGCTTCCTCATATGCAGTTTGGCATTGGGAAGCACCAGAATACAAGATGCCATGAACCCCAAGGCTTGAAGGACTGTCCTTGCAGTCAGTCTGGATTGATGAGACAATTGATGGAAGTAAAGAGAAAGATTCTTTTGTTTGTCCGGGGTCAAAAAGGCCATCTGGGATGCTGTATTCAGTCTCACACCCAGAAAGCACATATCCTGAGAGGGTACTAGACTGGACTTTATTTCGTTCACAGAATACCCCAGGCATCTTAGCACTGCTATCACATATTGCAAATGATGAAGAAGTTTGTCCTTTCCTTGGGCCAGAATCAGGCAATCGTCCAAATAAGGATAGATCTGTATTCCTCTTAGCCTGAAGAAAGCTATCACTGGAGCCAGAACCTTCGTGAACACTCTGGGCAGTAGATAAGCCAAAGGGCAATGCAGAGAACTGATAATGAGAAGTCCCAGCTCGAAAACGCAGATACTTCCTGCAACTTAGCCTGATAGGAACATGAAGGTAAGCCTCCTTGAGATCCAGAGTCACCATCCAGTGATCTTTGCCCAGCAGAGGTAAAAGCTGTTGTAACGTCAACATTTTGAACTTGGGAATGTCCAGATAAGTGTTGAGGATAGATAAATCCAAAATTGGTCTCCACGTGTTCCCCTTCTTTGGTACTAGGAACAGGTGAGAATAAAATCCTAGGCCCACTTCTGGCAGAGGGACCGGTTGTATGGCCCCTATTTGGAGCAGCAGAGAAATTTGCTTGTGAGCCTCTAGTCTTTGCTGAGGAGGAACGTCTGGCATGCCTTTAAAAGGAGGCAAGGTATGGAAATAAAACCTGTAACCTTGGTGTATGATATCCAATACCCATCTGTCTTGGGTAATCAAACTCCAATTTTCCCTGAAGAGTGCCAACCTTCCTCCCAAAGGTACTGCCAGGCAAGAAGGATCTGGCAGCTGAAAAGGTAGGTCATTGGGCCTGTTTACGAAAGGACTGGCCCCTGCCCTCACCTGAAGATTGTGCAGGAGAACTCCCTGTTCTAGGTCTGAAGGAGCTCTGAGCTCTGCCCCTACCACGTCTAGATCTACCCCTAGACTGTGAATCATAAGAAGGGTATGTCCACCCCTTAGCAGGCCAATTCCTACTAAACTTCGGAGGCTGGACTTGCAAAAAATCTTTAACAGTCTGCATAGACTTAGCCTTGTCTTCCATTTTCTTCAAGACTGACTCAACAGGTGAACCAAACAACACATCAGACTGTAAAGGAGCATCCAAAATCCTTGTCTTAACATGTTCAGATAAATTCTGATCCCTCAGCCAGGCGTGCCTGCGAAGAACTGACCCAGTGGCAGCCACCCTAGACGAGGCCTGTACAGCATCAAAACCACATTGTAAAGAATGCTGACCCACCTGTTCAGAGACATGTACTAAATCTTGTAATTCCTTACACTCAATGCCTTCCGCCAGAGCATCTACCTTAGACTTCAGTTGAGAAAGAAGATAGTTCTGATATTTCAACATGTGAAACTGGCAATTCAAAGCCCTCATAGCTAAGGTGGAAGAAGTATAGACTTTCTTTCCCCATCTATCCAAAGCTCTGGCCTCTTTATCTGGAGGAACCGGATTTTTTACAACAGAGGCCTTGACACCCTTAGGTCCCTGGCTAACAGTTTCTGGGTCCGCCCTAGGACTCTTATAAAGATATTTATGAGCCTCAGGCACCCTATAATACCTATCCGGTTTAACAGGAGCAGGAGGCAAAGAATCAGGATTAAGTGAAGCCTCCGCAAACACATCTTCCACAACATCCAGAACAGGAGGTATAGCCAAAGGCCTATGCTGGGGTAAAAGCAAAACTCCCTAAGCCTTTTCCTGGAATCAGAGAAGTCCTGACCTTCCCACTTAAAATGTTCCCTCATGGAATGAAGAGTCTCTGAAAAAGAAAAATCCTCTGGAGGAGAAGCAGAAGGGGTCGAATCATCTGCATCAGAATCAGAATAAGGAGAATACTCCTGCAAGTCTTCAGCCGAAGACTCTGAAACATCTGAAGGCTGCTCAAAACTCCCCAACTCTGGTTCCACCCTAGGCCTCTTATCTGGAGGGGGCAAAGAACCTCTAATCAAAGTAATTAAATCTTCTGCCATTTTAAGCATGTGCTTCTTGGGCACAGATCCTGAAGAACTAGGAGTGACACCAACAGAAGCTAAACCTGGCCTGCCTCTGGGAGAAGCCTTAGAAACAGAAGGAGAGGGCCTAACCACCCTAGGAAGGGAGGGGAGTACAGTAACCTGAGAAGCCCCTTCAGCCTGACCTGCCTCCTGAGAGGCCACATCCTGCAATAACAAAGTTTCCCCCTGGGACTCCAGAGAAGCCTCCGTCGGAACCACCGGTTCCACTGACGCCTCTAAAGAACCGGCGTCCGGTACGGACGACTCTTCTTGCCTGGGTTTAGCTGCCTTGTCTTTGCGCTTCTTCGAAGAAGCGGGCGTCGGAGCGTCCGACGGCATCTTATAATTGCACCGCTTCCCAAAGACCAACCTGGCACAATCTAACCTTCGCTTAATAGTGCGCTTATTGAACCTAGCACAAAAGCGACACCCAACAACGTCGTGCTCAGGCCCCAAACAAGGAATACACAAAGTATGATAATCTCTATGCGGTATCTGTTTCCCACAAGAAATACAGTTATTCACTTTTTCTGACATCCGGTAAACCACTGAGGCAAGAAAAAACTAAAATATTCCCCAACGGGGTACTTAGCCAACTTTGACTCGGTCTGAAACTCCGAATTCGAAAAATTTCAGAACGCCAAACGGCACTTGCAACGCTGCTTCTGCATCGGACCATGCGGCAAAAAAGACTGAGGATATGACGTCGGTCATGCGCATTTGTACCCTGACGTCCTGATGTCAGTCTTAAGCGCCTTGACCGACGTCAGCCTAATACTTTGATATTCGGGCCGACCGAGGACAGCGGACTACCCAAGTGTAAGGACTGCAGCAATGTGAGATGAAGAACATCGATGGTTATAGAGAGTGGTTAGAATGCAGTGGCAGTAAGTGGGAGTAGAAAGTAACGATGGTTATAGAGAGTGGTTAGAATGCAGTGGCAGTAAGTGGGAGTAGAAAGTAACGATGGTTATAGAGAGTGGTTAGAATGCAGTGGCAGTAAGTGGGAGTAGAAAGTAACGATGGTTATAGAGAGTGGTTAGAATGCAGTGGCAGTAAGTGGGAGTAGAAAGTAACGAAGGTTATAGAGTTAACAAAATGAGACTTAAATGTAGTTGCAGTTTCTGCTCAAAAGAGATTGGTGCAAAGCTTTGGAGGCATAGATGTTTCTGGTCGTAGAATTTTCTTAGCAGAGGACTGGAACTTTGATTATTTTTGATTAAACTGTGTATGAGTATAGTATTGTTTATCATTATTAACTTGCTTTTTGTAAGGCTCTGTAGGTATTTATAGTTTTGTAGGTGAATTAAGAGAGAGAGATTTTCCATGCCTTCCATCCTCTATCTCTTTGTTTCATCAGTTTTTTTGCTGATGAGGGATAACCAGGATTATTAATTCACACTAATACTTCTCTTTTGAATAGGGGCAAGATCATTTAGTGCACTTAGGAACAGAGTATTGAATATACTAACAGCCTCATCTAGTGATACGGTATGGAGGGATGACCACTTCAGGCTATTAAAGTCATGTGGGTTAAAGCTGGCAAGGTTACAAAGTTCCTTGCGCAAAGGTTGCATGGTTTGGTGAGTAGCTAGTCTTTAAACCTATATGGGGTTATGATCATGGAGTACATTAGAGAGGATTCCTGGTAATGAGTAAAGATTTGGATGAGACAAGGATCCAGTCCATTTTGGAGCCTATTGTTTTTCTTGTGACAAGTATGAGCTGCTAGAAGCTGAGTAACGCTGTAGAGGTTGATACTAATATCTGTTGAAAAATTCTGCCAATCAATATTGACATTGCCTAGATTGAGGGTGTCATATATGGTATTAGTAGTCCAATACATGATTTCTTCTAGAATGGAGATATCGTTACCAGGTAGGATATGCAGAGTGATTATACAGAACTACTTATGAGTATTTAGTTTGAGTAAAATAGTGAAGATCTCAGCATTATGACACTTTGGTGGAATAACAGGAGAGGGAGTGAGTGTAATATCACTGTGGAATAGAAAAGCAACCCTTATGTATTTTTGTTTTACCTATCTAGTCCGATGATATTGTATTCTAGAGGATATATTTTATTGCTGTTTTATAGGATTTGAGCCACGTTTCAGTAATAATTGCAATACCTGGGATATGTCAGGTAGTCCAGGAATGGAATTCAGTTATTTTGTTTAGTATGCTACAGATGTTTAAAGAGAAAATGTTGATTTTTTGGGGGGATGTAATTGGGCTTGTTGTATCTAATGAGGAAGGGCTACGGTTTGGGTGGATTGTGCATTATTTCACCGTGAGGAGTCTTGACAGTTATGGACAAATGTATTAGCTTCAGCAATTTAAGGACAAGCCTCAATAGTTTAAAGAGCACACAGATTTTAACTGACAGATTATGCCCTTAGGCAAAAATACTGATGCAGCCTAGACAGAAATTGCTGTACCACTGCAGACCAGATACTTGCAAGGTAAGCAGTCTACGTCTTTTAGAGGAGGATTTTTCTAAAATTTGAGCTGGACAGTCTTAGATTCCTGTCAGAAACTTATGGTAGTAGGGCTTGAAAAGAAAAAGATGGTACAGGGAGAAAAGAGATTAGGTAAAGTTGGGTAGATGAGGTTAAAAGAGTAATATTAAACAATGTTATAGGTCAGGGGCTAAGAGCATGGATTAAATGAGCTGTATACGTTTTTCCTATGTGTTTTAATTAATGCAGGTATTAGTTCACTAACAGTTTACCATTAGTTATTAAATGCATCAACTAAAAATTCCTATTTCTGTTAGATAACAGCTAGTAAAAAAAGATTAAACTGTCCTCTTAACACAAAAGTAAATCTATATTAATTACAATTAGTTAAAGCTGGCCATGCAAACCATACTTTAAAACAATTAAATATTTATGCATACAAACATAATTCAATGAAAGTCTGTTGAAACTAGATGTGTAATTCCTGAATATAATGCTAAATCAATTTTTATTTGTGATTTTAGTCTCATATAATTGATAAAAGTATTAAGAGATGGACCTGCTGTTACCAAACCTGAAGCAAAAGTTTAACAAAGTCAAACTAGTTTTCAACTGCTGCTGGCAGAACATTAAAACCTGATATAACAGGCTGTTTAAAAACTTACTACTTATAAAAATCAAAGGGACTTGCTCAGTAAAAGAGATACTCAACCTAGGGATCTAAACTTGTACTGCGTCTGCAACATCAAAAAACAGTTTGGAGGGACAGCTATATCTTGCAGAGGACAGCTGCTGTGGAACAGACTCCCCATCCACATAAAACAAAGTTCAGCCCTGTCCATATTTAAGAACAATGTGGATCTATGGATGGGAAACAGAATATTTACCCCAGGACTGCACCCTGTACTTCTAATGGACAGAAGCAGCTCCTAAATGCTTTATTCCATGCATGTGTCCCCTCATATTATCTGTGGAATTATCCCAGTTATTCTCATTAGGTGAAATAAATAATTATTCGACCTTGGGATGTGCAAGACCAGTCTAACACATTAATTCAGGCACCAAATGGGAAACTGGCTAGGCTTAAAATGGCCTGCAAGAGCAGCTAGTGTAGTACTTACCTATGAACCTATGAACAAAATCTCAAAAACCACTGTGGTATATTTCAGACTTTACTTATTTTCTTAGAATAAGACATGAACTACTATTTTAATGCTAAAGTTACATGTTACAATGCACACTAAATGAGTTTTGTGCACAGGAGAAATGGTGTCCTCATTACAACGAAACCATCAATGCATGCAGCCCATCGGTGTTTTCTAATGTGTGGTGCTAAAATAACAATGCAACTGAATGCTAAAGTCCAAAAATACCTCTTAAATTTCCTTACAACTGTGGACACATAATGGTCAAAGGCCAAGTCACTGTCCGCATACGTTCCTAAGTCCATAATAACTGGGTATGGAACCACCTATCCATAGTGCATTACAATGTGGCAATTCCGAGGGATAGCCAACTTTCCAAATGATATTATCTGGCATTTTGTCATTCAGTTTTAGACCATAGCTATGGCACCAATTATTAAAGCCTTCATGGAAAATATTAGTATCCTTGGGGGATTCTATGCTAAGCTTGCAACCATCCACAAACTTTGGCCAGATGCCTTTTATGCTAACTTTGACTTCACAAAAGTAGATGCCAATAAGATGTGGCCCAACACAAAGCACCAAGGGACACCACTAGTGACTGACCTTTTTGTGGATAGTCCCCTATCCTAACTTCCTCTGTCCTGTGAGACAGTTGACTATCCAATGTGGTGACATAGTAAGAGTGGACACCCTTTGTTAAGGGCCCTAAAGCAGATGATAAAGAGATGGCTGGTGGCAGTAATAACTATATTATAGTCTGGGCAAAAGGGGGCATAGCTAGTAAATGTGTGTCAGCCTTTCCCAGGAGTGAGTGAGTGAGTGAGTGAGTGAGTGCATGAGTGAGTGAGTGAGTGAGTGAGTGAGTGAGTGAGTGAGTGAGTGAGTGAGTGAGTGAGTGTGTCTGTGTGTCAGCTACTTGGGCAGGGACATGAAACACTGGTTGGACAGAGAGGGTGCTGGAGGTCTTGACTTGGCCACTCAGCTAAGATTTCAACTCTATAGCTGTGCCAGTGGGGAGTCTTATTGGGGATCTGGAGAAAGAGGGAGAAACCAGCCCCTGACTGACTGTGGTCTCTATGTGCTCTTAAGGGAAATTGGACTTGATGCAGACAGTTGCTTGCCAGTGGTGAGGACTGAGGCTCCTTGATTACTGGGCCAGTGATGGGGCATCACAATATCCATGATAATTCTTTCCATAGCTTTACATTTGAGACTAGCCAGACTTTTAGATTTGTAGTTACCAGGGTCAGTAGATGACCTGCCTTTTGTTGAGGAATAACTGTTACAGTCCTTCAGTCACTAGGCATGAAGTCAGTTTGGTGGCTAATACTGAACACTGATTTTAGAAGACTCAACAGGTCATGTTTCATGCTATTCAGGAAGCATTCCAGGATATTACCAAGGCCCACAGATGCAGTACTTTTTCCTTTGGAGAGCACATTAAGGACATGTTCACTAACATTAGTTTGGAGAGTTATGCATGAGTGAATCTCTTGAAAGGTGTTGGTGGGGATGAAATTGGAGCTAAATTCATCAGTCAGTAGGATTGCTATACACTTTGGCTTTTCCTTTTATCAATTTCCACATGTCTTTTGGGTTTCTAATACCATGACAGGAATGGACTTCATTCCTAAGTCAAAGTACGATTAAAGTTCATGAAATTAGTACTGTTTCTATATTTAATGTTAGACAAAAGTGCTCTTCATAGCACCCACATCATGCCCAGAATTGACTCCCTCTGCAATTCATAGGGAGTTACTGTATCGGTAACATATCTAAATACCACTGTCTATTCTTTTTTCTGAGACCAGTTGCTCCTGCTACTATTAGAAAGTACAGTTTTGTACCTACCATAAATGTAGATTTTCGAAGATCCACATTGCTGCAGTCCTTACTTATGGGTAGTCCGCTGTCCTCGGTCGGCCCGAATACCAAAGTATTAGGCTGACATCGGTCATGGGCGCCTAGATCTGACATCAGAGCGTCAGGGTATAAAGGCGCATGACCGACGTCATATCCTCAGTCTTTTCTTGCCCCAGATGTCAGAAGGCCAAACCAGAAAGGCCACAGCCAAAAACAGAATACCTCCCAAAAACATGCCCAACAACAACCATCACCTAAAGCATAGCACCAAGTCAAACTACAGTGGGGAAGGAGGGAGGGTAAATTGGACTGCAGCAATGTGGATCTTCGAACATCTACATTTATGGTAGGTACAAAACTGTACTATGTTCTTCATCTCACATTGCTGCAGTCCTTACTTATGGGTAGAATCCCAAAGCAACGGGAAAGGGAGGATGGTAAAAATCATAAAGCATTAGGGGCCGCTAAAATGCCCTGTAAAATTGCAGTGGCAAATCCAGCCCTAGACTTAGAATAAAGAGGAAGGTGGTAATGTTTAGAAAAGGTATGCACTAAACTCCAAGTAGCTGCCTCCAAAATGTCTTTGTAGCTACCCCTTAGAAAGGCCGTAGAAGTAGCAGTAGCCCTAGTGGAATGAGGCCTGATTCCAGCAGGAATCTCCTTACCATGATGGGAATAACAGAAAGAAATACAAAACCCAATCCATTTAGAAATAGTTTGTTTTGAAACAGGTTTACCCTGTGAACCCAAAGCAAAAGAAACAAACAATTGCTGAGACTGTCTGAACTCCTTGGTTCTGCTCAAATAATAACGCAACTGCCTGTGAATATCCAAAGTATGCAAAATTTTCTCCCCTTTATTTTGGGGGTTTGCATAAAAAGTAGGCAAATGAATAGTTTGATTTAAGGCCACACTAGAAACCACTTTAGGCATAAAGGAAGGATTAGTACGCAAAGATACCCTATCCTTATGAAAAATCAGGAAAGGCTCCACTGCCATGAGGGCCTGTAATTCAGAAACCCTTCTTGCAGAGGTAATGGCCAACAAAAAAGCAGTTTTCCATGACAAATACTTTAACTCGGCAGTAGCTGCAGGCTCAAAAGGTTGTAGAGTAAGTTTTTCCCACACAAAATTGAGATCCCAAGCAGGAGTAGGAGCTCTACGTGGGGGTCTTGTATTCTTTGCCCCTCTAAGAAATTGCTTAAACCAAGGATGAGAGAATAAAGGAGGGTCACAATCATAGTGAGCAGAAATGGCTGCAGCATGGACCTTTATTGAGGAGAAAGACAAACCCTTGTCCAATAACTCAGTAAGATATTGAAGAGCAACACTTAAATCAGGTTTGGAGACATCAAAGTCCTTTCCTTTGCTCCAAATAAAAATCTCCTCCATTTATCAGCGTAAACTTTCCTGGTACTAGGCCTCCTGGCCTCCAAAATAACATTCAAAACTTGTTGTGGAAGCTGAGACCCTCCAGAGTCTAAAACAGAATATGCCAGGCTGTTAGATGCAGAGACTGAATCTTGACATTGAGGAAGTGACTGTCCTCTTCTGACAAAGGTGCGGAATCAAAGGCAGAGGCCATGGAGGTTCTCGTACTAAACTCCTCAGTAGTGGGTACCAGTGTTGTCGAGGCCAATCCGGTGCTATCAAAATCATGGTTGGCTTGTCTTGTCTGGCCTTCAAAAGTACCTTGGGAAGAAGAGGCAGAGGTGGAAAGGCATATACATGCAGATTGTTCCAACTGAATGATAGAGCGTCCACCTTCCAAGCTGTGTGATGAAACATTTTGTGCAAAACTTTGGCAACTGGTAATTTAGTGGAGAAGCGAACAGATCTATGTCTGGAGTTCCCCATAACACTGTCAACTGTTGAAATACAAGAGGATCCAATTTCCATTCGTGAGGATCCACTATTTGTCTGCTCAATACATCTGCTAAGGAGTTCTGTGCTCCTGGTAGAAACCTTGCCTGAAGATTGAGGTGTAGATTGAGAGCAGTTTCCCACAGAATCATCGCTTGCCTGCAAAGAGGGTAAGAATGGGTTCCCCTGCTTGTTGATGTACCACATGACAGTAGTGTTGTCTGTTTGAATCAACACCTGCCCTGGGTGAAGTAAATCTTTGAAAGCCATCAATGCAAACTGGACTGCTAACATTTCCTTCAAGTTGATATGCAAATGCTGGAGTTTGACAGGCCACGTGTTTTGCACCCATTTTCCATTGAGGTGTGCTCCCCAAGCCTTGTCCGAGGCATCTGTCGTTAGAATCTGACTCGCCTCTGGCCGGGTCACAGAGAGTCCCTTGTTTAGGTGACATTCCTGAGCCCACCACAAAAACTCCTTCTGAATGCAAGGTATTATCTGAATGACAGTGTCTAGATCTTGGCAGTGCTGTGTCCATACATTTTTGAGATACCATTGAAGCTTCCTCATATGCAATTTGGCATTGGGAAGTACCAGAATACAAGATGCCATGAACCCCAAAAGGCTTGAAGGATTGTCCTTGCAGTCAGCCTGGACCGTAGAGACATTTGATGGAAATAAAGAGAAAGGCTTCTTTGTTTGTCCGGGGTCAAAAAGGCCATCTGGGAAGCTGTGTTCAGTCTCACACCCAGAAAGCACATGTCCTGAGAGGGTACTAGACTGGACTTTGTTTCGTTCACAGAATACCCTAGGCATCTTAACACTGCCATCACATACTGTAGATGATGAAGAAGTTTGTCCCTTTCTTGTGCAATAATCAGGCAGTCGTCCAAATAAGGATAAATCTGTATTCCTCTGAGTCTGAAAAAAGCTATCACTGGAGCCAGAACCTTTGTGAACACTCTGGGTGCAGTAGATAAGCCAAAGGGCAATGCAGAGAACTGATAATGTAAATTTCCAGCCCGAAAACGCAGGTACCTCCTGCAACTGGGCCTGATAGGAACATGAAGGTAAGCCTCTTTGAGATCCAGAGTAACCATCCAGTGATCTTTTCCCAACAGAGGTAAAAGTTGTTGCAAAGTCAGCATCTTGAACTTTGGAATGTCCAGGTAAGTGTTGAGGATAGATAAATCCAAAATTGGTCTCCACGTTTTCCCTTTCTTTGGAACTAGAAACAGGCGAGAATAAAATCCTAGGCCCACTTCTGACAGAGGAACTGGCTGTATAGCTCCTATTTGAAGAAGTAAAGAAATTTGTCTGTGAGCCTCTATCCTTTGCCGAGGAGGGACGTCTGGCATGCCTTTGAAAGGAGGCATGGTATGGAAATAGAACTTGTAACCTCGGTTTATAATGTCCAATACCCATTTGTCCTGGGTGACTAAATGCCAATTTTGCTTGAAAAGAGCCAACTTTCCTCCCAAAAGAGCTGCCAGGCAAGAAGAATCTGGCAGCTGAAAATGCAGGTCATTGGGCCTGTTTACAAAAGGACTGGCCCCTGCCCTCACCAGCAGATTGAGCAGGCGAACTCCATTGTCTCGGCCTGAAGGTACTCTGAGCTCTGCCCCTACCACGTCTAGATCTACCCCTAGACTGAGAATCAGAAGAAGGGTACGTCCACCCCTTAGTAGGCCAATTTCTACTAAACTTTGGAGGTTGTACCTGCAAAAAATCTTTAACAGTCAGCATAGACTTAGCCTTGTCTTCCATTTTCTTTAAGACTGACTCCACAGGAGGACCAAACAAAACTTCAGACTGTAAAGGGGCATCCAGAATTCTAGACTTAACATGCTCAGACAAATTCTGATCCTTAAGCCAGGCGTGCCTACGAATAACTGAACCAGTGGCCGCCACCCTAGAAGAAGCCTGTAAAGCATCAAAACCACATTGCAAAGAGTGCTTACCCACCTGTTCAGAAACATGCACTAAAACCTGCAATTCTTTACACTCTATGCCCTCTGCCAAAGCATCCACCTTAGATCTTAGCTGAGAAAGGAGGAAATTCTGATACTTCAACATATGAAACTGGCAGTTCAAAGCTCTCATTGCTAAAGTAGAAGAGGTATACACCTTCTTACCCCATCTATCCAAAGCTCTAGCTTCCTTATCCAGAGGAACCGGATTCTTAACAACAGAGGCTCTAACACCCTTAGGCCCCTGACTAATAGTTTCTGGGTCCGCCCTAGGACTCTTATACAGATATTTATGAGCCTCAGGCACCCTGTAACACCTGTCCGGTTTAACTGGGGCAGGAGGCACAGAATCTGGATTAAGGGAAGCTTCCGAGAAAACATCTGAAACAACATCCAAAACCGGAGGTATAGCTAAGGGTCTATGCTGTGGTAAAAACAAGAACTCCCTAAGTCTCTTCCGGGAATCAGAGTAATCCTGTCCCTCCCACTTAAAATGCCCCCTCATGGAATGCAGAGTTTCTGAAAATGAAAAATCCTCTGGAGGAGAAGCAGGAGGAGTAGAATCCTCTGCATCAGAATCAGAATAAGGAGGGAAATCTTGAATGTCTTCAGCAGAAGACTCTGAATCATCTGAGGCCTGCTCCAAACTTTCCAACTCTGGCTCCATCCTGGGCCTCTTATCAGGAGGGGGCATAGAACCTCTAATTAAAGTAATCAAATCCTCTGCCATTTTAAGCATGTGCTTTTTAGGCACAGACCCTGAAGAACCAGAACTGACACCAGAGGAAGGCAAGACAGACCTGCCTTTAGAAGGAGCCTTAGAAACAGTAGCAGAAGGCCTAACCACCCTAGGCATAGAAGGGAGAATAGTAACCTGAGAGGCCCCTTCAGCCTGACCTGCCTCCTGAGAGGCCACATCCTGTAAAATCAAAGTTTCCCCTGGGACTCAACAGAAACTTCAGCCGGATCCACCTGTTCAGCTGTAGCTTCTAAAGGTCCGGCGTCCAAACGGACGAATCATCCTGCCTAGGCTTTAAAGATTTGTCTTTGCGCTTCTTAGTAGAAGCAGGCCGGAACATCCGACGGCATATTATAATTACACCTCTTGCCAAAGACTAACCTAGCGCAATCTAACCTCCGTTTTATAGTGCGCTTATTAAACCTAGCACAAAACCGACACCCGACTACGTCGTGCTCCGGTCCCAAACAAGGAATACAAAGCGAGTGGTAATCCCTATGCGGTATCTGCTTCCCACAAGAAATACAATTATTCACTTTTCTGACATCCGTAAGTAACTGAGGCAAGAAAAACAAAATATTCCCCAACGGGTACTTAGCCCAACTTGGTATCGGTCTGAAACTCCGAAAACGAAAAATTTCAGAACGCCGAACGGCACTTGCAACGCTGCTTCTGCATCGGACCATGCGGCAAAAAAGACTGAGGATATGACGTCGGTCATGCGCCTTTATACCCTGACGCTCTGATGTCAGATCTAGGTGCCCATGACCGACGTCAGCCTAATACTTTGGTATTCGGGCCGACCGAGGACAGCGGACTACCCATAAGTAAGGACTGCAGCAATGTGAGATGAAGAACATCTGTATGGGTATCCTTCTTCCACACTGCCCTCATTTCTGCCTGCAAATCCTGATATTTTATTACTTTCTGTCTTTCTGTACAAAAGACATTGTAAACTGCTCTGTGTAGGTGGTTCCATTTACAATTAGTTTCGCTCTCTGTTGTGCACTTCCTTTGAGGTTGCGAACATAGCTAAAGAAGGCCTTTCTGTTGTCCTTTGGTTATGAGGCTGCCTTTATCTTATATTTGGTGTTGGTGAACTTGATAAGTCTGTGGTGTTGCTTATTTAGTTTGATGAAGGGTTTCTTTCCTTGCTGGGAATTATACTTCATAGTGTTGGCCTTGGTTTTCTTCCTTTTGTTCTACAACTTGTTGATGTCGGGATTCCACCAGGGTAGTTTTTTCTTTGCTTTAGTCCTTTGCTTATTCTGTATGGGTACAGCTGCCTCGGTGCAGCTGTTTACATGATGGGGTAGGTTTTCTGTGACTAATTCTGCATACCCAGCAGAGTTCACATGGTTTAGGATGCACTGAAATTTTGACATGGTATCACTCGGTAGTAGATTAGCTTTGGAATAATTCCTAAATCTAAGAGGATTAGATGGGGTCATATGTTTTAGTTTAATTTCAAAAGAGACAGCTTTGTGGTCCAATTTGATAAGTGAGGACACTGCACACTGTGGAAGCAAAGTTCCTCCATGTTTTGATGATCAAGCCAAGAATGTTGGTAGCCTTAGTAAGTGTATGGCTAGCTGGTCCATAGCATTCCTGCTTATGATAGTAGAACAGTTAGCGAAACTAGAATGCCTGCTTATGAAGTGTGCATGTTTCCCAGTTTATAGTGGGATAGTTGAAGTCACCTAGGAGTACAGTGATGGATTCAATTCAAAACAACTTTAGTTCATTTAGGTATGCTGTATGGATATCCTGGGTCATAGAAGGGGACCTATAGCTTGAAATTATATGGTATGGGACTTTTCTTATGGTGAGTTGGGTAATGCTATTTGGCCAGTCTAGAGGTATGATTGTTTTTGATGTAATATTAGCATCGGAAGCATCTGTAACAAAACAACTGACCTTCATGCACAGTTAAATATCCACACTGCAGATATTCCAGCCATCTCTGCAACTTGGCTGAAGCCAAGCATTAAATATGAGGAAATAATTCCACCAAGTTACAACATATATAGATGTGCTAGAAAGGCAAAAAAAGTGGTGGCATAGTTATAATGTATTCTGATACCTTGGAACTCTTGCTCAACTCAAATGCACCCCCATATCAATAATGCTGTGATACTCATCTCCCTCCTCAGACTAAATGATAGGAAAAGCATCAGTATCATAGCTATGTATATCTCACCCATTTATCACAGCAACACATTAGAAAATGTCCTGTCCTGGACTACATCAAGTACTGACCACAAAAAATAATCATGGGTAACTTAAAAATGCATATGCTCTCCCTCTCTTCTGACTTTTCAGTCATTTTAAGTAAACCTATATGGTTACTCACAAACAACTTATTCAAACTATTGTAAATGCAGCTTGGCATTTTGTATGCAATACTGATAATGCTACCTTAGCATTCTGTATATAGTATAGTACTACTGTAAATAGTTCTCATGGAGCTTTGTATGTAATTCTGCTAATGATACATGAGAATTCTGTATATAATGTAGTACTAGTGTAAACAGTTCTCATAAAACCTTGTATGTAATGCTGGAAATGTTACCTGAGCATTCTGTATATATTACAGTACTACTACTACTACTATACGTAGTCCTTTTTGTATGTAATGCTGCTAATGTTACCTGAGCATGCTGAATATACTATAGTATTGTAAATATGTCATGGAGCACCATATGTAATCTTGTTAATGTTACCCGAGCACTCTGTATATAGTATATTATCTCTCAAAACCAAACTGTCCTCTTGTTACAACAAAATAGCCAGATTCGCCACCAGCAACAAATCATCAACCCATCACTGTGAACCTCTCCACAAACTCAACTGGCTAGAGCTACTCTGTATATAGTATATTATCTCTCAAAACCAAACTGTCCTCTTGTTACAACAAAATAGCCAGATTCGCCACCAGCAACAAATCATCAACCCATCACTGTGAACCTCTCCACAAACTCAACTGGCTAGAGCTTTCCAACTACCTCTCCTATACTCAGCGCACCTATGCTCATAAACTCATATTCCAGCCATACCTCTGTCCCTCCCTCTCAACTACCTTTAAAATGCACCACACACAAAGACTTCTAAGATCAAACAATCAAAACCTTATTGAATTTTACAGACCCCTCCACCCTCCAGGACAAAACCTCCTGTCCTTCTCACTAGCACGCCTGTGGAACTTCCTTCCCCCCTCCATTTGTACAATCGCTAGCCTCTCATACTTTAAAAAATCACTCCAGTCTCATCTAACATCCACATGGGAATGCTCCTGCTCCCATCCCTCATAACCTACTCTCAACTTCGAACTCTTTTTTTCCTCTTTTCCTTCTCACAAATCCCAGATAGCAAACTCATCCTTGCTTGTAGTGTACAGCTCCTTACTTGTACCTAGCAATTTCTTAGCCTACTGCATCGAACTGCCTATCCTTAATCCCACTTTTTTGATATTTTTACCTTTATTACTTTTGATTGAAATATGTTTGATCTGTCTTATAACCAGAAATTGTACAATGTTAATCTCTGTAATCCATGCAATCTATGCGTGGAACTTAATCTTTGTATAATCTGTATGTGGAGCTTTTCTCCCCAGGACTCTATTGAAAATGGGTTCTTTAGGCCCAGTGGACTATCCTGGTTAAACAACTGCAAATAAATAAAATAGAAAATAAATAAATATAGTATAGTATTGTATAGTATAGTATAGTATAGTATAGTATAGTATAGTATAGTATAGTACTACTGTAAATAGTTATCATGGAGCTTTGAATGTAATTCTGCTAATGATACATGAGCATTCTGTATGTAATATAGTACTAGTGTAAACAGTTCTCATATAACCTTGTATGTAATGCTGGAAATGTTACCTGGGTATTCTGTATATATTATAGTACTACTACTATAAATAGTTCTCATAGAGATTTGTATGTAATGTTGCTAATGTTACCTGAGCATGCTGTATATACTATAGTACTGTAAACAGTTGTCACGGAGCATCGTATGTAATCTTGCTAATGTTACCCAAGCACTCTGTATATAGTACAGTATAGTATACTACAGTATAGTACTACTGTAAATAGTTATCATGGAGCTTTGAATGTAATTCTGCTAATGATACATGAGAATTCTGTATGTAATATAGTACTAGTGTAAACAGTTCTCATAGAACCTTGTATGTAATGCTGGAAATGTTAACCAGGCATTCTGTATATATTATAGTATTAATTTAATAAACAAAGCTGTATGGTTGTATGTTTTTAATTGCTTATGTATATTTAGTCTTTATGAATGTTCTAATGTATAACTCCCCTATTCCTATACTGTAAATAGAATTAAAATGTCCTTCCTAGCATAAATTTTCTCCTTTATATTTTAGATTGAACCTTATTTCTGTATGTATTTTTTACTAACTATTTGCTTTCTTTATGTAATGACTTGTTTGTATTAACCTTAATGTGGAGCTTTTCTCCCCGGGCCTCTGCTGAAAATGGAAATATATCTAGTTGGACTAGCCCGGTAAACAAATGTAAAATAAATAAATAAAATAAATAAAATAAATAGTACTACTACTACTATAAATAGTTCTCATGGAGATTTGTATGTAATGTTGCTAATGTTACCTGAGCATGCTGTATATATATATATATATATATATATATATATATATATATATAGTACTGTAAACAGTTGTCATGGAGCACCATATGTAATCTTGATAATGTTACCCGAGCACTCTGTATATAGTATAGTATAGTATAGTATAGTATTAGTATAGTACTACTGTAAATAGTTATCATGGAACTTTGTATGTAAAGTTACGAATGCTACCTGACCATTTTGTATATAGTTTAGTACTACTGTAAATAGTTTTCATGGAGTTTTTTATTTTGTATCTAATGGTGCTAATGTTACCTGAGCATTCTGTATATAGTTTAGTACTACTGTAAATACTTCTCATGGAGCTTTGAATGTAATGCTACAAAATTTTACCTGAGCATTCTGTATATAATATAGTACTACTGTAAACAGTTCTCATAGAACCTTGTATGCAATGCTGGAAATGTTACCTGAGCATCCTGTATATATTATAGTACTACTACTATAAATAGCTCTCATGGAGCTTTGTAGGTAAGGCTGCTAATGTTACCTAAGCATGCTGTATATACTACAGTACTGTAAACAGTTGTCATGGAGCACCGTATGTAATCTTGTTAATGTTACCCGAGCACTCTTTATATAGTATAATATATAGTATATTATAGTAATGCTATAAATAGTTATCATGGAGCTTTGTATTTAAAGTTGCAAATGTTACCTGAGCATTTTGTACATTGTATGGTACTATGGTGAGTGTGGAAGAGAGGTGAAGAAGAGAGTACAGGCAGGATGGAGTGGGTGGAGAAGAGTGTTAGGAGTAATTTGTGACAGACAAGTACCAGTAAGAGTGAAAGGGAAGGTCTACAAGAGGGTAGTGAGACCAGCTATGATATATGGGTTGGAGACAGTGGCATTGACAAAAAGGCAGGAGTCGGAGCTTGATGTGGCAGAGTTAAAGATGTTAAGATTTGCACTGGGTGTGACGAGGGTGGACAGCATTAGGAATAAGTATATTAGAGGGTCAGCCCAGGTTGGAAGGTTTGGAGACAAAGCCAGAGAGGCAAGATTACGTTGATTTGGACATGTGCTGAGGAGGGATGCAGAGTATATTGGGAAAAAGATGCTAAGGATGAAGCTGCCAGGTAACAGGAAAAGAGGAAGGCCTAAGATAAGGTTTATGGATGTGGTGAGAGAGGACATGCAGGTGGTTGGTGTGACAGAGCAAGATGCAGAGGACAGGAGGAAATGGAAACAGTTGATCTGCTGTGGCAACCCCTAACGGGAGCAGCCGAAAGAAGAAGAAGAAGATGGTACTATTGTAAATGGTTTTCACTGAGCTTTGTATTTTGTATCTAATGGTGCTAATGTTACCTGTATATAGTTTAGTACTACTGTAAATACTTCTCATGGAGCTTTGAATGTAATGCTACTAAATGTTATCTGAGCATTCTGTATATAGTATAGTACTACTGTAAATAGTTTTCATGGGGCTTATTCTTGTAATGCTGCTAAAGTTGCCTAAGCATTTTGTATATAGTATAGGACCACTGTAAACAGTTCTCCTAGGGCTTTGAATGTAATGCTGCAAATTAGTATGTAATGCTGCTAAAGATGCCTAAGCATTTTGTATATAGTATAGTACCACTGTAAACAGTTCTCCTAAGGCTTTGAATGCAATACTGCAAATGTTACCTGAACATTCTGTATTTAGTATAGTAATACTGTCTATAGTTTGTGTGGAGCTTTGTATATAATGTTGTTAATGTTTCCTAAGCATGCTGCATATACTGCAGTACTACTATAAATAGCTCTCATGGAACACTGTATGTAATGTTGCTAATGTTACCCAAGCATTCCATATAAAGTATAGTACTACTGTAAATAGTTCTTATGGAGTGCTGTATTTTGTATCTAATGCTGCTAATGTTACCTGAGCATTCTGTATATACTTTAGAACTACAGTAAATAGTTCTTATGGAGCTTTGTATGTAATTCTGCTAATGTTACCTGAGCATTCTGTATATAGTATAGTACTACTGTAAATAGTTCTCAGGCGCAGAAATTCCTGGATTTCTTAAATACAAACACCCATGACCAAAGAGTGAATGCACCCACTGGAGGCTTCAACATATTGGAGCTCGTGCTTACAAATATGGGAGAATGTTGCACCCCCTCGCAAGTTCTCATCCTCCCTGGTAAGGTCAGACCATAAAGCTGTCTCCTTTGAAATCAAAATCAACTCCATAATCCCACTAAAACTAGTAACAGGAACTATTCCAAGGCAAATTGTTCTGTATATAATATAGTACTACTGTAAATAGTTCTCATAGAGCTATGTATGCAATGCTGCTAATGTTACCTGACATTCTGTAAATAATATAGTACTACTATAAATAGTTCTCATGGAGCTTTGTATGTAACGCTGCTAATGTTACCTGAGCATGCTGTATATACTATAGTACTGTAAATAGTTGTCATGGAGCACTGTATGTAATCTTGTTAATGTTACCCGAGCACTCTGTATATAGTATAGTACTACTGTAAAATCATGGAGCTTTGTATATAAAGTTGCGAATGTTACATGACCATTTTGTATATAGTTTAGTACTAGTAAATAGTGCTCATGGAGCTTTGTATTTTGTATCTAATGGTGCTAATGTTACCTGAGCATTCTGTATATAGTTCAGTACAACTGTAAATACTTCTCATGGAGCTTTGAATGTAATGCTACTAAATGTTACCTGAGCATTCTGTATATAATATAGTACTACTGTAAACAGTCCTCATAGAACCTTGTATGCAATGCTGGAAATGTTACCTGAGCATCCTGTATATATTATAATACTAGTACTATAAATATCTCTCATGGAGCTTTGTAGGTAATGCTGCTAATGTTACCTGAGCATGCTGTATATACTATAGTACTGTAAACAGTTGTCACGGAGCATTGTATGTAATCTTGTTAATGTTACCCAAGCACTCTGTATATAGTACAGTATAGTATACTACAGTATAGTACTACTGTAAATAGTTCTCATGGAGCTTTGTATGTAATTCTGCTAATGATACATGAGCATTCTGTATATAATATAGTACTAGTGTAAACAGTTCTCATAGAACCTTGTATGCAATGCTGGAAATGTTACCTGGGTATTCTGTATATATTATAGTACTACTACTATAAATAGTTTTCATGGAGCTTTGTATGTAATGCTGCTAATGTTACCTGAGCATGCTGTATATACTATAGTACTGTAAATAGTTGTCATGGAGCACCGTATGTAATCTTGTTAATGTTACCCGAGCACTTTGTATATAGTATTGTATATAGTATAGTATACTACTACTGTAAATAGTTCTCATGGAACTTTGTATGTAATGCTGCTAATGTTACCTCAGCATTCTGTATATAGTATAGTACTACTGTAAATGATTTTCATGGAACTCTGTATGTAATTCTGCTAATGTTACCTCAGCATTATGTATATAGTATAGTACTACCGTAAATAGTTCTCATAGAGCTATGTATGCAATGCTGCTAATATTACCTGACATTCGGTAAATAATATAGTACTATTGGAAATAGTTCTCATGGGGATTTGTATGTAATGCTGCTAAATGTTACCTAAACATTCTGTATATAGAACAGTAGTACTGTAAATAGTTCTCATGCAGCTTTGGGTGTAATGCTGATAATGTTACTGGGCATTCTGTGCATTGTATATTGCATAGTACTACTGAAAATAGTTCTCATGGAGCTTTGTATGTATCACTGCTAATGTTACATGAGCATTCTGTATACAGTATACCACTTCTCTAAATAGTTCTCTTATAGCTTTGTATGCAATACTGCTAAATGTTAACTGAGCATTCTGTATATATTATAGAACTTTTGTAAACAGTTCTTATGGGGTTTTATGTATAATGCTGCTAAATGTTACTTGAATATTCTCTATATAGTATAGTACTACTGTAACTAGTTCATGTGGGAATTTCTATGTAATAATTCAAATGTTACCGGAGTATTCCATATTTAGCATGGTACACAATTCTCATGAAGCTTTGTATGTAGTGCTGCTAATGCTAACAGATCATTTTGTATATAATGTAGTATTAGTGTAAACAGTTCTCTATTGGCTTGAATGTAATGCTGTCAATGTTCTCGGAGAGTTATAGTATAGTTCTACTGTAAATAGTTTTTGTGGAGCTTTGTATATAATGCTGCTAATTTTACCAGAGCATTCTTTATATAGTATAGTACTACTGTAAATAGTACTATGTATATAAAGAATACTCTGGTAACATTAGCAGCATTATATAGCATAGTACTACTGTAAATAGTTCTCTTGAAATTTTGTATGTAATGCTGCCAAATGTTATCAGAGTATTCTGCATGTTAAATGTGTGCTATTATTATTATTATTATTTCTTGTTGAGCTTTTCTCTGTCCTGGCCTTTGCTGAAAATAGGCTTGTTTGCCCAACCATAAGTTCCCACTAAAGAAGTGGAAATAAATAAATAAATATTGAGACAAGTCCACCCTTTGTCTTTTCATGTACAGTATCTGGTTTAAATGGATGAAAGGCATTATAGGGTGGTCTCTGCACCTTTAAAGCATGTCTTCATAACTGCACAAATGTCACCACTGTCCAAGGTGAAGATAGCTTGCAGGAAGTGAAGTTTTTTTAGACTGCTGCCATTGAGCAGTAATACCTTTAGGCCTTTCTTTTTCCCCTCACCACATGGAGCTACCATGGCAACCTCTGCTTAGCTTATGTGACACAGTGACAGACTGTGAAGACAAAAACAGATAACAGTTTAAATACCATTGCACAATTGTACTCTCATAAAAGCAAATCAGTCTAAGAGTGAAATCTTAAAAAACAACCCATCTTAGGGCTAGATGAATATTGTGTTATCAAACATAAAACAATTCTGGACAGAAATTAAAAATGTCATTGAAGAAAATAATTCCCCATACTTATTACTAATATCAAACTATCAACCAGTAGAGGGCAACACCAACAATTAAAGTTCTTTACAAGTACTATAGCAGTTAGCATTGTTGCCACACAGCAAGAGGTTTTCAGGTTCAATTCTCGGCTGGAGCACCTTCTGTGCAGAGTCTGCATGTCTTCCCTGCAGTCAAATGAATTTTAAAGAGGGGCGGAGCCTAGATGGTCAACTGAGAGCAGTGAATTTTGGGAGCTCCATAAACTAGTATAATAATATATTAAAACTGTTATTATTTTCAAGTTTAAAATGTCAGAAATCTATAGATAAACTACTAAACTACATAAATATCAGTTTTGGTGGAGATATACAAAATATTTCCTATCAAGTAACTTGGAGATATATTGAGTCATTGAATATGAACAACTCAAGGAATTCTCATCCAGATGCTGCTTTGAAAAAAGAACTGCAATTGATGACATCTACCTTACAGGAACTATTTTTGAAGCAGGATGGCTTTAAAAATGACTTAGAAAACCTCAAATTAAATTCTCAAAAACAGACTGATACTCTTAAGGAACTATTACAGCAACACCATACAAAAATAACAAATATAGAGACTTCTCTAAATGACATTGAAGGGAGACTCAAAGAGGAAGAATTCCAAATTCCAAAAAGAATTTCTGCTTAAACAGAATACATGGCTGCTTAACAAAGTAGATGACTTCGAAAACAGGGAAATAAGAAACATAAGGATCTTTAGTCTGCCTGAAAACACTGAGGGAGAAGATATTATTTCATTCTTAACAACCTGGATTCCTGAATTTTTGGACTTGAAAGAGGGACTTTCATTTGGAATTGAAAGGGCGCATAGACCACTGAGGAAACCTGGTTCTAACTCAACAAATACTCCACCTAGATCCATAGTTATAAAATTTCTTTCATTTCTGGACAAGGAACTAATATTAAAATATGCTTGGAGAAAATCACCCTTAAAATACAATCAAAGCCTGATAAGGTTTGACAATGACTATTCTTCCAGAATACTAGAACAAAGGAAAAAAGTCTGGCCAGTAATAAAACTGTTGAAGCAAAACAACATTAAAGCACAGCTGGCCTTTCCAACCAAGATAAAAGTACTTTTTGCCAATGGGATGATAACCTTTAATGACTTAGAGGAAGCTACTATATTCATCAAAAACAACAACATAGTGTCTATCCCAGAAGAAATGGAATGGATTATTCTTAAAAGAATAAAAGAAAGAAATCATTGGACTGATGCTAGAAAGAAGAAACAAAAAAATTATTCCAAGATAGCTGTCCCAAAAAAATAACTCTTACAGCTACATCTCTCAAAGCATCAACTGATATGGTACATCACTTGTCATCTGTTTTTATTTAAAAAAAGGAGGGTTTCTTAAACTACTAAGAAACAGTATTTATTCAGAATGTTCAAAGAGTCCAATAATTCTTCACAAACAAAGGTAGGTCAAGATGGGTTACTATTTACATTATATATAAGCCAAACAAAGCAACATATAATACAAACATATATGTTTCTATTCCCCTACTTGAATTCAATGAATAGCAGTAACATTAGAGTGGTTTGAAAAAAAATGCTGTCATGGAGACTAATGCCTTCTTCAGTTAAAGTATGATTTAGAAATGACATGTATATCCTGGTTAAATAATTGTAGCAATCTCTTAGTAAAAATGCCATCATTATCCTGTCTAAATATAGTTTATATCAATTATGGCAGGTATCCCAGCTACGACTGCTGTTTGATCAATCCTGATATGGTATGCATGGATGCAGCCATGTCTGGCAGCTAGTACAAATGCCAGGCTCTATATCAGAACATCGAAGTTTTAAAACTTCGAATGTTCTAATATCGACCCATTTTAATTGAATGCTAAAAATAGCGAAGGTGCAGAACACCAAATTCTTTCCTAGGGAATGAATTTGGTTGGCCGGTTTTGTGGCTTCTCTATTTTCAGCATTGTGGTGGAGATTTACAGGTCGGGTTCAGGTAAGTCTGCGATTGTGTGGTTGTTAGGATTAGGGCATGGGTTAGGTGAGTTAAGGTTAGGGCGCGGGTAAGGTGAGTTAGGGTTAGGGCGCAGGTTAGGTGAATTAGGTTTAGGGGTGGGTTAAGTGGGTTAGGGCTCAGGATAGATGAGTGTGCGATAGTGATGGACCTTAGGGTTAGGGTTTGGGTTAAGGTAAGTGGATAGATAGTAGTGTATGTATAGTTTAGTGTAGGGTTAGTTGTAGGATTATAAGTGTATGTGTATGTATTGATGTTTTTTAGGTGTGCTTGTGTTGTGTGTATGTGTTTCAGAATAGCAAATTTTTTCCCAAGGAAAAACTTTGCTGTTTTGAATGTTCAATATTATGTGGTTTAGATATTTTAGGTTCGATGAAATAGCATTCGCTATTTTCATCTTTCGATAATGTGATATAAATGCCGAATGTCATTACTATTCTGTCTAAACATAGTTAATATCAATTATGGCAGGTATCACAGCTTCAAGTGCTGTTTCATTAAGCCTGACATGGTGTGTGTGGATGCAGCTGTGTCTGGCAGCTGTTGTATGTTGCCATATTCATCTCCGGAAAGCTGTGGGTTGCAGCTTGTGATCAAGGTTTACTGATGCTTATGTATTAGGAAGAGACATTTGGTGTTTTAGGGGAAAGGGGTGGATAAAACTGTGATTTGGAATATTTTGGCAGAGAATAGTTTGTTTATACATCTGCTGAGTGGGAGGTGGGAAGGCTGGAAAAATGTGTTATCTCTTGCTGTGGCAGCTTGTTGGGAGGGCTTTTTTTTATCTGTTTGCTCTCTTTTCTTTTCCTGGCTGCTGCCTCACTGAAAGGGTGGGAATTTAGGCTTGAAGACCTGGTCTGATGAAGCATTGCAAATTGATGTGAAAGTGTTAACTGTTCATTAAATTATCTTTTCTTTTAGCCACCTTGTGTACTATATTTTATTCATTTAAAAATAATACCACTACTGTTTTAACTTGTCATAAATGACATGCACTATATTGAACATCAAGTGGTAGCATGAACCCATCCTGACCATGCATAATACTTAAGCTGTTACCAAGTTAACTAATGTTTTATACATGACATGAAACTGACAAAGTTGTTCAAGGGAAACAATAGAAGCATGAACTAGGAATGCCACAGAATGCAACAATCACATTCTGAACAAAAAGTATTAAATTGACAATCACTCAGTTTAACCTTTGCTGATTATACAAAATAGAATGTTGCCATTTAAATCTACAAACTTTCAGTGTATGCCATAAAATGACAGTTTATGAATATGGAAATGGAGCTTGTAATCACTAATCACAATAAGTGAATTTGCTGTTTTAACCTATAATTTCACTCATTTTATAATAAGAAATGACAGATATGAAAATCCTTATATATAGGCAATGGAGGGAAGAGGGATGCACTGATAATTAAAATGCACTAACTTTCATCAATGTCTATATAAAACAAACTTGATGCTTTAAGTAAGTTAGCAACAAACAAAATGATTACTTAAATATTGGCAAACAATGAAATATAACTTCTGCTATATCCAGTAAAATACATTGTATTATAAGCATTAGGTATAAATATTATTACCATCTATGTATATTAAGTAATACGTTTTGAAAGATTTCATCAATAAGGATGAATATGTTAAATAACTGTGTGCTATAATCTTTTACTGAGGTTTTATATATGATACATCCTACTTTACTATGATTGAATTGCTTGTCATCTATCTTTCATGTAAATAATTGCTTATACAATAAGTAGACATTTATATTGTATTAGAATTCTATATCTGTTCAAAATAATATAAATATTGCTTATTCCTATTACAAATATTCTCCATATGATAATTCAATTAATGGAGCTCAGATGTTCTGGATTGTCAAGGTATGAGTGATAATGTGATGTATTTAGGTTTATCCGTCAGATTAGGAATGATTTTCATTCCATGGCTAGTGTGGATCTTCGTTTTTTTAATATTTATTAATTTAAATTTGTTATTTCACAAAAACATTTGTAGTATGCCTGACCAAAACATTACTTTATTGATAAACACTCAAAGTATAAAATTGATAATTTTCTTTAAAAGCTCAAACATATACTTTATAGTTATCAGAGGAAAATATTTAATAGTCAGAAAACAAAAAATACAAAGTCTAAATAACCTAATATGGATTTAACTTTATCTGTAAATACCAATGGCTTAAACAATCCTAGCAAGAGATCAAATCTACTGAAATATTTAAAATTGAACAAAGCACAAATTGTCTTCCTTCAAGAAACTCATTGCAAAACAAATGACAATTACAAATGGAATCCTAAGGAATATATGATATTGGTGCAATCCACTCACAAGACAAACACAAAAGGGGTAACAATTTTATGGAAAAGAAATGTGAGTAACGCAGAAATCATTTAAAAGTATGAAGATGAAGAAGGCCTTTTGGCATTAGTAATAGTTAAATATAATAACAAAATATGAACCGTAGCCAATCTATACTGGTTCCCATGCACTGGAACAGGAACTGTTAAAAAAACACTTGGATTTCATTTCCAATAATTATAAAGGCAACTTAATATTAGGAGGAGATTTTAACTGTATATTTGATAATTCTGAAAATACAAATAAAAGACAGCTGCATACAACTGCTGTATCAAAAGTTTTAAACAAGTGGGTAGAATCATTTCATCTTGTAGATACTTTCAAATTTAAAGAAGATAAATCTTTGTTGCTTTCCCATCAAGATCACAGATTTGGTACCCAAACTAGAACAGACAAAATATTTGCTGCCCATGACTTACACTCTAAAATCATTAATTTCTCAATCACTCCCTGCCCCTTTTCAGACCACAATTCACTGATACTAAAGCTTTAAAATGGGTACAAACCATTAATCATTAACTCCAGAATTCCAGTATATATAACAAAAATTAAAGAGTTCAAACCCTGGTTATTATTTGAATTACAGTTCTTCTTAGACACTAATTACATCACAGAGATAAATAAAATAATGATATGGGACTCATTAAAAGCTTACATATATGGTAAAACCCTAACTTGGTATAAAAAAATCAGAGAATGGGATTCTGAATTATTAGATCTGCAATCTAAACTTTTGTCAGTAAAAGCTGAAAAAGAAAGAAGTATTAAACGATAAATACAACAAAATTCTAACACATAAAACTAGCTTAGCTTAAGAAAAACTAAAAATTGATACCTTGGCCACTTCTCTTAATATCTACATAATTTATCCACAAGAATAAAAATATAATCAAAAGCTAATAGCATTAAAAGTATCTTCCATGAAAAGAAAGGGAAACATTTTTCAGATATAGGTGACATTCTTGATGCCTATAGAAATCACTATATGGAACATTTCCAAAAAGAAAATATAGATATCGATCAATTAAATCTAGATGGAAAATGTTCTAATATAAAAAATACCAGAAAAATTAAAACTACATCTGCAAGCACCCATATCCTACAAAGAAATTACAGATACAATAAAAGAGGGTAACAATAATAAAGCTCCAGGTATAGATGGCATAAATATAGAAATATATAAACTTTTTCCTTCAAAGATACTAACCCTCTTCCATAAAACTCTATTAGAAATTCAATCACAAGCTTTAATACCACCCTCTTGGAGATATTCCTTAATCACACCAATCCTAAAGGAAAACAAATCACCGAACCTCTGTACCTCATATAGACCTATATTATTATTAAATAATGACTATAAAATATTTATGACAATATTAACTAACAGAATGAAAATACCACTATCCGAAACAATAAATAATGACCAAACTTGATTTATATACCATAGACACTCACATGACAATATTAAAAGCATAATTTCTCTTATAGATTATGTTAATAAAAAAAATAAACACTCATAATTGGCTTAGATATAGAGAAAGCCTTTGATTCCCTAAATTGAGACTATTTATTAAAAATCCTGATGCTATGTGAATTTCCTGCATCCTTTTTCATCTCTTAAAGTATGTGTATATATATATATATATATATATATATATATATATATATATATATATATATATATACATACACACAAATAATTTAGCGTATGTCAAGTTAGGTCCTTTTACCTCTGAATCTATACATATAACAAAAGGAACTAAACAAGGATGTCCCATGTCACTGATTCTATTTGCTCTGGCTATTGAAATATTGGCTGATTCAATTCATAACAATATAAAGATCAAAGGAATAGATGTTTATGAACAATACAATTCTAAAGTAATGCTATTTGCTGATGACATATTACTAACATTATCTAATACAAAAGAGACATTAGAAAAATTAGATATATTAATTGACAAATTTCACATGACTTCAGGACTCCATTTCAATAAATCAAAATCAATTTTTTTTATTTAAAAAAAAAAAAAAAAAAAGAACTGCAAACTAAGGGGGATCACATCATAGGAAACAAGAATCTACCTTAAAATACCTAGGAATTGAGTTATGCAAGGATACTAATGAATTAGACCCAAACAACTACAATAATATCATCAATATAATTAAAATCTCTGTGTGAAAATAGAACAAAATAATATTAACATTTGAAGATAGACTACAGTTAATAAAAAAGGTTTTACTGCCCAAGATCCTATGTACAGCCTTGGCAATACAACTGTTACGAGAAAGGAATATACTTAAAGGAATAAATTCATGCCTAATAAAATGTTTATGGTTTCCCAAAAGAAACAGAATAGCATTAATACATCATATCAGACCATGGAAACAGGGAGGATTAAACTTTCCTGATATAGAAACATATATAAAAGCATCAATATCTAAAACAATCTCAGACTGGATAAGTCCATATTACTCTGCAAATTGGAAAGAATTACTAACTGTAATATCAATAAATGAATTTTATTTACAAAAAAATTCAAATAACAGATAAAAACAATTTGCCATGACACATATTATGTATTAGTATGCAATATAACATAACTAAACCCACAAAAACTCGCATGATTAATTATTACATTGACTCATTTAGGAAAATTATTAATGCAAATATAGATTTAAAAATCTGGTTTGATCTTTTAACATCATTTATAGTCACAAAGAACTTTCCACATAAAATATATAGAGAAATGTTTAATTCCTGGGAACAGAAAGGATTTATTTGTTGACTTCAATGTATCAAAGAACTAAAAGTTTTAGATATGGAAGTAATAAAAACAATATACAAAATTCCACAATGGGACTGGCTAACTTTGCAGACTATTCTGTCATATTCGCAAGATTTAAGTAGAATAATTAACAATTCTTCATTTAAAGAAATACCTAAATTTACGAAATAAATATATGAAATCATATATAATGACTTTGACATGGGAAACAGTATTTCAAAAATATTACAAAATTTTGATAAACTATAAAACAACACCCAAAACCTCATACTGGAAATATTTATAGCAAAAGGACACTCAATACAGTTAACTGAAGATATTAAAACAAGTATCTTATCATCAATAAAATATACATCCTTTACACAATACTGGAAAGTTATTAATTTGAAATGCTTGCACAGAGCATTCTTAACCCCAGATAGAATCAGTAAAATTAGTTCTTCCATAAAAGGAATATGTTGGAGATGTGAGCAAGTACACAGTACAGATTGGAACCACATTTTCTTTGACTGTGTTAAAATTAAGCCATTTTGGAATGGTATTAATAACATTCTACAAGCTTTATTTAATGAATCATTTTATTTAACTAAAGCTCCTGTATTATTAAATGTGAACGAAGGTCCTCATTTGAATAGGTCAAACATGTATCTAGTAGGGACTATACTTGCAATTTCAAGGAAGTGTATAACAAGAAGATGGGATATAAACACAATACCAACTTTGGAAGACTTCTACAGCCTACTGAAGACCACAGCATTATTGGAAATTAAAATCAAAGAACTAAGAATTTATCCAAAGCCATTTATCAACAACCCTTGGGGAAAAGTCTTATCATTGATTGACACTATACAATAATTGATCAGACACTCTGATAATGGATTGGACATACTTATAAAGTAATTGCATACATTAAGATCTGTTATAGTGTCAGGCTAATGTCAATAGTGTACATAGTTATTTAAGATGTTATGTGTAAATACTATGGAATTCATTCAAATGTATTTGAAAAATAAAAAAAAAAAATTTTGAGAAAAAAATGAGTTTTAAAGACATGCAGTAGGTGTGTACGTGTGTGTGTGTGTGTGTGTGCATGTGCACAAGCATGCATGCGTGCCTTCTGTGAAGGTTGGGCACTTGGCTGGCCACTCAACACTGTAAAAACTCCACTGCCAAGCAATCTGTGGAACAGTGATCTGCTGTGGTGACCCTTAACAGGAGAAGCAGAAAGACTGATTTTACAAGTACTCATAATTCTCCCTCATATGCTAAATGTTTATCAATCTCTGCCTAGATGGACCAGCAGTTTATTATAATGCTACCCTTACAGTCTTGTTAGAGTAAACCTTTGTGAAATACAGTTAAAGCTTTACAAATTAGTTACTAAAGTATAAAATTGCTGCCAATGCCTCAGCAAAGTCAATTACTGTGCACTATACAGATGCATAGATTAACTGTTTCCTTGCAGCATCCATTGGTCAGGCTGGTTCACTCTCCTACCATCCTCATCAGCAGCATCCGTGTAAGTTAGTTACAAATGTGACCACTACCCATACCGCCTAACCTCCCAAACATTCCACATGAAAAGAAACCAAATATATAAAAATATTTAAAGAAACACTAAAACCTAAATGGGCCCTTCCGTGCTACAAATAAATAAATAAATATGAAACATACCATTGAATGGAAAACAATAGTCAGTTGCACAGGCAAAATACTTGAAATGAGATTTATAACTAATATTAGCTAAATAATACCATAACTGAATTTACCTCACAAGTACTGACTTGAACTGAGCTGAATTACTAAAATGCTATACAAGCAGATGCAGAACAATACATGAAGAGACGTGGACACCAACATCTTTCTAACAAGACAAACTTTCACCCTTGGTTTCAGTTAAAACAAATACTCTCGTTTTCCTTCTTTCCCTACAGCAGTTCTTTCTTACATACAGTAAAAATAACAGAAACAAAAACTGCAGGACTTCACACATTGCTTTTATCTTCCCCACGGCAAAAGCTTCTTGTTTGCAAACTGTTTTATGACTTAATTAGATAGGAGCAATTAAGAGTTTCCTGTAACTCCACGGATATCACAATACTGCTGTAGAATGAAGCTGAAATTTTCAAACATATCTTTATTTTATATTGCATACAACAGCAATGACAAATTACTGCAAGTTATCAGGTGAAAATTTAGGTAGACTTGAATGAAATTAAATTTACACTGCAAGTTGTATTTTTAGAAAGCCAAAGGGTATGTGTGGATCACCACAACTTTTCATAGTTTCAAGGTGAATCGCCAATATGGCTAGATATGATTCTGTAGTAAGTGCCTTTATATTTAAGTATAAATGTAATTAGTTGAGATGCATACCTAGACTCCATTCCTTGTAATTTGCAAAGTTTATAAAAATCACATGATCATATTAAGTAGTACTTTGCATGGTATTAGAATACTTCCATTCAGTGTTATGCTGTTAATTAAACAAACAAACATCATTTTTTTCATATTTATGTAACTATTTTAGCAAACAAGCACTCACACGTTCATAGGTGTAAACTAGATTAATGACCACTAGGGCCTTTATAACCTAGCTGTGCAATCAAACTGAGGCCCAGAGGTTTTCATAGATGAATTCCAGGCCAGTTGCCCTGAAAGGTTGTTTTAAGCCAAGCCAATAACCAGAGATCAGAATCAAACCCTGTACTTTGTGTCTGGGAGGTGAAGACAACCCCACAACTGAGAAAGGAATTTCTTATAGTCATGTGAAAGCCCAAGAATATCTCAACGAAGTACTCTGACAATATATATTTAGGTTGTGCAGTTTCCAAGATATGAAAAATTTTTATGAAATTTTAGAGAAAAATGCAACTCTGGGTTTGTACGCATTATAGTACATTAACAGCACTGACATAAAGACTGTGAATGCACTATAATTATTGCAAAGATTACCATTTTACTGGTAACACTGCTGTTTGTTTACTATTCACAGGATGTTTACATTTGTTTGACTTCATCTTTTTAACCTATTTTTTAAAAAAAAAATGGTCTGGAATATAAAGATGTATGGTAGCTGCTAGAGGTGTAAAATTCTACAACAAAGAGGTATTAATGAATTAACTCATACGAACACATTTTTTCTGCTATCAGAAATTTTTATGTAGATTTGTATTTGTATTTACTACTTTATTTATGTGTTTAACCAACTTTATTCTGAATGTATTGATTAATATGCTAGAACAGAAAGCTATCAGGCATTCATTCATTTCCCAATTATTCACTAAATCTACTAAAAAGACATAAGGGAGCCAGACCCTTTCTTATCACACAGTGGGTGCAAGGCATAGAAAGCTTATCCTAAATGGGGCCTTAGCCCATTGCAGGATGCATAAACTCACTTCGAACACATATTCTCTCCCTTTATCTCATGAACACACAGAGCAACACATCTGTCAGAGGTTATTCCAAATTTAGATGATCAACAATTGGTTTAAAACATATATTTCAGATGTGGAAGGAAATTGGACCACTGGGTGAAACCCACATAGATAAGCATTGCATTGACTGAAAAAACTCCAGCAAATAATAATAATAATAATGTTCATAACATTTAATTTTCTGACAATTGTGTTACTCAAAGCCACAATACATCTTATACTGTATGCATTGTGGAATTTTCTTTCCACTCCTCCATAAGAATGGGTTCTGACCATAAGTATGTGTGTGTGCATGAGTTCCCTTCACATGGTCGACATTTCCGAATGTCGACATTCATATAGCCGAGACCATATGATTAACATTCGAAATGTCGACCATACGGAACTGGCATCTCTGTACAGTGCGGAATGGAAAGATTTCCATCTTCAGCACTGTAGTGCGATCTTGGAGTTGGTATATTTAAGTTCCAGGGGGTGCCGGGGGCATAGCCCTCCTGCCAGCAGTGTGAAGGTAAGTTTGTGCTTTTTGTTTTTTACTTTTAAGGTCGAAATTTCAAATGTCGATCATATGGTCTCGGCCATATGAATGTCGGCATTCAAAAATGTCGACCATATCAAGTAGATCTGTGTATACACATAGCTGCATATAGATTCTAATAATATAGAGTGAGAAAGAGATGCAATACATTAATCTACAGTGCAGATATTTTATTTATAACCTGCATATTGTCAGGCATACACTGCCTCTTTGGTCAGTTATTAACCACAGAAACATAGTAATCAGTCACAGTAACCCTGTTCCATTCACTGCTGTGAAATTTAATAAAACTACAATGAAAAAGCAAGAAAACATCTGCAATTACATAATAAGAAAATTATACTACTTGAAAAATTAACCTGATTCTAATTATCAAAACTGCATAATATTAAACAAGTTTAAGACACAACTTATAATCCTTAATATACTATTAAAATACTACTAAGCAATTACCTAAGACACACTTTTTGAACAAAATGTTGTAGCATATTTTTGCATCTGTAAAGATGTATATGTTTTTAGCATATCTTTATATCTGTAAATATGTTTGTTCTTTTATGTGATTCTATTCCCCCAGGTTGTGCCTGCAACTGGCCCATTGAGATTAGTGCACTACCCTTGTAAACAAATATAAATAAATAAACAAATAAATAGACATTATTAAAATTACCTCAGAAATACAGTAGAAAACCACCCACTAAACAGACCAATCATAAATCTATGGAAAGGCTAGGGCTTTCACCCTAGTGGAGGGTAGTGCACCTATAACTCATTCAGACCATGTGGGTGTAGCAGAGGTGCATCTTTATTTACTCACTCCTCCATTACTTTATGTTAAATCCCTTACAACACCAAGTTGGAACTTATGCACATCTTAATCACACTAAAGTGACCACATTAGTGCCAACTATGAAGCCCCTTCATCATCTCCTGATGACCATGATACCCACCTCACCGAGTTGAATACTACACGTATCAGTTCCAACATACTAGTCCTGGGTAAGTTTAACTACCCAGTGATTAACTGGAAATCTGATACAACAACAAAGTCTGACCATATGCTCCTTGACTTTATTAATATTAACTCTCTAGATTAAATAGTTCATGTTCCCACCAGAAGTAACAAAATACTTGAACTCACCTTTACAAATGTTGCCTCTGCTTGTGCCCCTAATGATGTTTCTTTGCTGAGCAAATCTGACCAAAAATGTTCATCTTCTCCCTCAAAACAAGTACCATAGTGCACAATAAGTTTACCACATTCAGAGATTATTCCAAATCCAACTTAATATCCCAGTATGAGGGCCTGAAGAAATTCAAATGCACCCCCGCTTTGCTGAGCCAGTCACTGTATATATATATATATATATATATATATATATATATATATATATATATATATCGGTCTACTACACATGATCGAAATTTCATTTGACTGAAATTCATTTGACTGAGACCATAACATCGAAAATTCAAAATACTGAAAACTTACTTAACTGAAACTCATAAGATTGAAACCTTAACAATGCAAAACTTCAACATAGTAGTGGCAGCGTGTAGACTACTGTAAGGAAAGTAAAAGGTATATGCCCTTTTCCTCACTGTAGCACGATCATTGAGTTAGTATATATAGTTGGGGGGGGCACAGCCATCACATTGGGGGTGTGGGGGGGCGTAGTCATCCACCTAGTTTGGTTTTAAATTGCGCAGTTTCTGTTAAAAGGGTATGTAAGTAGTTTTTAAGTTCTGGAAATGGTTAGTCATTCGTGTTCTATGTGTGGATGTCTATAGTTTACAATTTAGTATGTTGAAATTTAGCACTGTTAAGGTTTCAGTCAAGTGAGTTTTCAGTATTTTGAATTTTCAATATTATGGTCTCAGTCAAATGAAAATATACATATATATATATATATATATATACACATATATATATATATATATACATATATATATATATATATATATATATACACATATATATATATATATATATATATATATACACATATATATACATATATATATATACACATATATATACATATATATATATACATATATATATATATATATATATATATATATATATATATATATATATATATATATACACACACATATACAAATTATATGAATATCTAAACCTACGTACAGAGAGTCTGTCTCCTCTAAACATATGAATAACAGTAACTTAAAAAATAAAAACCTATGATGAAGCTCACAAACAAAAAACTCTATAATAATAGGAAAAAGATGTGACAATGTGAGGTATGGCCAACTATGGCAGGAGAAGTAGGACAGTGGATGTGTTACATATACCAGTACAGGTGACTGAAATTTTGCAAAAAAATTACATGCCATTTGCATATCAAACTGATTTGTACAGATGCTTGTGTTGAAAAATGTATTTGTAAAGCTGCTTATGTTAAAAATGTATGTCCTGCTAGACAGAAAAAGAAATACACTTGTATGTTAGACTGTATTATAACTTATTGAAACTAATATTGTAACAGAGGATACTGGAAGAGAAGGGAAGAGGTTAAGCTCAGCTCCAGCTAACTTTGAAAAATAGTATGAAATTAAATTACTTAATGCCATAAAGATTGTATTTTACAGTTCTGATTGCAGCCAGAGATGAAATGTCTGTGCCAGAGAATGGTTTATTAGCTCCTACAGGAAGAATGGGAGTGTTTTATTGTTTTAAGATTTCCAGAAGCTTTAACAGATTTTAGCAAATCTCTATGTGTATGTATTATTGATGCATATGTGCAATATTCTAGGTCAGTTACTAGGAAAGGGAGTAGTATGGGAACCAGAAGTCAGATGACCAAATCTATGTGATGTCATTCTGTAATGCAGGGCAAAAATCATATTTTAATAATCCAGGGCAAAAATCATGTTTTAATACTAGATGAGACTGGTCTCATAGCAGTCTGTTTTTAGAAGCTATTAAAGAAGAACCCCTCACCTACTTCATCTTGCCTTACTCTAGTAAGTGACCAGGGAATAATAATTCTTTAGATCAGTCAGGAAAATATAGCGAGATTAGTTACATACTTTTTTTCTGTATCTGTGTGAATCTATTTATCTGTGTTATTTTAATATTTCCTGTGGCTGAAACACTAGTGCTTATTGTAAACAGATATTCCATCTTTTCATGTTCTTTTACTATTTATTATTAAATATATTTAAATGCTTCATTGTGGCTGATCCATAGGAGAATACTGTAAACGTTGAGAGTACTTTTATGTATTTGGTGACTCTGTGTCCACTCCTGAAAGCATTACTGCATTGGTCAAACACTATCATTTGTATTAATATTAATTTCATTCAGTATAATTGGGTACCCTTGTAAGAGCCTTAGAGAAGCTGGCTTTGGAGTGACTGGTAGCAGTGTAACTACCTTATAGTCTGGGCAGAAGGAGGCATACCTAGTAAATCTGTGCCAGCCTTTCCCAGGGTGTGTGTGTGTGTGTGTGTGTGTGTGTGTGTGTGTGTGTGTGTGTGTGTGTGTGTGTGTGTGTGTGTGTTCGCGCAAATGAAATTGCAAACAGTGTATGTGTGTCAGCTGCTTAGAGCAGGGACAGAAAGCACTGGTTTTACAGACAGGGTGCTCAAAGACTTGGCTTTGAAACTCAGCTGAGGAGTCAGCTCTACAGCTGTGCCACTAGGGAGTCTTACTGAGGACCGGGAGAGAGATAGAGAGAGAAACCCAGACCCCAGACTGAGTGTGTTCCCTGTGTGTTCTTAAGGGGAAAATGTGCTTGATCCAGAGAGCTGCATCTGGAAATACTGTGCGTGTCTATTTTTATTCCAAGTGAAAGTTATTTTCCAGTGTCAGTGGTGAGGATTCAGGCTCCTTGATTACTGGTCCAGAGAGGGGACTTCACAGACACTATTTGCTTCAAATAAAAGATTGCCCACCTCCCACCATAAGATGGTATTTAGGCAGGCCACCAAAGAACTCAAGCAGACCACTATGAAGATTAAGGTAGAAAACGAACTGAAAGTACTTAACTAACTGAAAGATAACCATAAGGTTGTTTTAAATATAGAAGGCCAACACTGAATCAAGCATCAATCAAATGGCACTACCTGTTCTGATCCCAGAGTCATATTCAAAATCTTAGCTGGCAAATTCAGTTTCACTCTGTGTTTCTTCCCCTGGCTCATGAACTCCTTTTCCCCAAAATCACTAGGATTAAATCATAAACACTATATCCAAAGCCAAAAACAATAGCTCCATGGGCCAAGACAATTTAACAGAATGTCTGCTACTTAGTATAACATTACTGAGCTCCTCCTAAACCTTTTCAGCCTTAATTTCTCCTCAGATATGTATCTGATTTCTGACAAATGTGGAATGTCACCATGACAGTCAGAGGTAGCTCCACCAGAGACCATGATAGCTATCATCATATTAAACCTCACCAGCATCATCTACAAAATCATTGAACTTGTTTTAGTCAAATTCTTAACCAATAAAATCAATGACCTATAACCCCTTAACCTTGATCAGGTTGGCTTTAGGAAAAGTAGATCCTGTATCCTTAATCTGATAAATTTCTTAGAAAATGACAAATGACTTATCTGGACCTTGTTAAAGCCTTTGATAAGATTGCTGCATGCTGGCATTATTGACAAACTCATTATTCACCTTATAGCTACAAAGTTGCTCTGCAAACAAATGTATACATTAAGAGTTGGTGTACCTTCTCATTGAAAGGCACGTTGCTAGTGATGTCCCACAGGGCTCTGTCCTTCGTCATTTCATCTTCTTCATATATAATGCAAAAGCAAACAACAAAGACCTAGGGCTAAACCCAGTTTGTCAGAACCAGCACATGGTCAACAGCATTAAACCTAAAGTCAAAAAATGTAGTGTAGCTGCCTTAGAGAAACAACTCTATCCTACTGATTACTGTATAAATGTGACCCTGCTTAAGACTGACCCATTTATTCATTACAGCTGAAGTCACCTCAATCAGAAATGGATTATATTTGTTCATAATGCATCTGTTTTATTGAAACTGTTGTGTGATTGATTTGTAATATGCATGTGATTCTGGTAAGCACTATTTATTTGAATGTTTTTACAGATGCCTTTATTGCTCTGAAAAAGTCAATACACAGTAAAAGAGCTTAGCATATCTGAAGCTTCTGGTTCTAATGACTCCCCTTATTGTTGGCTTTTTGCTAAATTCTGGGAATACTAAAAACACTCACTCCAAAGACCTTGACCTTCACTGCAACATAAACAAGATCTCTTGGACAGATGTTCCTCACCCAAAACAATATTATACCTATGGAACAAGTGCCACATGCATATCAAATGGCCTCCTTCAAGTTTTGTTGTGGCAACTAGATAGGTACCAACAAATTTACTTTTGAGGAAAGCAATATAGCCCTTCCTGAGTGGGGTGACAGAGTCATCTATTAAACTCCCTGGGCTGCATGGCAGGTATCTGTATGATCGCCCAGACCACTTATGTAAAAAGCACTTGTGTATGGGCCAAGTGGATGTAGCCATTGGGCTGATCCTATATGCCCCAGAAAAACAGCAACTTAAACAAATTCCACATCCCATTAAAATGAATGGAAACAGCTGTTTTCCTTCAAAAGCAGAGAACCTGACCCATGGATTACACAGGCATGTAGCTTCTGTGGAACATTAAATATCTTGGACTGTAGGATTAGGAAACTTACTTTTGTGATTCATGGCTTTGGTGCTCATCACAAAACTCATTTTCTAAAAACATGCTACAAACAAACGTTTGACTTGCCTTGCTAATCAGATCTTCTCGTATTCCATATAGACAGACTGACTGATTTATTTAGATATATACTTTTTATGTAGCAAGTGGATGTAGCCATTGGGCTGATCCTATATGCCCCAGAAAAACAGCAACTTAAACAAATTCCACATCCCATTAAAATGAATGAAAACAGCTGTCTTCCTTCAAAAGCAGAGAAACTGACCCATGGATTACACAGGCATGTAGCTTCTGTGGAACATTAAATATCTTGGACCGTAGGCTTAGGAAACTTACTTTTGTGATTCATGGCTTTGGTGCTCATCACAAAACTCATTTTCTAAAAACATGCTACAAACAAACGTTTGACTTGCCTTGCTAATCAGATCTTCTCGTATTCCATATAGACAGACTGACTGATTTATTTAGATATATACTTTTTATGTCTCAAGTTGTACAGCTTCCATTATAATTATCAAAGACAGTTTTCATCACAATCATCTACGGTACCACCTGATGTTATGTTATAGTTTGGAAGCCAGCTGTTTTAAGAACGATTAATGTACACATGTGAATACTGCATATCTTTATAATTACTAGCACACCACCAAGAGGTTTTATGAGGAAAGTCAAGTCATAATGTATTTATCTACCTCCTACCATGCTATTCCACACTATGCCCCTCGGTAACATATAGCTTACTCAGTTACAAAAAATTGAATGCAAATATGAAAACTGCAATAAAATGCTTCCAGATGTAGCTATTAATGATTTAGTTGTTACAGAAGGTGACTGGAAATGTGATGCAAGGAAAAAAAGAAGAAATGTTGCAGGGAAAGTTAATGAAACTCAAGAATTTTCAAAAAGAGGCAAATGTATTTTTGGAAGGAGAAAGTTTTTTTTTTTTTTTTACCTTTTTAGAGGGGCTATATGAGTGGAGGTTGACTATTTTCCAAAAGTTAAAATGGACTGACAGGGTTTTTGGATCACCTGGTTATTTGGGAAGCATTCGGGGAAAATGGGAACATTATTAGAGATGGGAAGAGTATTAAAATTAACTACTAGTGTAATGTAATGTGTCTGAGATATTTCAGAGGGAATTGGAGCAGTTGTAGGAGGACCATACTAAAATGTGAGATTTTTCTGACACCTGGAATGAATAATAGTTGTTTTTAAAGAAAACTATAGGAATATATATAATGAAGCTGAAAATGAGATAAGTAAAGTTACTAGGAAAGAGGATGGGGGACTATTATAAGCTTTGTAAAAGTATTAGAAGTAGATTCTGTTCAATTTATTTTTAAGGAGGTAAAATTGAAATCTGTGTCAAAATTATACAGTGTTACTATTTGAAATATAGAAATGAAGAGGTGTCTCCTTTTCTGGATAACTATGTAAGAAATAGGGATGGCTTAATTAGTATGAAAAAGTGCTAAGAGTGTATACAAAATAGATTATAGCTGTGACACACACCTTCTATGAGAAGAACTTTGCTAGAAATGAAAAACAAGAAAAGTGAAGGTGGGGTACTGAACAGGTATTTGAGGAAGGTGTGAAGTTTTTAAATGGTGCCATTGGTATGACAGAACTGGATAGAGCACTTAGTTCAGTTAATGCTGATTCAGTGCTTTGGTCGGGTGGGACTGGATATAAGATACATAACAATATGAAAGAAGAATGGAAGACTTTGTTTTTGGAGGTGATATACAGCTAGTTAAAGCAGGGTATTCAGGATGGAAATATATGTGAGGGATAGTTTGATTAATTTGGAAAAAAGAATAAAGACATTTTATGAAAAACTAGTAGCTGATAACCATGAATAATACAAATTATAAGATTCTGATGAAAATATAGCAAAAGAGGTTTGAAAAGATTATAGAAGAACATATAAAATAATATCATAAAATATCCCCCTTGCATGCTTGAATAGATCAATACAAATCTGATATCCTAGCCCTAACAGAAATGTGGCTAAATCTTAACATAAAAGACTCTGAACTGATATAATCAGACTAGACAGAAATCATAAGAGAAGTGGAGGCGTAGCACTACTCTACCCTGATACCCTTAATATTACGCCATATACTAATGACACTCTTACTTTTTCCTACAGCAGAAATGCTCAGATCCTTCCTAATTATTAACAATACCAAATGAATCTGCATCATTGTTCTCTACATTCCCCCGGGACAAAATACTCCCATTCTACAAGACATTCTATCCTGGACCACCCAAACTATTAAATATGAGACTATTATTTTAGGACATGTCAGCATAGATTGGCAATCTGTTATATCACAACTACCTACAAACAGCATCAACCTATACAGTTTTTCCCAATTCATCAACTGCCCTACTAGATACAATCAACACTACACTCATCAATCTACCTTAGACTGGATCTTGGTATCACATCCTTCTAACTTTATGCCCACTGGCACATTTCCTAATTCCCTAAGTGACCACCTACCTGCTTTTGCCACCAGAGCTAACGCACACTTACCAGAAACACACACCCTAAAATCTGTTCACAACCTAACTTCTCTAAAGACAAGTTCAATTAACTACTTTGTAAAACAAATTGGTCACCACTTAAACATCTGCCTTTAGAAGATGCTGTACTCTACTTCAACAACTGTTTTCTAAAATTACTTGACACACTAGCACCAATACGCACTAAAAGAATTAAAAAGAATTCTGTCCCATGGCTAACTGAGGAATGTAAAAATTAATGAAAAAAGGGATGAAGTCTGGAATCTTTGGAAGCAAAGTACAAGACAATAAGATACTTCTAAAACAGCTGTGCAACAAAGTAAAAAAAACAAGTTGCTAAAGATAAACAACTTTACTACACCCATCTACAACAGGAGCACAAAACTAATCCTAAAAAATTCTGCCTACTTAAACCAGGATAAAAAAAAAGATCATCGCCCTTCATTTAGCGCTTCTCCTGCTCAAATTGCCAATGACTTCCACATTCACTTTATAAAGTCCATAGCTGATCTGATTACTAAAACCCCCAACACAAGCCCTCCCTCCTCCTCCTTCTCCACTACCCATAGCAGTGGCCCTTCATCTGGCCCTGACCTTCTCCACCTCAATGGCCCAAAACCACTTTCCATGAACATGGCCACTTTCTCTCTACAACCAATACCTACTAGCCTCATAAACAGACTGCTGCAGAAACTTAAACCCTGCTCTACCTCCATTGACAACCTCCCTCCTCTATACCTAAAATTGTCTGCTGGCTCCATAGCTTACCCCATCAGCATCTTGCTTAATTGATCTATTTCAGAATCATTAGTTCCAATCATCTGGAAAAAGTCCCATATCATTCCCATTCACAAAGGGGGTAACTCCACTGACCTTGCTAACTTCCAACCCATAGTCATACTTTCACCCATTTCAAAAATACTACAAAATGTGTTTCATCAACAACGTATGAAATATGTGCTACAAAATAACCTTCTTTCAAATCCCCAACATGGTTTCCGGCCAGGACACAGCACATCAACAGCCCTCCTTATCCTTTATTGAATCTGTATAGAGAGCAAGAGATTCAGGTAACTTTGCATTTGTTCTATTTTTTTACATTTCAAGGCATTCAACACTGTCTCACATTCCCTGCTCCTGGACAGACTCTCTTACTTAGGCCTTACCTCTGCCACCCTACAATGGTTCGACAGCTACCTACATGACTGAACACAAACAGAAAATTGTCAAACAATAGCGTTCCCTTTCTACCTAACCCTACTGGAGTCCCACAAGGTTCTATCCTTGGACCCCTACGTTTTGACATATTTACAAATGACCTATGCAGTGCCTTTTCTACTGGAACTTTTATTCAATATGCAGATCACTCCACTATTATCTGTGCTTCTCCCACACTATCCCATCTTCTCTCCATCATACAACAGACATTTTCTGCCTTTGAATCCTGGCTTACTAACTGCCAACTCTTCCTTAATCCTAAAAAACCTAAACTGCTTCTCTTCCAGCCCTAAAATTGCCCTATAGACCTAAATGATTACAAAATCATTAACATTCTTTTAATACTTCCTTTAGATGAAGCAGTTGAGTATTTCAACACGATCTTTAGGCCTTCTCAACCAACTTGCTCCACCAAGACAGATCCGTACTAAAACCATCTATGCCCTATGGCTTACCAAGAGCACTAGGCAACGTATGAAACAAAGGGACAAAGCATGGGACACCTGGCGTAAAAACAAAACTACTCCTAATAGGCAAGCATTCTTACAACTGAGAGACACTGTAAAAAAATCAGACTAGACAAACAAAAATACTATAGTAAAATTCAAACTAAGCATAATACCAACCCACAAAAGTTCTGGGCTGCTATAAAAAGTATTCTCCAACCAGGTAAATCACCAACTCCTCATCAAAACATAGACTCCACCGCTATAAACACAGCCACCCAATTCAATGAATTCTTTACCAACTCTATATTAAAGCTGTCAACAGTCCCACCCTCCTCAACCCCCACTATACTATATAACCCATCAAATTATGCCGTCTCCTTCACCCTTCAACTTGTACCAACTTCCACCATCTATAAACATCTAACCAAACTTAAAGCCACCACCTTAGCAGTAGACAAACTACCTGCCAAATTCCTATAAATAGCTGCTAAAACCATTTCCTACCCAGTCTCTATAATCATTAACAGATCAATCTCAGAACAAAAGGTGCCACTTCTCCAGAAAATCTCCTACATTATACTAATTCACAGAGGGGGAATCTCCACTGACCTAACAAACTACCGCCCTATAGCTATACTTTCCCCACTGGCTAAAATAATGGAAAATGTATCCACAGCCAGTTGCTAACACATCTCCTCTCCAACCCAACACCAACAAGCTGTTCAGTGGAAAAACTCCCTTTCCCCCATACTTCTGGTAAAACTAGGAGTACCCCAAGGATCAATCCTAGGACCTCTATTTTTCACTGTATTTACAAATAATCTTCACAAAGCCACCACTCTATCAAACCTGGTTCAATATGCTGATGACTCCACCTTAATCTGCTCTACCCCTACCCTCCAACAACTTTAAATCATGACCCAAGAAGCCTTTACATCCATCGAAACCTGGCTAACAAACTCCCGGCTAACACTAAATCCTAAAAAGACCCAACTTAAGCTCTTTCATCCTTCCAAAGCAGCAGCACCTACTCCCTCATTCTCTCTCATTGTAATTAGATAATACCCCTATCTCCCCCATCACACAAACCAAATTACTAGGGTTTATTATTAACAATAATATGAAATTTGGCAAATACATAGCTCATACCATAACAAAAATCAACAAAAAATGAGGTACTCTTTACAGATATAAAACCTTCCTAATCAGCAACAGTAAAGTTACCCTAGATCATACACATCTTCTCTCTACCTTACTGCATGCTTCTCCTGTCCTAATTAATCCAAATAAGGAAAGACTGGCTTGACACCGCTGTATGGATAAAAAGTTTAATAAAATATATTCCAACACAGTAAGCGCTTTCGGGTTCACCAACCCTTCATCAGACCATGGTCTGATGAAGGGTTGGTGAACCCGAAAGCGCTTACTGTGTTGGAATATATTTTATTAAACTTTTTATCCATACAGCGGTGTCAAGCCAGTCTTTTCTTTGTTTTTTGTGCTACGTTGTGGACTGGCAGACTTTGGCTGAAGTACGGAACATTGATTGTTTATTTATAATCCAAATAAGAGTGATTTAAACAAGCTATCAGTGTGCTACAACAAAAGAGCAAAATTTGCCACAAACTCCTGCTACCACACCCACCACTGGTAGGCCCTAAAACAGCTTTTCTGGCTTGAGCTCCCTAACACCTTAGCTCTAAACCAAAGTCTTCTAGCTCACCAAATACTGTATCAACCTGACAAAACTCTAGCCTTATAAGACCTGATCACCCTCTACTCCAATAACCGCGAATTTAGATCCACTAACAAGGCACTAATCGCAATCTCCAAAAGCATTACAGCTCTGGTGACTCCCTGTATTCTAGCAACACTGCCAAGACTTGGAACTCCCTACCACTACAAATTAGGTTTCAACCTAATAAAACCATCTTCAAAAAACAGCTTATTTCCCACCTAACCAACTCCTGGATATGCAACTTCCTAGCACCTGACTGACAAATTCTAACTCCTTTCCCCTACCCACTATCCAACCTCCTCTTTAAAACTCCTACAGATGCACTATATATTATCACACGTTACTTGTAACTGCCGAGCACCTGGCTGACATATTCTAACTCCATTCCCCTACCCACTATCCAACCTCTTCAAAACTCTCACAGATGCACTATATATTACCGCATGTTACTTGTAACTGCCTAGCAACTAGCTGACATATTCTAACTCCTTTCCCCTACCCACTATCCAACTTCCTCTTTAATACTCCCACAGATGCACTATATATTACCACACGTTACTTGTAACTGATTAGCACCTGGCTGACATATTCTACCTCCTTTCCCCTAACCACTATCCAACCTCTTTAAAACTCCCACAGATGCACTATATATTATCACACATTACTTGTAACTGCCTAGCACCTGGCTGACATATTCTAACTCCTTTCCCCTACCCACTAACCAACCTCCTCTTTAAAACTCCCACAGATGCACTATATATTATCACACGTTACATGTAACTGCCTAGAACCTGGCTGACATATTGTAACTCCTTTCCCCTACCCACTATCCAACCTCCTCTTTAAAACTCCCACAGATGCACTATATATTACCACACGTTACTTACCAACTCACTGCCCCATCTATACTCACTAACTGTCCCCTAGACTAAGTTGAAAAGCTTTCCCGTAAAATGTCAATGCACCTCATATGAACTTGCCTATATTCTCCTTTTTTAGTTTTTCCTTTCTTGTCTTATCTTCAGTACATCTTCAAGATTATCTCTACTAAACATACTGTATGAACAACAATCAAATGTTACTACCTGCTATACTTTTAATTGTATGTCTAAACCACTGTGCTTATGTAAATATCTTATGCAATCATATGTTATTATCTGCTATATTTTTATAACTGAATGTGTAAATATCTTATGTATAGTATATTAGCAATTGTTCTGGAGCTTTTCTCCCTGGGATTCCACTAAAAATGGACAGCTCTGTCCAGTTGGACCTCCCCAGTAAACAAATGTAAAATAAATTAAATAATAAATAAATAAAAAAAGTTAACTTAAAATACACTCGGCTGACACCTCCACTATTGAAATAGTACACCATCATACCTCTCAACTATCCAGATTTTTGCCTCTTATTTTGGTCTATTCCTCATAAAATTTGTGGTTTTATGGCAAATCACGGGGATGAGTTGAGGACTGAAGTCACTAAATAATGACATACATTTCAATTTCACACTTCAAATCCTTTAGAAAATGCATGGTAACACAAAACCTATTACTCTAGCAGCTTTCTACGTTTATAAGAGCAATAGTTAAAATTTGTCCCTTTATTTGGGCCTTTGTCACCTCATTTTCGTAGGCGTTGTCCAGATTTCTTGCACTAAGAGGTTGACAGGTATGTACACCACACTAAATTGCTAGGTGGTATCATACATGATCACATAACATTTGATCTCCATGCTTAAAAAGTATATATTAAAAAAAAAAAAAAAACACCAAAAACTTGGTATACCCTACAGAAACAAACACTACCTAAACTCATCAACCAGGATTACTCTTGCCAAAACTTTCCTTCTACCATCCCTTCTTTATGCTGCCTCTATACTCATGAACTTACAGATCTCCATTAGATCCAAAATGGAACAGTGCTATAGTAAAGTGGCCCGGTTTGCCACAAACTCAAACTAGTACACATCATTGTATATCTTTACACATACTAAACTGGCTAGAATTCCCCAGTCACTTACTGTTTGTACATCTGCTAGTACTACACAACACATTCTACAAACTGCTAGCCTGCCCAGCTCTGAACATCATCATCAAACCCTACAACCCAAACAGGACCCCTAGGTCCAAAGATAAGAAACTTCTCCCTATCTCCAAACCCTCTAAAACACCAGGACAAAGCCTATACTCTCACACTGCTGCTAAAGTGTGGAACTCACTCTTGCTACCTATAAGAAGTATTTCTAACTAGTAACCTTCAAAACTTTTCTAAAATAGCACCTAAACAACTCTTGGATGTGCCCAGGCTCTGCTCATGGCTAATCTCCGCCAAGTCTCTCCCCACTCTGTTGCTACTATCTGTCTCCCATCAGAGTGCCTTATATCCCTCTCTACAAATAACACAAGAGAAGAAGAAGAAAAAAAATCCTAAGACTAATGTTATATTTGAATATTAAGCAATACATGTAAATATATTATTTTTACGGTCTTACAATTTATTATTCTAAGTATATGCCTTCTCATAGGGTACCTTTTACTTTGTATTTCACTGTATTCACTTTTATTTTAATATTGCACTACCTGTAATGTTTGTACATTCATGTTATTTCACTTTTATTTATTGTGTTTCTCTGTTTATAAATGTTTATGCATTAGAGTTTGTAACTGGAGCTTTTCTCCCTGGGCCTCTGCTGAAAACAGGTTCTTTTTGACACAGTCGGACCATAGCGGTAAACAAATGTAAAATAAATAAATATAGGGGAAGGGGTATATGGATTTAAAGGAAGGCAATCACAGGAGATATTATGGGATGTAAAAGACGTAGTATATGATATTATAAAGGGGCGCAGAGAAGTAAGACCATTAGTTGGAGACATAGTGAAGATATTTGATAGGATAAGTCATGAGCAGATGTAAGAAATATTATAGGCATGTGGCATAAGAGGGAATTTTTTGAGTTTATTAATCTCATCTTATAGTAACAGTAAAGTCATAATTTTCTTGAATGAAGAGTTAAGTGAAGTAGTTAAGATTCAGAGGGGTTAAAACTGCAAGAAAAATCCAGCCAAGGATGTTGGTGTGATACCTTAAAACTGATGTAATGTAGGTTCATGAGATATTTCAGAGGGGGGATGCCCTATGAACAAAGTACTGTTTAATATAATTATAAATACTATAGCTAGAGAGACTGAGGTGAACTTTTTCAGAGGTTAAATATTTCATTAAAGAAAATATGCAAGGTGTACCTATTATGCTGTTATATGCGGACGGCTTGGTATTGGTAACTAGGAATAGTGTTTGGATGGAGGAAGTTGGGGAAGTTTGCAAAGTGCAAGTCAGTTATTAGGTCTTGTAGGATTGTCTTTGAGTAAAGAAAAAATGAGTTGAGGGACAAAGAATTTAAAAAGCAGATAAGCGGTTAACAGTTTTCCTTGAGGTGTAAGGCTTTTGTAGAGGGTGATGGTGAAAGATCAATGAAGTGAATTATTAAAAAATGTTAAGAATATTGTTATTTGTTAGAAAACCTTTAAAATATCTTAAGAAAAAAGTAAACCTTATTAATTATGTTTAATTAGGGAAATTGCGGTGTCTGGTTGGGGTACATATCTTTTGAAATAAAATGGGGAAGAAATTATGCAATTTTTTAACAGCATTGGGATCTAGATTTAACCCTGTGAAAAGGGGTGTTTTGAATTATTACAGTGGCAATGGTGATTTAGGGTTAATTGTTCCAGCTGTACATTTGGCATCTTTAAATAAGTTTTGGTTGCTGAAAAAATGCAGATATATTCTCAAAACATTGCGGTTATGATCACAAGAGAGAAGTTCTGTTACTTCTGGCAGAAAATAGAATGGGAAAGTAGAAGATAAGAGAGTAAATGTCAAAATATTTTTATGGAAATGAAATATAAGAGGGAAATGCGAGAAAAGAATATTGCGGTATGAAGAAATAATGGAAAATATTACTATATTGTCCCTCTGGAAAAAGCTGAATAAACAAAAGAAAAAGGCAATAAAATACAGGAAAGATAGATTGAAAAATGTGGTATGTGTACAAGATTTTTTATGGAGTTTAGGTTTTCACAAGTAACTTGTTAAATGTCAAATGTTGTATAAAACCATGAGTGTGTTGTGTTCTGGTCTTGTGCCACTAGATGGAGACAGAGGAAGGTGGAAGGAAAGTGGCAGCTAGTGGATGTGAAGGACTGGATGTTCCTGTTCCTGTTGTACTGATGTGTTTTTTTTCTTTTCCTGTTTTTGCTTTGAATGGTTGGATTAAAATCTCTAATACTGAACTTGAAGTCTGTCTATATTAATCTTCTGGCAATTTAACAATTTGGCGAGGAGGATTACTTGTTTCTGCTTGTTTACAATAGCCGTTTCTGCTACTCCTTTTCTTCCACCATTTGGCCATGCCCGCGTGAACCTGCTATACCGTTTGACATGTGGCTGACAATGTTTAATAACTACATGCTGGTTATTGGTGCATCAGGAGATGAATGGCCAGAAGCATGCAAAAAGGCACTTCTCATTCATTGTCTGGAACAGAAGGTCAGGGACTGTTTTACACACTCCAAATCAAGGTATGTCAATGGAAGAAGGCATTAGGGGGCTTTATGAGCTCATTTTGCTCCACAGAGAAATATTGTTGCTGACCGGCATGCTTTTAGAAAACGTGTTCAGGCTGCCCATGAAACTATTCCTCAGTATGTGGCCGCATTATGAGACTTAGTTAAATGCGAGTTTGATACTAAACTGGATAAAATGTTACCTGACCAGTTGATAGAACATGTATCTAGTCTAATCATATGAACAATTACTTTTAGAACCTGACTTGACTTTGGATAAAGCTATTATGATTGCTATGCAAATTGAGCTGCAGGTGAGCAGGCAAAGTTTGTTTCAAGTGATAGACCAGTCCCAGTACAGACTTTATATACTCAATCTTTGTCTGCTGCTGGTCGCCACTGCCACAGGCCTTCTTCCAAGCCCCACTTGGTGCACATCCTACAGCTGCTATGCCTTCTGCAGCCTCTTTTTGTGCCTTTTATCATTGTGGATCTGATAAGCATCTTGACAATGATAAACACTGTCTTGCTACTTCTGTTAGATGTAACAACTTCCGAAAGACTGGTAATTTTGCACGTGTTTGCCATTCTTTGCAAACATACTCTTTGCAGGAAGTTGCCTTACCTGAGCTTCAGATCCTTTTCCTAAATGACCATTCATCATCTGAGAGAATTCGTTGCAGTGTCACAATGACAACTTCAACTGTTACTGCACTTGTGGATCTAACTGTAGATTCTGGCTCATCAGTATCCATTTTGCCTAAATGTATATATGAAGCACACTTTCAAAGGGAACCTTTATTGCCACCTTCAGTTAAGTTAGTGACTTATTCCTGGTTCCACTTCCTGTACTTGTCTGCTTACCAGTTACTGCATCCAAAGATGATGTTGCATGCTCTACATCAGTTTTCATTGTGGAGTCTGGGACTGCTTTGCTGGGCATGGATTTGATAAAGGGCATACATTTGTGCTCTAACAGCAGTACTGTCTTACCATGTGCTACCATGAACTTGCTTCCTGTTATCGGTCTTTCTACAGCTCCATTACCTCCTCTGAACCTGGGTTGTACAAAAGACTTCAAACACAAAGTTCAAGTATTAGATTATGTTACTGCAGTACAACAAAAATTACGTCGCTTACCTCAGTCAGTTCGTCAGGATTTAAGTGCAGAGCTCAATCGTGTTCTTCAAGCAGGGATTATAGGCTCATAGGTAGGTACTAGGCTATCAGCCCTAGGGCCTATACAAGCCTGGCCAAAAATGTACCCTGGCTTTCGCCACCCAAGAAAATTATTTTCCTGTGCCCATGTCAAGCAGAACCACAGAAGTGATCCCCGGGGTGAATTTCCTATTACCCATCCAATCATCAAGATTTTTCTTGAAGAGTGCTAATGAGGAGCTCTGTTTGACATAGATAGGAAGTCTGTTTCAGAGTATGGGAAGTCTCTGGGACAGGAATCTATCCCTCCAGCATGTTCTGTTTATTGTGGTGACAAGGTTTAGGTCCCTAGAGCGTGTAGCTCGGAGGGATTGGGATTTCTTTAAGTGGAGCATGTCCAACAGCTCTGGGTTTGACATAGCTTTATATGTTAGGCAGAGATCGCCTCTGAGTAGGCAATATGCGACGGAGTAAAGCTGGAGTTTTTTGAGATGGTCTGCGTAAGGCATCTGTTTGAGGCCAGTAATCCTCTTTGTGAGGTATTTTTGCGGCCTTTCCAGTTGTTGTAGATGACTTGTGAGGTACATACCAAAAGGGGCGTTGTACTCTATAATGGGTCTAATGAGTGATGAGTAGAGGGGAACAATGACCTCTTTTTTTCCGGATGAGAAACCTTTTGTGATGAGGTGTGCCACATAGAAGGATTTCCTGACCACTTTGGCAATGTGATTATCAAAGGAAAGACTACTGTCCACCTGTGTCCCAAGGTCTCTTATCACACTTTCGGTGTTAAGTAGACTACCGCCTATGTGGTAGTTCATGGCTACAGAATTTTTACCAAAGGGGATGACAATGCACTTTTTGGCATTGAGCTTGAGACCATGTCTTTGACACCAGCCATCTGTCTCAGTGCAGCCCTTTTGTAGGATGTCCACATCATTAGGAGTTTCAATTATGGCTCCTAGTTTGCAGTCATCAGCGAATTTAGTTAGCCAAAGACCTTCTGTGTTAGCCTGAACTTCAGAGAAGTAGATACCAAACAGGAGAGGACCCAGGACTGAACCCTGTGGTACTCCACTTGTCACTGGTCTGAAGTCTCATTTGGAGTCTGCTACTTTCACAGTGTGGGTTCTTTCAGTAAGCCAGTTGGCAACCCATCTTGTGACATAGGGATTTATACCTAGTTTAGTGAGTTTATCTATAATTCCAGAGTGGGGGATGGTGTCGAACGCCTTGGCGAGATCTAAATAGGCTGTGTGAACCACCTTACCCTCATCCATGGCCTTGGTGACTACTTCAAAGAAATCTATCAGGTTTAGGAGACATGATCTGCCTTTTACAAACCCAAACTGTGTGGGGTCCAGGGTTTGGAGATCTCCAATGTTTTTGTTTATGAGTTCCATGATGATACGTTCCATGGCCTTGCAGACGAGGCTCGTCAGGCTAATGGGGCAGTAGTTCCCGAGGTCTGTTGTCACCCCCCCCTTTGTGGAGTGGGATAACTGTCGCGGTGCGCCATTCAGTGGGCACAAAGCCTGAGGTGAGGCTATGATTGAACATGGTACTTAGGTGGGGTGACAATTCATTCTGTAGTTCATGAAGAAGGCAGCCTGGGATGTTGTCAGGTCAATGTTCTCCATTTTAAGGAGTGCCTCAAGTGAGTGCATTTTGAGGTTTAGACTTCTAGCATTGAGTAGCATTACCCTCAGATTTTGCTTGCTTGAACCTGTTACGGTGGTGAATTTGTCATTTGAACCTTGCCTATAAAAGGCACTATAGGGGTGGCAAGAGCCTTTGCCAATATCCGGAATCCCAAGGGCGACAGGTGCAGGCCATCTCTGGCAAAGCAGCGTGGTCTGTTGATCATGTCATTCCAGGCAGACAGATACTGGATTCCCTTAGAATGACACCAGAAGCTTAGCCAGTTGTTAAAGTCAATCATTTTGTCCTTGTACTGTGATGTAATTCTGGGTAATGGCATGATGCTACTCAGGGCTAGGGTCATACCGGCCTGGGCTACAAGATCAGAGAGCTCCTCCATGTCTCTTTTCATGTAGTCCAGGGAGGTACGTCTCAGGTCATTCACACCAACATGGACAATGACAGAGACATATTTGTACTTGTTGTGGAGTGACCTGAGTGCATGCGTTATGTGGCGGATCTGCTCCATCCGCTTTTCAAAAGATGCTTGCTACAATTTTACAGGGGTTACCAAATGTTGCAAACTACTTAGATGATATAATTTTGTGGAGATGAACACAGGCTCTCCATGATCGGACACTTCAAGCAGTTCTTAAACGCATAAAAGATGCAGAATAACAACTAAATGAATTAAAATGTCATTTCAATCAGGACAGTTTGCGTTTTCTGGAACATACTGTTACAGCACAAGGGATTCAGCCTGATCAGGAGCATCTTGAGGCTCTTCTCCATGCTCCACCTCCCACCAATGTGTCCAAGTTATGTTACTTCCTTGGACTTGCATCTTGATATAATAAGTTTATTCCATACTTTACCACCATTGTAGAAACCCTACATGCCTGCCTCCACCAAGATATGCCATTTTCCTGGTCTGTGGAAGTTCAGTACCATTTTATGTCAGTGAAACAGTGGCTGATTGACAGTCCAGCCTTGGCTTTATTTGATCCTGATTTTCATACTGTAGTTTCTACTGATGCATCTGACTATGGGCTTGGAGCTGTGCTTGCTCAAGTTCACACTGACCATACAGAATGGACTGTTGCCTTTGCATCTAGGACTCCTAGTGCTGCTGAAAGGAAATATTCTACAACGGAAAAAGAGGTTCTTGGATGTGTGTGGGCTGTTGAAAAATGGAGAACTTACTTGAGGGATGGAGGCCTTACTTGAGGGGTTGTAAATTTACTCTCCGTACTGGTCACCAAGCGTTGACCATGCTTCTGTCCTCCAAAGGGTCTGATCAGGTAAGCATGCAGATTGCATGTTGAGCAGCACAATTGCTGTCTTTCAACTATACTGCTGCTTATTGCCCTGGGTCATAGAATTACATTGCGGATTGTCTCACTCACTTGCCCTTGCCTGCTACTGCTGAAGACATTTCTGAACCTGAACCTGAGTTTGTGGTGATGTTGTCTGCTGCTTTAACTGCCGTGTCACCTGGTGGATTTGCCTCTGCCTCTGACTCCTGCAGTGAGTTGCCTGCTCTGAGAACCCAGCTTACCAATGGTTGAACTTCTCAATGCAGTGGGCACAAACATGCGTCCATATTTCCGATTAAGAGATAAATTCACTGCGCAAGATGAGTTTGTGTTCCGTGGCACTCATCTCATTGTTCCTGTTTCTCTGTGCCACACTTTAGCAATGCTTGCACATGAAGGCCACCAAGGTATGGTAAGAACCAAACAGTGGCTGCGTGAGCTATACTGGTGGCCAGGTATGGATGACATACAGCTCAAGTTTAAAACTGTCAACTCTGCCAGTCTTCTGACAAGACTGTCAGTCCTTCAGTGGCACCTTTACAATCTGTTCCATTTCCATCTGAACTTTGGCAAAAGCTAGCTATATGTGTAGTGGGTCCATTTGAAATGGCTATCTATAATTGTCATTATGCCCTAACCCTCACTGATTATCACAGCAAGTGGCTAGAAGTTGCCTTCATTGCCTCTGTCACTACTCAAAATGTTACAGACTTCCTCACTACAGTTTTCAGCCGATTTGAACATCCGTGTACCATTGTATCAGATAATGGATGTCAATTTATGTCTGCAGATTTTGCAGAACTTCTGGCAGAAATAGATATACAACACATACGTACTTCAGTTTACCACTGAGCTGCAAATGCTGCCATAGAAAGATTTCATCGTGTTCTCAAAGGTTGCATACAATATGCTATCTTACAAGTAAAACCCTGGAAACCGTATATCGTGCAACACCACAAGCTACTCCAGGAGTTTCCTCTTTTGAACTGCTTCTTGGCCAGAATATGTGAACACGCCTCATTGTCCTTCCTTCTCCTCTTTCCTGTATGGTTAATGCTGATACAATTGATAAAAGGGTCTCTTCTCTTCAAAAGAAAATGAAAAAGTATTCCCATACTAGACATGGAGCACAGCTTCCTCATTTTCAAAAGGGGGACAAGGGTGCATATTCGGAATCCACTACATGTTCCAAAAGTACATCTAAGATTTTTACAACCTGTGGGAATTCAAAAGGAAATTTGTCCATGTACTTACTTGTTGGCAGATGGAAAAAATGGCATTCTTCCTATTTATCGAAGTCAAATGCACCTGAGACAAGTGATGCTTCAAGGGATGCTCCAGTAGAATTCCCACTTCAATACACAGTAACACCAATGCCTGAATCTCCTCACGTTCCTCCAGCTCGTGTGAAAAGGGGATCTAGGACTATCTACCGAACCCCCACAACACCGAAACTAAAACGGCCACACACTTTAGCGAAAGTGCTTTTCACCGAAAAAGCACCTTCGCTAAAGTATATATATAAAAAAAACATTAACAAAATTAAAAAAAAAAAAAGAAAAGAAAACACAGAACTCACATTTATGCAGGGGGTCAAGGCCCCCTGCACCCGCCCACACACCCCTTACTTTTATATTCTCACTCTGAGATCGCACTACAGTGGGGGAAAAGGGAACATCCCCTTATCCCCACTGTGCTACAATCTCAGCAACATCCATTTCCCCACGTTTTTCTCTCTTTTTTAGCACACTGTGACAAAAGTGCTTTTTCGGTGCAAAGCACTTTCGCAAAAGTGTGCTTGGCCGTTTCATTTTAGACAGTACGGATCCCGTGAAAAGGATACTTTGTTGGCTTGAGGACCATGTTATATAAATATAAATGCTGATGTAATTCAATGCTTATTACAATGTTAGTGATGTTTAATTTTAATTTACATATTGCAAGTGTAGTGCTGTTCTTTAGTAAAGGAGGAATACATTGTGTTCTGGTCTTGGGCCACTAGGTGGAGATAGAGGAAGGTGGAAGGAAGGAGACAGAGTTAGTGGATGTAAAGGACTGGATGTTCCTGTTCCTGTTGTTGCTTCGAATGGTTGTATTAAAGTCTTTAATATTGAACTTGGAGTCTGTCTATATAATACTTAGAAACAACAGAAAAATGTGTTTTTTGGTATTAAAAGAGGGGAAGGTATAAAAATGGGTACAGATAAGTAAGACTGGGAGGGGAGTGAAGGGGTATAAATGTTGACATAGTTTTTTGTGTGGGTGTTAAGGAAATGTTAATCAAGAAGTTGTAAGAGAGGGGTATATGAAAATCCTTGGGGCTATCTGGATTTTATGGAACATTAGAACGGAGAAAGTCGTATTTAATAAGAAATCGATTTTTTCCCCCTGAAGTAATAAGTCAGATTCAAAAATGGTTAAGGGAAAAAGGAATGTGTGGGTCAAGGGTTTTTCATTTAAAAGGTGCACATAGAGAATTTGTGCGTATGAAATGTACTGTACATATATGTAAATATGATGCATACAGTGTAAATAAATGATTTTGTAGACTAAAAAATAGAGAACTCCTACTCTTTTTTTTCAATAAGTATCTTAGGATATTTTACATCTATCTGAGCTACCACTAACTCAGACAAATGGGGCATTAATTTAACATTTCATTTGGAGGATATTAAAAGTAAGTACAGGAAAAATGCACTAAGGTGTGAATGAGTTAAAGTAGGCCCCCTCATTCCCTTCTTGAGTATTTTACACGTAAGGTTACCAGATAATTCATTGCATCTCCCTGTTTTATGGCCCTCTTCAGCTACAGCTTTGAACACACTCCCTGTTTTCAGTGCAATGTGTAGTTGGTTGCCTTGATAACTGCATTGTACTACTTTCTTTGTTGGCCTAAATTTGAAAAAAAATGTTTTGCGTGATGCCTGTGGCAGATGTAATGGCATTTCAACTTTTCTCATCCTTCTAGTCTGGCTAGAACATTAAAGCTTGATTCTGTAATGCAGCAACAGTAAGCCACTCATTCTCAGTCTGCTTCTTCTCTCCCATCTGTAGCTAGCTTTCTACGGGTCTATGCTGTATGATCGAAAAGTTAAATGACAGAAAGCCAAAATATCTAAATTGTGAAATATTTAAAGCATTTTAATGCAGGATGGCAAGCCACCCTGTACACCCCACCCCTTGCTAATTACATATATATATATATATATATATATATATATATATATATATATATATATATATGTAATTATATATAATAATACCAACTTCGAGGATGCACAACAGTGAAAAAAGGGGCTAATTCCCATGTTAGATATTTCACAATTGATATTTTGGTTTCAGTCATTTAAAATTTTGATCATATGGCATAAAGTAATATCTCTAGCTCTCTCTCTCTATATTATATATATATGTATGCATATAGATAGAGCTATATGTCCAAAGACATGCATCTGGAGCACTTCTCCCCGGGCCTCCGCTGAAAACAGGCTCTATGGAACCTAGTCGAACATTCCCGGTCAACAAATGTTAAATAAAATAAATAAAATAAAATATGTATCAGTAATCTACTATGTCAGCATACACTGTATCAACCAGAAATGGTTAATATCAACACACTGGCACACTAACCATGTCATATGCAAAATTACAATTAAAAAACAAAAAAAAGATAACGACAATAAACATTGTTGTTTTTGGTGGGGGGGTAGCCATTCTGCACCCCCCATGTGGGTGCTGTGGTCCCCAAACCCCCTGCTATTTATACAAACTCTGATATAACAAAATAGTGGAGAAAATGCAAAATCAAACTCTCTACTATGTAATAATTCCGTAAAGCAAATGCCAGCATCCTCCAATCAGCCAACATTTCAATAAAAAAAGCTTCCTTCCAAAACGTTCAGTATACCAATAGTTAAGACAAAACACACTGAACGTGTGTGTGTGTGTGTGTGTGTGTGTGTGTGTGTGTGTGTGTGTGTGTGTGTGTGTGTGTGTGTGTGTGTGTGTGTATATATATATATATATATATATATATATGTGTGTGTGTGTGTGTGTGTGTGTGTGTGTATACATATATATATTTACAAGCACAAATTTTCAGCCTTCTGCAATACAGAGGATTTTCCTTTGTTCCCTCCATACTCTGAAATCCCTTTCCATATTCTTTGCTAGTCAGACAGCTGCACCTGGAGTCTTTGTTAACAAGATATGTGTTTTATAACACAGCAATGCCACTACCCATAAGTCAACATTCAGCACCTCTGCACTATGTACTTGTATGTGTATTACTCAGCAACAAAATAGTTGTAAGAATTATGAAATGTTCAACCTCATATTCTCTGTCCCAATCACATATGAATAAGTTGCCAGTCTTACTAAGTAGAAAGCATGAGCTGTTAGAACCATAAACACAAACCATTAAATCCTCATTTATCTCACTGCTTCAGTAAAGTCAAAGATAAGTACTTCCTGTGTAGCTAAAAGCCCAGCTTATACATCATGACACAAACAAATTATGTACCAATTAAGCACTGAACTGTGAAGGATAGATGTTATTCTAGGAAAACCACACAGCTTGTCTGTGAAGAATAAACCAGAATCAGACGTGACACATAGATATGAAGAGGTATTATCTCCTAATTACAGATGCCCTGAGGTGCATTATTGTAATTACAAACATGTTCCAGTTCTTTTAATTACAAAGACAAAAATGAGTTGAAAATATGAAGCTTAAATTGCATTCTCTGTAAATGGTGCATGATTCTGAAATAAAATCAGACTGTTTTAAGGTTAGAGAGCATGTTGATTAATCAGTACTCACATGTATATTATAGTGATTTAACAAGTTACAGTGTGTCAACTGTAAAAAGCATCAAAAAACTCCACTAAAATCTGACCACCACCACCCCCCCCCCCCCAAAGTATGTTTCAGGAGCTACCATGGATCCTACAGATTGGCAAGTCTTGCTTCCTTCTATGAAGTTTTATGTGAAAAGTTAATGACAATTTGTGATTCATTGAAATGTGCAGGTAATCAGTACCATGACCCCTAAACACAATTATAGAACAAAACATTAAAGCAAAAAGAAATCGCAGCTTTTAAAAACTGTATGAGATTAGATTAAACAAAACAATTGAGGAAGGTGAAAACTACTTGTTAACTTAATATTAAATTTACTAATTTATACATGTCTGAAGACGTTGTAAACTACAGGGCAATATTACTATCCAAGTATACTGCTCAGTGCCAAGCTTCGGAATGATAACAGCCATTCCTTCAGATGGGTAGCTTTAGAAGTCTTGAATTGTAAAACTGCACTGTGCTCATCAACGCTTGCTGGAAGAAAAACTCTTCCTTTCATGAGGCGCAGAAACTTCAAGCTTAATTTGCTAGCTCCTTTAAATGAAACAGGTTTCTTCGTCCTCTCTCCCTCCTGAAATCACTCCCTTCTGTACTTCACATTCTATACCAGGAGTGTCCAACTGTTCGTCCCATGGGTCCGTGGTGCCCCTCAGAGCTCTTCCATGCGGCTCACAACCCAAATTTAAATTTAAATTTAATTTCACTTTTTCCGTGTGTTTACACGTCCGCTGTATTTTGCTCTTCTCCATACCAGCGTCTTTTTTATATGTATACGCCTGAAAAAACAAACAATTTTTTTTTTTTAAAAAGAAAACTGCAGGAAGGAGCGAGATCAGACTACAACTAGAGAGAGGATTTATTATTTTTAGTTTATTTCGCTGTGTACACACCGACTACACTACAACAAAGGTAAGTTACAAGATGTGTTGCTATATAGATTTAATTGCTGGTTTAAAAAGCAAAAGTGTATTAAAATTATTTTTTTTGGCCATCTTAAATATTTCATGTTTCTGAACTACAGACTTTACTGTGAGCAACATTGAAATCAACTGTAAATAAAATGCATTTGTTTCATAAACATTGCTTTACTAAATGTATATTTCTTGTGTTGATGCTTTTATATAGTTTGTGTCTGGTAAATATAGCATAATTGTGTTTTACTTGAAATCTGAAAGGTGATGTAAAGTAAAACAAAATATATGTTGCAAGTATAAAGAAGTTAGATCTTCATTATTTTGTCAAGAAGTAGAAGATTTTAGAATTAGATGTTTTCTTCATCATATAAAATGTGGCTTCTAGACTAGAATTAGACTGTTAAAAAATGTTCTTTTTGGCAGACTTTTCAGTTAACTGTCATGTGTCTTTCTTCTGTTGTGTGGTTTTACACTGTGTCAAGGCTCAAAACAGTAAAATCTCTGCATGTTCTTTTTCTTATGCTTCCTGTCAGGGACTGCCTACTACACTGACAATGAAACATTTGTTTTATAAGCATCATAAAAGACTACAGTTGATGTCCATGCCTTACTTAGACATTACACACTGGATATGGCTTCCTAAGATAAGGGCAGATGTTTGCAGGCCTATGGTAAAGTGTGTGATTTCATTGGCGTATATTATGTAGCATAGCTGTTAACATTGGCATTTCTTTTGTTATGTAAAGAGAAATATTCTGAATGTAAAATTTGCACACTGACTCTACTAGGAAAGGCACACTGTTTCATTATTATGTAGAACTAGGATGTCTGAGGCCAGATATACATTAATTTTGGCTTAATATGCTGTCCTCCAGTTTTTGGCTGTGCATTTATATCTTATTTGACCATTGGCTGAGGAAAATGAAGAAGTGATGGTTTGCTGTCCATTTTATGGTGCTGGATTTTAATAACTAACAAGGCCCTGGCTTACTGTATGAGGTGGGAAGGCGGACTAATGCTGAAAACTATTTGAAAATTTGTTGTTAGAATATGACCTGGTAGTTGAATATTACACACATAATATTTGCTAATAACAACTTGAGGATCTAGTCTTAAAACAGATTACTTGTGTCAATCATTTTTCAAAGTCCTGTCAATTTCCAATAGACTTAGGCTTTCTGTCACAATTTAGAGATCTACAAGTTCAAAGTTTTCATCCATCCAAGCCAGTATCATCCCCATGTTTTCCTGTTCCTCTGTTATTTACTGATTATCTGAATGCTTTCCCTTTTGCTTTTGATTGTTTCAGGTAGTAATACATTTTGCCTGTATAACAGCAGTGTTAATTCAGTTTACTTTGGAATTTAATCAATTTGACAGTTAAATCTTCCTTGAATCCTGACCATATCTCTCAACTGTCCAGATTTTTGCCTCATATTTTTTGTCTGTTCCTCATAACATTTGTGGTTTTCTGGCAAATACCTGGGATGATTTGAGGATTGAAGTCACTAAATAATGACATACATTTGAGTTTCAGACTTCAAATCATTCAGAAAATGTATGTTAACACAAACGCTGTTACTCTGTCAACTTTCTAAGTTTATAATAGCAATATTTAAAAATCTGTCCCTATTTTTTTGTCAGGCTTTGTCCAGATTTCTTGCACTGTCTGTATGTACACCTTCATTGTTTGGAGGTTATGGGGGATGATAAAGGGCTTAGCTTGTGATCACTGAAGGTGTTTGTACTCTCAGCCAGCCATACAGTGAACATTCAAAGATCATATCACAATTGTTTTATTTATTATTTTTTGTTAGCTTAGTTAGTCAGGGAGAGCAGGCAAGCATGTCAGCAGAGGAGTATGGCAAGCTGACAAGGAGCCAGTTGGCTGAAATGTGCCAGACTAAAGGACTTGTGTATGCTAACCTGACTAAAGCAGACATGATTGCAGCCTGCATCACAGAACAGCAACATCGAGGACAATCAGACTGGCTGTGGAGATGTAAAACTCTCAGAAAATGGACAGTTCAACCTTTCCACATGTCATAGGACTTAAAAATCCATCTGGAGCTAAAGAGACTTGAGTTAGTGTGTGTGTGAGTGTGTGAGTGTGTGTGAATGTGTGTCTGTGAGTGTGTGTGTGTGAGTGTGCATGTGTGAGTGTGTATTTATTAATTTATTTATTGTTCAAAGTAACCTACAATACAGCCACATTCATTAGTCCGCATAAACCTGTTTTTTTTTTTTTTTTTTTGGTCCCCCAGACCATTTCTGTTGACTCAATAAAGGTTGGACACCCCTGTTCTATATCTTACCTGTGAAGTGATTAACAAATGTGCATTTATACACTGTAACTGGAAATAAATGTCGCTCACCTGCACAGTGCTAATGTTTCTGGAGTTCACTGTGTGAGGCAATCATGGCTAAGCAGACACTCTCTGGCATTGTCACAGGACCACCCACACCCTGCACATGAATGCTATGCATGCCGATTAATGCTGATTATGTGCTATGTTTCTATGAAACTTTTCCTACATTCACTATAGCATCTGTTCTAATTTAGTTATGCCTAAGATATGTCTTTCTATCAGTGTTTTCTTTGTCATACATATATCTGAATTTTTCAATACCCAAAATGTGCTTATTTATTTGATTTAAGTTTCTTATACTTTGTTAATAATATGTACCTGCTGTACTTAACCTTGTTTTACATACTCTGCTCTCAGGTTGAAATGGCACCACATCATTCAGTTTACTACACTAATAAACAACTACACTAATAAACAAACAAACAAGTAAATTAGAGGCTTGAACCCCGCCCGACAGTTTTGGTGACACTGCCCATATGTGAATACAGGTTTCAAATTCCACTCCAAATTGTGTGCTTTTTCTGCAGTCTGAAATTCAGAAAGTCATACATACACAGTCCAGGTACAGGAGCCCCTTATCTAGGTAAAACAGGTGTGCCTTAAATTAATCATTAGTGTAAAAATAATAACCTGAAATGTAAATAGGTCCTCCAGTCCACCTATGTCTCAAGCAAGATCACCATTCTGATGCATATGGGCAGCAATTTCATTTGGACATAAATTAGTGAACAAAATACAAAAACTGAAAGATTAGAATACAGTGCTTTATACTGCACTGATAAGAAGTAAAAGTAAATGTGCATCTTACTCACAGAATATTAAAACAGCCGTCTCAGGCTGCTTCGGCAACTTAGATTCAACTCAATATTTTTACTTTACGGCTTTCCCTTAATAATGCAATTTCACAACTTCATTTTTTTGCTGCCAGATTTCTATGTCATTAAAGTCCTTAATTACTTTCTAATAAATGATTTTTAGCTGCTTACCAGAAATCCCTTTTGCTGACGACACTGTTTATCCAGGTTTTACGTAATTTAGGTGTAATACCATTACATGCATCGCCCTACATCTAGATGAATCTCCTTTTCTCCTCTAGAGATAGTAGTATTTAATAGTATCTAACCAAATAGTTTTGTATAGCAATGTGACAAATGACACATTCTTCAAAGGTCCTTTTAGATTCATCTGTGGGTGTCTAAACATTGTATCCCTTGCTGTTACACATTCTGCCTCAGTTTTCATTTCCTCTAGGTTCGGCATAGTGTTTTCACTGCCCACTCAATGCACACTTGATAACACTGCATGTACATTTCTCTGTGTTTATTTACTTAATTGCATCCGTGCATTTATCAGTGTGTCCTACCTTGCGGGATTTCTTGCAGATGTATTCTTTCTACAAGAAATAACTCAAATAATGTGATTCGCTATACAATAAAGCATGCTTTGCTTCTGTATATTTGCTATTTACTTTGTTCACAGCACATGCTCCTTTAGTGTTAGGGCTGCATGTTATGTAGGCAGCCATATTATTAGATGCTTCTGCATTTTAAGCAGTCACATTGTTTTGTTTCCCCGAATCTCTGATAATTTTACAGCATTTACATCAACACAGCAAGTCAAATGCTAAACTTATTGGTGGAGACCTTTCTGGTCTCATACTTGTCAGCCAGCACAGTGTTAATATTACTTCCAGTGACACCCTTTAAATGTACACCCAGCAGTCAAATTTATTACGCCTGAAGAAAGTACAGTTGTGTAAAATTTTACCATAACAGCAGATGCCCTTCTCTTCTCTGTTAGAGTATTCTTCACCTTAGGGATCTCCTTCCAAGGATAGTCAAATGTCCAGCCAGCATACCAAAGTATTTAGATATTTTATTTTATTTATTTACTTTTGTTAACTGGGGTAGTCCAACTGAGTGTTAGCCCATTTTCAGCTGAGTGCCGGGGAAACAGCCCCCCCCCAAAAAAATAATACGAACAGCACAATAAATAATTACACGTAAGCTAAGCGAAAATTAGAGAGGAAAAAATAAGCACAGTATATATTAAAAAGAAAAATACAAGTTCACTAGCAAAATAATAATCAAACGAGTCATTGTGTAAGAGAGAAAATAGCAAGGAATGAAAACTAGTCTGACAAAATTAGAGGCATAACATATGAAAAATTGACAAAAAGAAATATGTAAGCAGTAGATAAGAAAATAGCATAAAAGAGTGAGGAGGAGACACTGAAGAAGGAAAAATAGGAGAGAAAAAGAAAAGAAGAAAGTAAAACAAAAAAAAGGAGAAAAGTGCAACAGAAGATTAGACCAGGAAGAGTAAGGCATTAGATGGAAAAAGTATGAGAGAGAAGAAAGTTTATAGACATAGTATGAAAAAAGAGGAAGTTAGATATAGCAAGTATAAAGGTAAGAGTAAAACAAGAGTGAAGACATTAACCAGGAGGAGATCATGAACAGGCCAATTAGAAAGAGGCAGTCTTTTAGGAGCATTTTGAAATGTATCAACTTGGGATTGGATATTATGACCTAAGAGATGGTATTTCATATTTTGGAAATATAGCTAGAGTGTAGAGAGTCACCAGCTTTATTGCTGGACTTTGAGACTTGTAGTAAGAAATTGTTGGATAATCGAAGAGTACAATTGTTAGTGCAAGGCTAAAATATTAACTTAAGAGAGGGATATATTCAGAATGATGGACAAGTCTGTGAGCTATTGTAAGCTGAGTGTAAGTTAAGAGATGGGGAAGTTCAAGCCACTGAAGACTTAAGGATGAGCAATGATGGCATCTATGTGGAGAAGTTAGTAAGCTACTATCGCAGGTTTCAAGCTTAGACAGATCAGTTTTACTAAGGTTAGTGAAAATGGGAGAGATGCATAGTAAGGTGGAGAGAAGGTGATTCCTGGCTAAATCTTGTCTAATTTTAATTGTAAGAAAAGGCTTGAGTCTGTAGCGTGAGCCAAGTTTAATATGAATATTTCTGATGGACTGTGCTAGATGAAGGTCAAATTTCAAATTGTTATCAATTAGGACACCTAGTAATTTTGTGTGAGGTATAGCAGAAATTATGGTGTTATTGGATGACTATATTTGAAATGTAGTAGAGGGTTCCCATGATTTACAAGGATGAAAGAGCATAAAGTTGGTCTTAGAAAGATTTAGAACCAGTTGTACTTCTGATAGCAGTGATTCAACTGATAAGAAGGATTGATGAGTAGAAGAAGCAAGCAGATTTAAGGAAGGTGCAGAACATATAAGAGTTGAATCATCTGCATATTGAACAACAGAGGCTAAAGGTGAAGATGAATGGAGTCAGTCAGTGAAAATACTAAAAAGTAGAGGACCTAAAACAGAGCCTTAATGTACACCCGAGTTCACAGGCAGAAGGGAAGAGAGTTCCTGTGGCCATTGATTGGCTTGCTATTGGCTAGAAAAATAACTATGAAACCATGCTAGAACACAGGAACTAAATTTAAATGTGGCAAGTACATTAAGAAGTTTTTGATGAGAAACAATATTAAAGGCTTTAGAAATATCTAAGAAGATGGAAAACACAAACTGACCTTTAATTCTCTATTGGTTTATTGTGTTTGTAAAGCTAAGGAGAGCAGTAGTAGTGCTATGGTGGGGATGAAACCCATGTTGAGTATTGGTTAAGAGGTTATTAGAAAGAAAGTAGTTTAAAAGCTGCTGGTGGATACATTTTTTCAAAATTTTAGAGAGGGGGTTAGGATAACTATGGGTCTGTAGTTAGACAACTCAGTGGACTTCCCTCCTTTATGTAGGGGAATAATATAAGATATTGCCCAGCTGGAAGGAGCATAGTGTTCTAGAATGGAGCAGTTAATTAGAATTGGAATAGGATAAGCAATAGCAGGAGCAGTCATTTTTAGGAAAAATACGGATAGATTATCAACTGCAAGAGATGTGGGTTTAACTTTGGAGAGAAGTTTTTTTTATGGCGAGAGTTTGAACAGGTTTGAAGGAGAAGAAGTTACTATCTGCCAGCTGAAGTAGTGATAGCAGGTGGAGTACAGAAGTGAGAATTAGTGATAGCCTGAATGAATTTAGTGAAAAAAGTGATGAATTGTGTAGCAATGCTATCAGATTTAATGGATGTTGAGAGGCTAGAATTTCTGGGTTGAATAAGCTTTTTTTATAGATGACCAGAATTACTTGGGCCCTGAACAAACCCATATAGGGCATAAAGGTGATGTATGGATGCAGAAACCCAGAACTGAACTTCCCCAGAAAAGAACAGCCTCCATAGAACAAAGAATGCTATGCACATGCAGAAGGAGAAAATGCAGATGGAAAAGGGGGACTTTTGACCAGGAGGGTAACTAAATCAAAAGCTCCAAAGAAAAAGGGGGAATGGAGAGATGGACAGAACACTGCAACAGTGAAGAGAAGGACATGTACGGTTATGGTAAGATTTTCCACAACTGTACTGTGTCCTTCTGTATCACTGTTGCAGTATTCTTCACAGTAGAGATCATACAGAAGCTTAAAAAAGGACTGGGAGGTGGAAGGCTGGGAAAAGCTCTCAACAAACCCATGCAGGATGGCCTAGCAAAACCTGCTCTGGCCCTAGAAACCATATCCAACTTATAATGCTTAGTAAAGGTATGCACTGAGGACCAAGTAGCAGCTTCAAGGATGGAACTGGTGTCCAACCCCTTGAATAAGGTGCCAGAAGAAACAACAGCCCTGATGGAAGTAGACAGACACTTGCCATGAAAAGAATAACAAAAGGAGATGGCCTTAGGGCCTTAGATATCCAGAACAAGATGCTTTGCTTAGAAACAACCAACCATAACTTCCTGGGATAAAAAGAAATAAAAGGCTGGTCAGACTTATGAATGGACTTAGTTTTATTCAAATAATACGTAAGCTGTCTGTGCAAATCCAAGGTATGTAGGACCCTCTCACTAGCAGACTGAGGAGAAGGAAAAAGAAAGGAAGTTAGTTGCTGATTCAAGGACAATTCATTAACAAACTTGGGCATAAAAGAAGGATTAGTATAAAGGGACACCCTGTCCTGTGAAAAATCAAAAAAAAAAAACAAAAGAGGAGGAAAGGCCATAAGGGCCTGAAGCTCAGAAACCCTCCAAGCAGAAGTAAGAGCAAGCAATAAGGCAGTCTTCTAGGTATAGTGTTGCAGAGAAACTGAAACTGCATGGTCAAAAGAAGTCTGGGTCAATTTTTCCAAAACAAAATTAAGGCCTCAACGAGGAAAAATTGGCTTCCTTGGGGGACGAAGAAGCGGGAAGCCTTTAAGAAACTGTTTGACCTCAAAATGAGAAGCCAAAGGAGGATTCAAGAGCAGATAGGCAGAAATAGCGGACAAATGGTTCTTTACAGAAGAATAGGGAAATCCAGACTGGAGCAACTCACACACACAGGAGAGAACCAGAGGGACCCCCATTGAAAAAGGGTCCTGGCTATGAGCATGGCACCATACAGAAAACCCTTTCCATTTAGACGTACAAGACTTTGTGGCTGCAAGTTTTCTTATCTCCTGTAAAACCCCGAGCAAGTCCTCAAAAAAAAGTGCCTAAAAGGGATCAAAACCCTATCATCCACAGTGTCAGCTGAAGAGTGGACAAGAGAGTATAGATAAGTGACCCCTTGTCCTGTGTGAAGAGCTCCAACTGGTGAGGGGACTTTTGGTGATTGCTCCTGACCAGATGCATTAAGAGGGGTAAACCAGTGCTGTCTTAGCCAAAAGGAAGTCACTAACAAGGTTTCTGGGGAGTCCTGCTGAATCTTCTGAAGGACTCTTGGAAGTAGAGGAAGGGGAGGGAAGGCAGAGAGAAACATCCCCTTCCAAGGAAAAGACAGGCCACATGTCTTAGGAACAGAAGAGAGGGAGCTGTCTGTTCAGACGCAGGCAAAAATATCTACCCGAGCAGTACTTCATGGTTGGACTATGTCCAGAAACTTTTCTTTGTGCAGCACCCATTTGTGAGACTGACCTGCTCAAGAACTCTGCCACTACATTCTGCTCTGAAGCAATATACAGTGCCCGAAGAGTAAGCTGATAACTGATAGATCCCAGGCCTAAACAGCCATCCTCCAAAGAAGGTAAGACTTTGTGACCCCCTGCTTGTTGATATACCATATCACTGTGGTGTTATCTCTGTAAAACTTCAAGGAGTCTGGAGACAAGATGGGGTGAAAAGCCTGAAGGGTCAAAATCAGAGCTCTCATCTATTTGATGTTGATATTGTCTCAGTTCTGATGGGGAGGCCAGAGACCCTGAACATTCAGGGGACCAAAGGAGGTCCCCACCCACCCCATGTCTGACGCACCAGTGAACAGTTCTTGAGAAGTAAGCAGAGGCTGAAAGGGCAGCACTGGGTTGAGGATAAGTTGCTGAATCTACCATTTAAATTCCTGCTTGAGACAAGGAAAGAGGCACTGTGAAATCCAGAGGGTGGCTGAAGCGAAACTGACTACAGATACCACTGAAGCTTCCGCATATGCAGTCTAGCAAGAGAGAGCACTGGAATAGAAGAGGGCATGAGTCCTAGGGTCCAAAGAAACTCTCTCACTAGAATGGCAGGCAGAAGAAGAAGAGACTGAAAGAAATATGTCAAGAATAAAACCTCTCGAGGTTGAAGAGAGGCCAACATTGGCACTGTCTGAATCCTGCAGCCGAGATACACATGATCCTGAGAAGGAGTTAGGACAGACTTTTGGAAGTTAATAGTGACGCCGCCAGACTTTGAAAGAGAGATATGGTGAATTCCAGAGCCTGTAACAGGCAACTGGGAGAAGGTGCCTGAATCAAGAGATAATCTAAATAAGGAAAGCTCTGAATGCCTTGGAACCTGCAAAATGCAATCACAGGAGCCAGGAATTTTGTGAATAGCCTTGAGGCAGTAGAGAGGCCAAAGGGAAAAGCAAATAACTGAAAATAAGAGGGAGAAAAAGAGAAATGTAAAAACTTTCTGAAGAGAGAATAAATAGAAATATGAAGCTAAGCATCCTTTAGATCCAAGGACACCAGAAAAGCCTGGGGCAGTAACAGAGGAAACAGGGTTTGAAGCAAAACCATCTGAAAAGAAGGAACTTTAAGAAAGGCGTTGTGCAAGGAGAGATTCAGAATAGCCCTCCATGTGCCCTCCTTTTTGAGGAACCAGAAAAATATCTGTAGTAAAATCCTATTCCCACTTGGGAAGGAGAGAGAGCCTGAACAGTTCCCTGGTCCACCAGGAACCCAAGAGTGTCTGAGAAATGAAGAAGCTTCTCTAGAGAAGGTTGAAGAATCATTGAAAAAGGAGTGACTTCCACACCATGAAGTAACCCCAGACGATGAACATAATCCAAAAATCTGGGGCAAGGAGTTGCCAGTTTGGAAGACAGAGCTACAGCTGAAGGGACAAGAGGCCTAACCAAGGATTAGGGACAGTAAAATGTCACAAGGAAGCAGGCTTGTCAGAAAAAGAAGGCTTCTGAGCAACAGGATGCTGGGACGACTTTGAAAGGAGGAGCTCACCTACTGCCCTTCCTGCCTTTAGTGGCCTGATGAGGCTGTCTGCAAACAAAAGCAGACCTAGTAGGATACCTCTTCTGGAACTTAGGGATAGGAGACACAAAAATATGTTTAAGGTCCTGCAAAGCTTTACCTTTTTCTTGAAGCGACTTAAACATAGCAACAGCAGCAGCAGTCTGAAAGAGATTCGAATTATCCAAAGAAGCATCCAGCAACCTGGCCTTAATGTCTTCAGATAATGACTGCTGACAAAGCCAAGAGTTATGCATCATGACAGGCCCAAAGGCAGTATCTCTGGAAGAGGCTTCAGCAGCATCATAGCTGCACTTGATAGAGTGGCAACTGCAAGCCACGTAGGAGGTAGAACCCAAAATAGAGCAAAATACTTTCCTTCAGAATCAGGGAGTTCAGAAATAACCTGACAAGTATAGATAATCAAGGCCAGAGAATATCTAGTCATTTGGGTCTGGTAACTGAAGGCTCTAAAGGCCAAAGTAGCAGCAGTATAAACCTTCTTACCTATCCTTTCCTTTGCCCTACTATACTTATCCAAAGGCAGAAGCTTGGAAGAGGGTAAAAGCTTACAAGGTTTGTCAGAGGAGACTAATACCACAGTGGGGTCAGCAGGACATTTAAATAGGAACTGATAATCATCAAGAACCTCATAGAACCTGTCAGGTGTCACAGTGGGGTCAGCAGGACATTTAAATAGGAACTGATAATCATCAAGAACCTCATAGAACCCATCAGGTGTCGAACTGATAATCAAGAACCTCATAGAACCTGTCAAGTGTCACAGTGACATTTAAATAGGAACTGATAATCATCGTGTCACAGTGGACATTTAAAAAACTGATAATCATCAAGAACCTGACATTTAAATAGGAACTGATAATCATCAAGAACCTCATAGAACCTGAAAGGTGTCACAGTGGGGTCAGCAGGACATTTAAATAGGAACTGATAATCATCAAGAACCTCATAGAACCTGTTAGGTGTCACAGTGGGGTCAGCAGGACATTTAAATAGAACTGATCATCATCAAGAGCCTCATAGAACCTGTCAGGTGTCACAGTGGGGTCAGCAGGACATTTAAATAGGAACTGATAATCATCAAGAACCTCATAGAACCTGTCAGGTTTCTTTGGTACAAGGGGCTGAGAATCAGGAGTCTTAGAGGCAGCTATAAAGATGTCTAACAAAGCAGCCAGCACAGGAGGTACTGCAGAAGATTTAGGAGTGTCCACTTGAAGCAGCTCATAATACCTCTAATGGATATCAGACACCTCAGTATTTCATCATTTTGGATACTGTGTCCCTAAAAGACAATACTTCCAAAGGAGACACAGGGCTGATGGACTCTTCTTCATCAGAGCTGTAAGCCAAAGAAGAAGGTTTCTGGGAAGAGTAAAACAAGGACCCTTCATCAGACTCTGAATCCTCATCTGAGGAATCAGGTTCCAAAGGCCTTTTGGGAGGAGTTGAAGTGCAAGGGGAAGTAGGGACAGATCCTCCCCAGGGATGGGAACACTAAAGCATAAAATGGGCACTGAGTAAACTCCTGCCATTCCCTTTGAGGGTCCTTAGGACATACACAAGAATGTTTAGTCTTCTGTTTTCTCTTTGTAGGAACATCAGTCCTAACAAACTTCAGAGGTTCTGAACACTGATGGGATTCAGTAAGAGTACCCAAAACATCTACCCTGACTAAACTCTGTGGAATACCTCTAGCACCCTTTGAGATTATCAATTGCAGTTTTCCTTTGACGCCTGGAGCAGACACCCGCAAAGCCTCAGATGACTTGTGAAAAGAAGGATCCATGCCGGCCTCTGATGGGGTCACAGCAGAGGAATCTGAGTCAACACTGGATGGCCTACAGAGTTATCACCAGCTTCTAGATAGAAGTCCAGTGGAGGCTGGACAGCCAAACAATCTGGACAAGATTTATTGGCCTTCTACTTACTTAACGAAAGTACCTTGAGGTTAATCAAGTCCACCATGCTACTCTGGGCTAACTGTTTAAGGCTCTAGTTCTCCAGATAGATGGACAGGAAGACAATTGGCTTCTAAGAGTCTTAGGCAGAAATGCCTTACAAATACTACAGGAGGTGTGGTCATGGAAAGCACCCAAACAAAAAGACACAGTTTGTAATGATCTTTATAGGAAATCTGCCTCCCATGTTGACATTTTCCTTTCTCGGATGATGTGAACTCCAAGTAATCAAAGGAAAACAAGAGCAATAGTAAAAAGAAAACAAACAGCCCTACAGGGCACTTATCTGATGGCTACGTATTCAGCACAGCACAGGGCATGCAGGCCAATGAGCAATGATGGCATTCAGACTGGTGGCAAAGATGTTCTGGATATCTGCTTACGTACATCACCTTTATGCACTATGTCCTGTACTGGGAGCATACTCATGACATACGATCCATACAACATCTAAAGGCTTTGGTATACTGGCCGGACATTGGGCTATCCTTGGCAGGAGATCCCAAAGGTGAAGAATACTGCAACAGTGACACAGAAGGACATGTACTTTATTGCATACATAAACAGTACTGACTCACAATTGGTCATATTTCTAGCAATACAGAACCTTTCCTTTTTGTGAAGTTTATCATGGCCCTATATGGCAAATATAGGTAAGTAGTCAGTTACTGAACCAGCAAAGAGTTAACTGCATGCATATTGAAGATGCTGCTGTTATATAACTTGTAAAAGTAGAAGGATCAGCATTGTATGCCTTTTTCCCATTTTATATATGAGATCAAGGTGTCACATCAATAGAAACCATCATCTAAAGTCAATGTTCTCACATAGCATTCCAAGTATAATTTATTTTCCTACTTATTAATGGTTAGCCCAGGAAATATAACTCCCCCTGCTATCACTAGGAAGCAGGTCCTGAATGCTGTCTCTAAGGCCAAGAACACTGCATCAATGTGTCCAGGCAATATCTCAAGATGCCTTCTAAATAGCCTGAAAAATGGCCTATCAGGCTATCTGGAATTGATATTTAACTAGTTTCCAAACTGGCGTCATGCCTCATGAATGGAAAACTGCAACAGTAATTCCTCTGCATAGAGGTAGGCCATCTACAGACCCTGGAAATTACAGACCCATAAGTCTCACTAGTCTCATATGCAAAGCCATGGAAAGAACTATCATGAAATAGAAAATCTCCACCCATTGGAATAACCCAGTTTGGTTTCGTCAAGGGCAGGTCATGCCTACTTAACCAGGTGGACTTCTTTGAGAAGGTCACCAAAGCAATGGATGAGAGCAAAATGGTTCACACTGCCCACCTTGACCTGGCCAAGGCATTTGACATAATACCCCACTCAGGCATTGCTGACAAATTCAAGAGGTTAGGTACAAACCCTTATGTCACCCAGTGAACATCCAGCTAGCACACATACAGGACCTAATAAGTTACAACTGAGGAGTCCACCTCTACAGAGAGGCCAGTCACAAGCGGAGTCCCTCAGCGATCAGTCATGGATCAGTCATGGGACTGCTCTCTTTTTTGGCATTTACTTCTCTGAATTCAAGGCCAATGTCAGTGGCCTCTGACTGACTAAATTTGCAGATGAAGGAAGGGCTGACACAAACAAACAACTGGTGTCAGAGCCATGGACTAAAATTAAATGCCAAGAAATGCATAATAGTATCCTTTGGGAAGTCATCCATCCCTGGTAACTATCATACTGAAAGCACACGTCTATATCATGTTATCGAAATCTGACTACATTGACTCACTAAAGGTCAACCTCTAGTGATCGATGTAGTAAAACATCAAATAACGTTTTAAAAAAAAAAAAAAAAAAACAAAATAGCGTAGGCAGGGGGGCAAGCCCCCTACACCCCCTCTACTTAAATATTCCAACTCTGAGACGGCACTACATTGAGGTAAATGGAAATCTCCCCCTACGGAGATTTCCATTTATCTGCAGAATGTTCTGCGCTTTCAATGTTGTGGTGCTGACAATATCAGCTTCGATATTGTCGGCTTTCCACAGAGTGAAGTAGACCCGACAGCACATCCCTAAGAGTTGACCCAGTAGTCAGGGACTTAGGTACACACACAGATAGTAATCTAGCCTTTGTCTTCAGTGGTGAGGAAATCATTCTATGTTGCACAACTTATAAACAAAGGTATGGCATCTACGTCCAAGGAAGTTATTATTCTACTGTATTCTGCATAATGCCCCCTTTAGTATATACCTAACCAGAAATATCCAACAACTGGAATGTCCACAGAGGCTCCTCACTAAAGGAATGCAGGGCATAAGTAACATGTCCTATGCAGATTGCCACAAGGGCCTATCCCTGTATTCTGTCTCCTACAGGCTGCTGAGAGGAGCTCTATGCCACGCAAACAAGGCATTGTGAAACCCCACTCTGATGGACTTCCTGCATATCTGGAAAACAAATAGCACCAGAATTACCCATTCTAAAGACTTAAATCTTGCCAGTGATATAAACAGGACCTCCTGAAGAGACAGGTATGTATCCCAGAGACTACCCCTTCTCTGGAGCAAGCTCCCTATCCATGTAAAGCAGAGCTCCTCCCTAACCCAATTCAAATGCAACTTAGACAATTGGATGGAGAGCAGGAGATTCATCCCTGGTTTGGCATCTATGTCTCTAACAGACACAGGCATCCTGTAAATGGTTCATCTTCCAAGCCCCTCCTTACACTTATCAAGGGTTTCAGAACTTCTCAGAGATTTGGGATGCATGGATAGCTTAAAAAGGCCCTTGTGGTCATTAGTCTTGTAAGTACCTCTGAACCTATCTGTAAATATATACCTGTGTGTGTGTGTGTGTGTGTGTATATATATCTATCTATATATATATCTATATCTATATATATATATATATATATATATATTTATATCTATATATATAGATATATATTTATATCTATATCTATATATATATATATATATATATATATATATATATATATATATATATATAGATATATATATATATATATATATATATATATATATATATATATATCTAGCCATGGGATGATGCATATTACCACCTCCTCTGTGCTACTCGTTGCAACAGGTTGTGTGAAAAGACAATGTTCATTAAGCTCCTTTGCAACTTAATTTTACAGTGTTGCACTCACAGGGCATGGAATATAACATTCAAACTTTCCCACTGCTGTTATATCAACTTTGGGCAACTTTAAATGAAGCTTTTGTTTCTTGAAGGGTTGAGGCAGCAGCATCTGTCCTAAATCTGATGTGCCACTGAAAAATAGTTACTATGACTGTTCCACTGTACTTAGTGCCATCACAGTCACCAAAATGTGATCCAACGTCTGCATCACCCAGGAATAATTACTGACATAATGACCTTTATGTCACTCTCCACTGATTAATAAACTTAAAGTCACCATAGTGAGCAACAGTCAGTGACAAGGATTTTCATAACACATCTGTAGCAATATGGGATAGCTATACTTAAATGTGTGCACTTTCAGGTACATGCTGTAATACCCAGTCCCAAGTGCCTTATGCACTATTCAAACATAAGGTAACAATGCTGCACCTATGTGCACCTTTAATGTAATACTTCACCATGCCTGTAATACCAAAGCGTGGTATGGACAGTGCTGCCGTGGTGTGTTCCCCTTACATAAACCTTATACTATTTCCTCTACACTGTTTGTACCCAATGGACTAATTCTGATACACTGTATGTCATTATAACAATAACCTGCCTCTGAGTGCAGCTTTTGTTAAAATAATATAACAGTAATATGTCTTCCTTGCTGAAGTTTCTCTCTAACCCCCCCCCCCCCATTTCTTATGGTTAGAAAAAAAAATGTAGTTCACCTGATATTTGCTTCTGTAAATGGCATGTACATGTACAGGCACTTTTGTGAGTCACTGATTCTTTTATGTTATGACTTCAAGACATGGAAGGAAACTGGAGTTCAACAAAATCTATGAGGACACAGAAAGCACATGTGGTGTATTCTACGCAGAAGGCATTCCATTTGAGAAAAATACTGGATGACCAAGGGCTATCAGGCAGCAATACAAACCTCTGTGCCACTGTACTACCCTAGTCTGTTCTGTGATGAAAGTACTTAGGGTGCACTAAATCCAGGCCCCTGTCATCCATCACATACAACAGAGGTCTCTGACTAGGAACTCTACAGTACCCAGGGTCACAGTCCGCCCTTCACTATTCATTTCCCAGCTCAGACCAGCTACTTCTAAGGGAAGTCATCCTTCTGTCACGCTCTCTTTTTCTAGTACGCTCAGACAATGGTAGCTAAAATCTCTGAACCCTTTCTCCTTTTTTTCTCTCTTACACAGCTCCTCATAACTCCATCTTCACCTTAATTTGTTTTCTTATCCCTGGCCTAGTACACATCCCTCTTAAAAAAAAATACTAAACTAGATGTTAAAACCTAAACTAGATGTTAAAACCACTCGCCTCACATCACCTGTCCCTTAACTCATCCCATTTATCTTTCACTGTTAGTGGCTGTCTCACCCTCAGTTTTATATCTTCTCATGTTGGTACATTCTATACATCAGTTAAATTCCATTTTATGTACATTCCCTCCAGTTTGTTGTGATGTTGTAAGGCCTAGGACTAAGTCATATCCTATCAGATAAAGGCCATAAGGCCTCTGATCAAGTCATATCCTGCCAGCCCATGCCTTTGTCCAACTAGCAGCAAGTACCATGACTAAGCTATTTCCTGCGAGCAAAGTCTAAAGATTGTTGTCTTCTACATAATGTGCATGGTTTACTAGTACACTGCAGCTTGCCTTCTGAGTTCAAGAGATTATACACATCTAAGATGCACTGTACCTCAGAAGCCTGAAAGTCAGATCTAATCTTCCAGAAATCACCAGGAAGGGATAGGATCCATATAGGGTTGCCAGATTTCTTTGTGGCTAAAACCGGACTAAGGTCACACCCCTCGCATCACCCATAACCCCACCCATTCCCACCCACTCTCCCATCAATGCCACACCCATTTTTGTGACATCACTGTGACATCAGCTGATGGAACGCCCTCTTTTTCTGTTCCGGATGCCTGCTTTCAGCCGATTTACTATGCTTTTCTGTAAAAAAAGCATAGCAAATCAGCCAATTGTAACAAACACTGATAGTCTGTTTCTTTTTGTGAAACAGAAAAATGGAGTTTGTACAGTGTTTTCCCAATTTCCTGACTACCAGTCCAGAGCAGAGAATTGATTTGATTTGTGTGGATAGTCCAGAAAAAAACAGATAAGTGGCATTGCACATTGTAGAACTGGTGGACAAGAAAAGGTGCTAGGGACAGTTAATGGATAGCTGCAAGGAGAAAAAAATACTGAGAAAAAGCTATGCTGCTGATAAGCTTCATCCTGTAGTTCAGAGTTTGATTCTTTCAGCCTCTGTTTGTTTGCTGTCTGACTCTAAGCAAGTCTCTTAACTCGCCAGTATTCCCTGGTCACCCCTAAAACAGACTTATGCCTAGTAGAGTTAATTGTTTAACAGATGAATAAAATACTATATCAATAAATAATAAATATATGTATTTATATCACTATATTCATTATTACTTCACATCATTATTATTTTGTTTAAAATAAAATAAATATAACTTTATCTGTCATTATTCCCAAAATCCCTCCCAGTCTGGGTTACCTGTTCCACCATCCACTAATTTTGTCATTGAGGACAGGCTGCAGTGCTATATGGTGATGTCTGACTTATTAAAACAAAAAAGATAGAATAATCTGAGTCTGACTGACCTGTCACCTGACCTAGCAGTCCACGTACGTGGTTGTGGTGTACACACACACCCCCCCTAGTCTTGGGCCGGCTCTTGCTCTTCAATCACACGCTGGAGCCTGCCTGGAGCCTGGAACTGTGCTGTGCTGCTTAAAATTTCCGCGCGATGCCTACTGTCTAACAGCAACAGGTAAAAGTGAGTGATGTTGGTTCGGGTTGGTGTGATCATATCAAAGCAGATTAGACAAAGGCGCAACGCGCAGTTATGATCCTAGTGTTACTGACTCCGCCTTTTGCTAGCCTAGCCTGCTGGTTTTACCCAACAGCACAGTCTAGACAGAAACACCAACGGGTTGGGATAACATTCAAACTTTCCCACTGCTGTTATATCAGCTTTGGGCAACTTTAAATGAAGCTTTTGTTTCTTGAAGGGTTGAGGCAGCAGCATCTGTCCTATATCTGATGTGCCACTGAAAAATAGTTACTATGACTGTTCCACTGTACTTAGTGCTATCACAGTCACCAAAATGTGATCCAACGTCTGTATCACCCAGGAATAATTACTGACATAATGACCTTTATGTCACTCTCCACTGATTAATAAACTTAAAGTCACCATAGTGAGCAACAGTCAGTGACAAGGATTTTCATAACACATCTGTAGCAATATGGGATAGCTATACTTAAATGTGTGCACTTTCGGGTACATGCTGTAATACCCAGTCCCAAGTGCCTTATGCACTATTCAAACATAAGGTAACAATGCTGCACCTATGTGCACCCTTAACGTAATACTCCACCATGCCTGTGATACCAAAGCGTGGTATGGACAGTGCTGCCGTGGTGTGTTCCCCTTACATAAACCTTATACTATTTCCTCTACACTGTTTGTACCCAATGGAATAATTCTGATACACTGTATGTCATTATAACAATAACCTGCCTCTGAGTGCAGCTTTTGGTAAAATAATATAACAGTAATATGTCTTCCTTGCTGAAGTTTCTCTCTAACCCCCCCACATTTCTTATGGTTAGAAAAAAAATGTAGTGCACCTGATATTTGCTTCTGTAAATGGCAAATACATGTACAGGCACTTTTGGGAGTCACTGATTCTTTTATGTTATGACTTCAGGACATGGAAGAAAACTGGAGTTCAACAAAATCTGTGAGGACACAGAAAGGACATGTGGTGTATTCTACACAGAAGGCATTCCATTTGAGAAAAATACTGGATGACCAAGGGCTATCAGGCAGCAATACAAACCTCTGTGCCACTGTACTACCCTAGTCTGTTCTATGATGAAAGTACTTAGGGTGCACTAAATCCAGGCCCCTGTCATCCATCACATACAACAGACGTCTCTGACTAGGAACTCTACAGTACCCAGGGTCACAGTCCGCCCTTCACTATTCATTTCCCAGCTCAGACCAGCTACTTCTGAGAGAAGTCATCCTTCTGTCACTCTCTCTTTTTCTAGTATGCTCAGACAATGGTAGCTAAAATCTCTGAACCCTTTCTCCTTTTTTTCTCTCTTACACAGCTCCTCATATCTCCATCTTCACCTTAATTTGTTTTCTTATCCCTGGCATAGTACACATCCCTCTTAAAAAAAAAAAATACTAAACTAGATGTTAAAACCACTCACCTCACATCACCTGTCCCTTAACTCATCCCATTTATCTCTCACTGTTAGTGTCTGTCTCACCCTCAGTTTTATATCTTCTCATGTTGGTACATTCTAGTCCATCAGTTAAATTCCATTTTATGCACATTCCCTCCAGTTTGTTGTGATGTTGTAAGGCCTAGGACTAAGTCATATCCTATCAAATAAAGGCCATAAGGCCTCTGATCAAGTCATATCCTGCCAGCCCATGCCTTTTTCCAACTAGCAGCAAGTACTATGACTAAGCTATTTCCTGCGAGCAAAGTCTAAAGATTGTTGTCTTCTACATAATGTGCATGGTTTACTAGTACACTGCAGCTTGCATTCTGAGTTCAAGAGATTATACACATCTAAGATGCACTGTACCTCAGAAGCCTGAAAGTCAGATCTAATCTTCCAGAAATCACCAGGAAGGGATAGGATCCATATAGAAAGTACAGTTGTGTACACTTACCATAAATGTAGTTGTTTGAGTGTATTCACTGTTGCAGTCATCACCTGTGGGTTATCCCTGCTGTGGTAGCCCTGGCCAGTCCGAATACCAGAGTCAATGTTTTTGTGTGCTGGCTGCTGTCGCATGTAGTCTGGCATCAGGTCGTCAGTACTATAAAGCAAGGCAGCTGATGTCATTACATCATTTTTTCTTGCCCTAAACCATCAGAAGCACAAGGGAAAATAGAGATGTGGTCCTGGTGGCTAAGAGCCACCTTGGGAAGCATGTGTCCCCCTAGGAGAAGAAGTGAAAAGGGGGATGGAGGGAGGAAAACCAAGACTGCAACAGTGAATACACTCGAACATCTATATTTATGGTAAGTGTACACAACTGTACTATGTTCTTTGTGTTTCAGTGTTGCAGTCATCACCTGTGGGAGGATTCCTAAAGCTGAGGTAAAGGGTGGAAGGATGGTTAGAGTCCTAGGTATGGATCAGGAGGCCCTGCAGAAGTGCAGAGGCAAACCCTGCCCTAGACTTAGAAAAGAGAGGTAGGTGGTAATGCTTTGTAAAGGTATGGACAGAGGTCCAGATGTCCGCTTCCAATATGTTCCTGGTAGGTACTCCTTTGAGGAAGGCAGTGGAAGTGGAGGTTGCCCTAGTGGAGTAGGTACGGATTGACTTGGGGATGGGTTTCCCATGTAGCTGTACCAAAAATGGATACAGTGTGAGATCCATTTGGAAATGGTTTGTTTGGAGATGGGCTTCCCCTCTGCCCCTGGGTCAAAGCTTACAAGAAGCTGGTCAGTTTTTCTGAATGGTTTAGTGCAATCCAGATAGTATTTGAGTTGTCTGTGCATGTCTAGTGAGTGTAGAATTCTTTCCCCCTTGTTTTGAGGGTTGGGAAAGAAGGTGGGAAGGTCACATCAGATACCACCTTGGGCATAAAGGAGGGATTAGTCCTCATGGAGACTCTGTCTGCATGGAAAATTATGAAGGGCTCGACAGCCACAAGAGCTTGAAGTTCTAGACCCTTCTGGCTGAGGTGATAGCTAGTCGGAAGGCAGTCTTCCAGTAGAGGTATTTCAATTCTGTTCAAGCAGCAGGTTAGAGGTAAGGTTAGTTTCTCCAACACATAATTCAGGTCCCAGGTCCCAGGGAGGAGTAGGAGGTCTTCTGGGAGGCCTGATATTAGAAGCCCCTTTAAGGAATTGCCTAATCAAAGGTTGAGAGAAGAGGGGTGGGTCTGAATCATAATGGACAGAGATGGCCGAGGCATGGATTTTAATAGAAGAGAAGGAGAGACCACTATTGAGCAACTCTACTAAGTAATCCAGGATGAGAGGGTTGGGAGGTACTGCCCCATTTTGATTGTTTCCAGAAGCAGAATCTTTTACATTTTCCTGCATAAGATTTTCTTCTCTTCTGGCCTCTGTGATGATGTCCAGGACCTGTTTGCTTAACAGTGACGTCTTGCTAGTTTTTAGTGTATGAGCCATGCTGAAAGTTTTAGAGTCTGTAGGTCTGGGTGCAGTACCTTCCCCCTCTCCTGGGTCAGGAGGTCTGACCTTAGGGGAAGCAGCTTTGGGGGCTGTAAGGTCAGACAGTGTAGTAAGGGGTACCAATGCTGTCTGGGCCAATCTGGAGCGATGAGGATGGACTTTGGTCTCTCCTCTCTTATTGTGATCAGAACCTAGGGAATAAGGGGCAGAGGAGGGTATGAGTACACAAAGAGGGAGCTCCAGGGGAAGTTCAAGGCATCCACCTTCCATGCTCGGAGGTGATACTCCCTGGTAGGAAACTTGTGCAGCTGGTGTTTGAAGTTTGAGACAAGGAGGTCCACCTCTGGGGTCCCCCACTACTGGGTGATTTGCAGAAAGATTTCTCTGTGGAGCTGCCATTCGTGGGGGTCCAGCAAGTTTCTGCTTAGGTGGTCTGCCAGTGTATTGTTGATCCATGGTAAGTGCTGGGCAATCAGGTGTAGCCCCATGGAGGTGGCTGTAAGCCATAGAGTCATGGCTAACCTGCACAGGGGGTAAGATTGGGTGCCCCCCTGCTTGTTGATGTACCACATTACTGTGGTGTTGTCTGTTTTTATAAGGAGGACCCCTGGCCTGAGATGAGGTTGGATGAAAGTTAGAGCATTTTGCACTGCCATCAATTCTTTCTGGCTGATGTGCAAGTGAAGTTTCTGGGCATTCCAAAGGCCTTGGGTACACCTGCCTGCTAGGTGAGTGCCGCAAGCTATGTCTGAGGCATTAGTGGTGATGGTCTAGCCAGAAGGGTGGAGGATGAAGGGAAGACCCTTGTTCATGACACAGGCCACTACCCACCAGAGAAATTCATCTCTTATGCAAGGAATCAGTGGGAGAGTGGTAACTAGGGACTAAGAGTGCTGACACCAATGGTACTTTAAGTACCACTGAAGTTTTCACGTGTGAAGCCTGGTGAGAGGGATGAGAAGGATGCAAGATGCCATGTATCCCAGGGCTTGCAGGACCTTCCTCGCAGTGAGGTGACTTCTGGAAGCCAGCTGGGTGAAGTAGAGAGGCAGGGAGCTATGCTTTTCTGGGGATAGGAAGGCCATTAGGGTTTCTGTGTCTAGCACAGCTCCCAGGAAAGCAAGTTTCCTGGTTGGGTTTTGCTTTGATTTTTTTCTCGTTGATGGTGAACCCTAGGGAAGTTAGGAGTTTTTTGACAAAGAGACGATCCTGGAGCAACTTTTCTTTGCTGTTCACCTGAATGAGGCAGTCATCCAGGTAAGGGTAAATCTGTATATTTCTCTGTTTGCAGAATGGTATAGCCAGGGCCAAGCATTTGGTGAATACTCTGGGAGCAGTAGATAAGCCAAAGGGCAGTGCAGAGAACTGAAAGTGCTGATAGCCTGCTTTGAAGCGCAGGAATTTTCTGCACGATTCTCAGATGGGGATGTGGAGGTAGGCATCTTTTAGGTCTAGTGTCACCAGCCAGGCATTTTGTGTGAGCATAAGCAGGATCTGCTGCAAGGTTAGCATTTTGAATCTGGGGACCACCAAGAAGGTGTTCAGTTTGGATAGGTCCAGTATGGGGTGCCAAGTGCCCTCTCTTCTGGTAACAATAAATAGCCTGGAGTAAAAACCTTTTCTTGTTTGATCCAGAGGGACAAGCTCTACTGCCCCCCTGGGATATTATTGTTTTTACCTGTTTTAATGCCTCTGCCCACTGGTTTGTGGGGAGGTCTGGGTACCATCTTGGAATTGGGAGTTCGCTGAAGGAGAATCTGTATCCCTGAGAAATGATTTTTAATACACATCGGTCCTTTGTTATAGAGACCCAATTGTCCTTGAAGAGGGTGAGCCTTCCTCCTAGTTTTAGATGAGTGAAAGGAGGGCAGAGGGGGGAGGGAGAGTCATTGTGAATGTTTACCATAGATGCTTGGTTTAGAACTCCCTGCCTTAGAGGCAGAAGTGGTCCATTGTTTGCTTCTTTGCTTGCCCTGGGATAGGGGCCTGGATGTCCTGTCTCTGAGGGGATTACTTTGGCCCTGTCTGCTGGGTGCAGGGAAGGCCCTGTGCTTAGAGGGGAAGTTTCTGCTAAATCTGGGTTGTTGAACTTTAAAGAAATCTTTTATTGTTTGCACAAATTTTGCTTTGTCTTCCATCTTTTTAAGCACCTCTTCTGTTTTTTTCCCCAAACAAGCGTTCCTTATCTAGGGGTGCATCAGTAAGTTTAGACTTGACATGATCAGGGAGAGGTTGTTCCTTCAGCCATGCATGTCTTCTAATAACAGATCCTGTCACTGCTGCCCTGCTAGAGGCTTCTAGGGCATCATATCCACATTGTAATGAGTGCTTGGCCACTTGACCAGCAGAGTGAAGTAATTCTGCCAGCTCTTTTGAGTTGGCACAGTCAGAAGAGGTAGCAAACTTCTGCTTTATTTGTTCCAAAATGTGTTGTTGATATTTTAACATATGGAACTGACAATTGAGTGCTCTGATAGCTAAGGTTGCAGAGGTGTATACTTTCATACCTCATCTGTCCAGAGCTCTGGAATCTTTATCAGAAGGAAGAGGATTCTTGACAGAACTAGTCTTAGCTCCTTTGGGTCCCTGTGTAATGACCTCAGGGTTCCTGCACAGGTATCTGTGAGAATCCGGTACTAGGTTTAGCTGGAGCAGGAGGCAGGGCATCAGGGGCTAAAATGGATTAAAGGAAAACATCATCCACCACCACTTCTAGAATAGGAGGGATGACCAGGGGTCTGTGCTGGGGCAGATCCAGAAACTCTCTAAGTCGTTTCTTAGACTGTGGGTAGTCCTGAAATTCCCACTGAAAATGCTCCCTGAGGGAGTGGTGGGTTTCCCCGAAGGAAAGGTCCTCTGGAGGGGAGGCAGAGAGGATAGATTCCTCTGCATCTGAATCCTTATAAACAGTTAAGGGCTGTTGTTCCTCTTCAAAGGCAGAATAATCAGATTCCTCAGACTCTTGGTCTGTCATAATTTCTTTAAGGGCTGTTGTTCCTCTTCAAAGGCAGAATAATCAGATTCCTCAGACTCTTGGTCTGTCATAATTTCTGAAGGAAGCCTTTTTCTTTTTGGGGTAGGGGTTTGTGTATCTCAGATAAGGGTGATGAGATCCTCTGCCATTTTAAGCACTTGAGTTTCGGGTGGGGAGCAGTAGCAAGATGGTGGCTAGAAGCAGATTTATTAGGAGTGGCCTGGCTTCGAGGCCTGAGAGACGCCGTCGTTCTCTGAGAAACGGTAGTCAGAAGAAAAGACGTCATTTTTTGTCTAGAATCGGTAGTGTGAACAGCCTCCTAAGAAGCCGATGCCTGCGTCACGACTCTGGATACAATCTAGGCAGAGACAGCCAAAGGCTGGGAAGAAGAAGTGGATCTCTGTGGCATACCAAACCATGAAAGGGTCTCTGCAGAGGCCTGCATAGAAAGCGAGTCAGGCATCAGAGGCTGCGATAGCACCTCACTGAATTCCGGAGAACTGACTACTTGCTTAGTGGTAGCATCATTGGAAGGCTTAGCATTGTGTGGCCTGTCTCTATCTTTACATTTTTTCAGAATATCGGTGGATTGTTGGCTGACAGATGCCATATCGGAATTCAAAAATGGAATACGAAAATGATTGTCTACAAAAAGAGCTCTACGGCAAATGGTTCCAGCATTAAAGAGGGCACAGAACCGGCAACAAAGGAGGTTGCGGTTTGGGGCTAAACAAGTGATGCAGTAGGAATGAAAGCCTCAGTGTGGGATCTTCTTTCCACAGGCAAGACAATTGTTAACTTTTTCGGACATCGGTTAGAGCAAGAAAAAGGGTCCCCAATGGGGTACTTAGCTTTAGACGTTTTCTGCTGAAATTCGACTTCTGGTAGCAACCGATCGGCACTCGAGCAAACTGCTTCTCCTATGGGTTCCACGGCAAGAAAGACTGATGTAATGACGTTGGCTGCTTTACTTTATGGTACTGACAACCTGACGTCAGGACTACAGGCGACAGCAGCCGGTGCACAAAAACACTGACTATGGTATTCGGGCCGGCCGAGGGCTACCACAGCAGGGATAACCCACAGGTGATGACTACAACAGTGAAACATGAAGAACATATGTGGTTGTTAAATTAGCAAAAGGTTAAGGCTAGGTGGTTACACTTGTTTAATCCTATCATGGGGGGGGGGGGCTGGACTCTTGGAAAGAAGTTATAATATCATTATATATAAAGTGGAAAGATCCTTTGAGCCCAGCATCCTATAGGGACATATCAGTCCTCAGTCATGATAACAAATATTTTATGCACATAACTGCAGGTAGGTTAGTGAAGATTTTTAAGAGAATAATTATGGATGACTAAACTTACTTTGTAATGGGGTATCAAACTGCAGATAATATAATTAAAATGTTTTTAATACTGCAAGATGCCCAGGAAATAGGAAGGCAGCTAACCATGATATCCTTGGATGAAGAAATTTGGGGGTTTGCTCATGGTAATGCAGAGGTGGGGATGCCCAGAGATACGGATAAGTTTGCTAGAAGGTTTGCACTCAGAAGGGAAAGCTACAGTAAAGATAAAAACGAGATGTTCAAGTGATTTTGAAATCCACAGGGGCACAGGACAAGGGTCCCCACTCTCCCTGCTTTTGTTTGCAATCCATATAGAGCCATTAGTGGAAGCTATACGAGTTTCAGACATAAAAGGATACAAGGGTGGACCTAGGAATAGGAAGATTGCTTTGCATGCAGGTTATTTATTGCTAACACTTGGTGACTATAAGGCTGATGAGGATAGGCTGTGGCAACTTTTAGGGCAATTTGGGCAGGTCTCAGGTTATAAGGTTAACAGAGATAAAACAAAGGTGATACAGGTCACTGCCAGACTTGGGTAGGCCAGGCGGGAGAAGCATGACTTTTTGGTGGATTATATGAGATACTTAGGGATATGGTCCATGAACAGTGTGAAGGCTAACATGTTATACACATTCAATAGGATTTGTAATAGGGTGAGGCTGCAGTTACAATAATGGAAGGTTCTACAGTTAGATATTGATCAAAGGGTTCACGTATTACAGATGTGTGATCCCAAAGCTTAAATACACTATGAAAAGGCTCTAACCCATCCAGATAATACATTTTTGAAAAAGGTGAAACAACTGTTTAGGTAACTTGTTTGGGCCAGAGGTAAGCCAACAGTGTCCTGGGATAGGATGACAATGGTGAAGCAAACAGGTGGACTAGGACTACCTGACTTGAAGACCAGTTTTGAGACAACAGTGACAATGTGATAAGATTAGTGGAAGATGATTAGGATGCATTCTGGAAAAGAATGTTCTAGGAAAGGAAATGCAGTGAAATAGATTATAGGATGTAATTATGACATTGTTAGAGTCACCTGTGGCTGACTTAAGGTCAAATTGGTTTAAAAGGACCCCAAAAAATTTAAAGAAAAATGGAAAGCAGATGATATGGTGAGGTGGAGAAATAGGATATTATTGATAAGTGGTATGGACAGAGATGTAAGGACTGGAAATAGTTTATGGAGGTGGATAACTAAACAAAAACAAAAATAAAATATTGGCCTCAGTTGGCAGAGGCTCAAAGAATTAAAAGGTAAGAAGCAATTCAACAATACAATCTGTGGGAGCACTTAAAATGGGATTATGAAGAAGTGGTCAGTACATGGAACAGAATGGCACAGGAAGGTAAGGAGGGTGGGGGGATGCCAATGTTGGTCCAGGAAACAGCGGACAAACTGAAGGAAAATGCTTTAGAGGATTGTTGAAAGAAGTAAAGGACTGGATAAGAAAGGGCACAAGAGACACAGTGAGCAGCAAATGATTGAGGGGGAAATTTTATTAAGAGTATAAGCTGAAGAAATGGAATGGCAAGAAATTATTTTGCTGCCAAGATATGTCAGCAAAGCCAGTAGGTTCAAAATTTTCACATGGAAATGTTTGTATATGTGCTCCTATACACCAACCAGAATAGCAAGAATGTTCCCTTGGACTAGGAGGGAATGTTGCAGATCTAAAGAGGAAACAGGAACATGGATATATACCATAGGAGTGCAGGAAGTTAGGCATTTCTAAAAAGCTGCTAGAAGAATTCTTAAAAATATTGGTAGGACAGGAAGCTGAACTGTCACATAAACACTGATTCCTAGGTTTTAACAATATGATGAGAAAAAAGTATAAAGATATCACAGGTAAGCTATTGACATTGGGCAAGAAAGCTGTTACAAGGAAACGGAATATCACTTTTTTTAATTTCTCCAAATCTTTTGGGTTTCTAATACCATGATGGGAATGGACACCATTCCTAAGTCAAAGTATGATTAAAGTTCATGAAATTAGTATTGCTTCAATCTTTGATGTCAGCCAGAAGGGCTCTTCACAATGTACCCAGCAATGACTCCTTCTGCAATTTGTATGGGGTTATATGGATTGGTAACATATCTAAATACGATTGTACATTCTTTTTATAAGACCCATTGCTCCTACAACTATTAGAACTGTCTGGGTATCTTTCTTTCACATTGCTCTCATTTCTGCCTGCGAATCCTGATATTTTATGACTGTGTCTCTCTGTATGGAAGACACTGTAGTCACTGGGTGTAGCGATTTCAATGATCAATGCTACTTTTGTCTTCTTTTCATGGACCACTATATCTGGTTTTCTCGCATCTGTCTTTTGAACTGTTGGTAATGGATGATTCTATGTGATGTAGACTTCATAATTTCTGTGATGCTTTGTGGCTCATGTTTCCAGTGTTTTACATCTACTTCAGTATTATAATGTTTGCACCATCCCTAGTGCAACAGTCTTGGCACATTATTATGCCTTTCAGTATACAGTCCTTCTGCCATCCATATCACAACCAGCAACAAGGTGTGCAACTGTTTCCAATTCTGTTTTACAAAACCTATATTTGTCTGTTTCTCCCACATGTTCAATGGACTTTGTAAGCCAACATATACGTAAGCTCACTATCTTGGGCCACCAATATTAACCTGATGGAAGAGAGTAGATGAGCCAATGGGGAGAAAGGTGATGGGACTGATGGAGAAGTTGGAAAAGAAAGGCCTGAGGATGGAGAAAGACAAAAGCATGTTCAAGTATGGGGTCTATTTAGTGAGAAAAAGAGAGTGCAGAAAATGATTCTCGACAGTGGAGTTACTGGGGAGAAAAGATAGTAAACTCAATGCTAGATGCATACAAGAGCAGAGAGGAGGGTTATGATATCTAACACTTTGTGGAGTTATTGGGGGTGTGAATAGTTATAGCTAAGTTACGTAGGGTTAGCAAAGTAAGGTATTGTACGGGGAAACAATTAATGGAAAATAACTTGAGTGGAGATGGGAAATGGAAGCAACTGTACCATGAAGAATAGATTATAAGGGAGACAATGTAAAGAATTTTTTATATTGATAGCAAACGTTTAGTAGAGTATAATGTGAAATTATATCTCTTTAGGTTTGTTTCTTAATAATTTTGAGAGTATTTACTGAATAAAGTTGAAATACTGAAAAAAGAAAAGAGTTAGCATCTTCTATGTGGACTCACTCCTATAACATGCAAACGACTGACAAAACATTTTCTTATGCAGCATTTTCATCAGTATCTTAACACCGCACATACTTTTCATTAAGAAAAGAGTCAAGAGTTGTCTCCCTATAAAGCTAGGAACCAAATAAGAACAATTATAAGTTAGATGCTGCTATCCTAAATGATTTGGTTCATTAAGATGTAAATGCATAATATCCTACAGTCCTATGCAAAGCTGGCATGATGAGAGTTTGTGATTCATAAAAATCTCATCCCTTAACTTCACATTTATATATATGTGTGTATATATAATGATATAAAATAATGCAGCAGAAACCACCCATCTGTAAAATAACACATTTTTATTGAACAGAAGAAAAAAGCACTGGCATATATTTTTCTTGTGTACACAGGTGAAGCAAAAAACTGTATAAAGGACAATTTTTTTGTTAGTCCTACAAATTAAAAAAAAGCACATTGTCATAATAATTTGAACACAGGGAAAGGTGCTTTCATCCATTTTCATTCTATCTGGATTCCTAGAAGAAAGCCTTCTCTTTTGCTGCTGTATACTTCTCGTAACTGCTGTTCGATGCACAAATTCTCATTATAGCGATAAGCCATCTTCTCTGACTAACAGGGACACGGCCCTCCTTTTAATTACCATTTCAATGGCATAAACGTTCATTAGCAATAATTCCTGTAGGAAACCTCACTAGCTAATACTGTATTATTTACAGTATTTACAACACTACTCTGAGTTACATCAGTGTTGTTAACATTATGTAACTCAAAGCCATAACTAAATTGTCAGGTGCCTTCCCAACCAAAACTTGAGGACCAAGAAATGTCTTCCCAAACAGAACAAAAAAAAAAAAGAAAAAAAGAAAGATCTTCTGTAACTGTATCAAGCTGCTTGTTTCAAGTTGAAGAAACTGCATCAAGCACCTTGCTACAGTTAGTAAGCTTGTAACTGCAATCACAAATGTCAGCATTGCAATGCACCCCATCAATATTCGCTGATCATGCCGCCTAACAGCTTGCACCCAGGGCAACCTCCCCTTTCACCCCACTCAAGTTATAGCTTTGATGCCATTTCAGTTTTATATTTTGACACATTACAAGCCGAGAACTACCACAGTATATTGTTAACATTCACTGTGGCACACTTCATCATGTTAGTTCATCAAATACATACATACATCACCAAAAACAAATATCAAAATTAACTGATCACAAACGTAAACAAATCTGCTTACATTTGTGATTACAAACAGAACTGCAAACCTAGCCCAAGTAAAACAAAAGCAAACTAGAAGTGACAAGTCAATGGACAACTAACAGGTAACTATATACATATATACTTCTTTTCCATTGATTTCTGTTACAATACCAACTTGATAAAAGTATGTTAACTGCCAAGTGTTACATTTGCTCCTTCTAAAGGAAAATAAATATAATGCAGCTTGGTAAACTGTCACAATGAAATGAAAGTGCATGTCTATGTATTGGAATCAATAACTCACATATCGTAACAATTCTTAAAGCATCCATGGAATTTGGTATGGACCTTCAGATACATATTGTTGGCAACAGTGTCATTCTGTCCTTAAAGGCTTGTATGCAGCTCAGCTTTGAAGTTGACTGAGCCATTTTGCCTTGTCAGCATAGGAATTCTTCATGTTTGGTGGAGGCATCACTGTATGTGTGTGTACGTGCATGTGTGGATGCGTATTTTATACTGTCAGTTTTACTTAAGATATGCTTTTTATACATCATTTAATAAACTTATCAGAGATATGTTCTAGATATACATTGCATTGTCTCCCTGAGCATAATTTATGCATTCAGTGCTTATGAGTACTGAATTTAAAATGAATATTTGGTGTGTAGCCAATACTTTAGTCTTTCTTGACAGTTCTTAGTGAAACTTGCAAGGAATTATTATACATGGATCTTTAGGTACATACTGCACTTATGACTGCTATTCCATCCTTAAAGAAAAAGCAGCTGAGTGAAGAAATTATCTGTTGTTTCCAATGCTTATCATGTCATGTTAACTCAGTATGTACATATGTTCTGTACAAGTATTGCATTCCCCACCCTAAACAATGACATACACCTCTTTCTGAAAATTAACTTAATATAGTCTGCGGCCTAATACAATCTCATAGCCATACTGACCTAATGATAGCTGCTTTCAAGACAAGGTTATATCTCTGAAACAATTTGACATTTTCAAATTCTTTAGGCAGTGTATTTGCAACTGCACTTGTACTATACTTTTATTACTGTAACAGCTGAATCTTGAATTTTGAGTTCTAGCTAACATTTATTGCATACTTTGACTAAACATTTCAAATACTTAAAATGAACACTGGTTTAGATTTCATGAGAGAGCAATTGAAAAGAGTTCCAATTTTGTGTGCTCCGTATTCATTTTCATAAAAAAAAGAAAAAAATGCATGTTTGCAACGAAACAAATATAATGATGCTTTCAGTGGGTGTGTGCTGAAATTGTAACAATAACAAATGTGAAAGGCAAAATATGAGCTGTGTTATGTGTGTGTGTGTGTGTATATATACTATATATATATATATATATATATATATATATATATATATATACATAGATGAGATATAGATATATCTAGGTAAAGATACACACACACACACATATATATATATACATAGATGAGATATAGATATATCTAGATAAAGATACACATATATACATACACATATATATATATATATATATGTGTGTGTGTGTGTGTGTGTGTATGTGTATATACACACACACAGATCAGAACTGCAGAAAGAGGGACAAGTGGCAACCCTATCAACTAGGTGTACTGATAATGTTCATAAAAAGGTATTTTATGCTTTTTTGTGGCATCATCCCAGAGGGGGATGCATATCTGGTACACGCAGATCCCATGGTAAGAGATTCCCACTGACTTTGATTCAGTCCTTACATTGTCAGATTGCATGAGCATTTTGTAGTCCATGAAGGAAATGTGACCAGTGATGGTAACCATAATATACAGCTGAATTTACTTTAACATACGTTTACTATGTGCTCTTGTATTACAAAACATTAAGAAAAGGAAATCAGAAGTACTACAGACACACACGTGGACACACACACACACACACACACACACACACACACACACACACACACACACACACACCAGTCAGATGTGCAGTTAAGCACAGTACTGCATCCCATATATAGTATTCTACATGCTACATACATTTTTATGCATCCATGTTTGGCATTAGTTATGGTCTTCCCTCCATTTTTTTATTTTAATTTTGTTCATTCATTACTTGAAATAGCTCCAGCATCACCTTCTGTGGGTCTGGCTCTGGTCTGGGTCTGTCGAACCTCCGTTGTCTTGGACATGATGCTACTTGCCTATTAGACAAAGACTTTGTGCCTCAACTGCACTGTGATGTCTCCATTCTGTCACACCAATTGTAAACATCAAGATCTCTACCACTGGGATCTCGTGGCCTGAATTCTATTTGTCATCTTTTTAATCAAATCATTTCATATAGTCTTGCAAAATTCCTTGTGACTGGTATGTCATCCCTGTGTTCATATAGGAGCACACCATTTTTCATATATCAGGTGCCAGTATACTGAATCCTGAAGTCAAGTTCCTAGTCATAAAGAGCATTAATGGTGCCAAATCTGCAGTTGCATGTTTAACACGCTGGCAGGAAGTGGGCTTTTATAAAATGCAACAGTTATAATTAGGGCTGATATCTTTGACAAGTTTTCTTAAATGTGTAAAGAAAACTTTTTGCTAATTCTCAATTTTTTTTCTAGCAAGCCATTTCATATTAACATACATTATATATACCAATGTGAGTATCTGAAAGTTGAAGTCATACACATATGTTTCTTCTATGAACTGCACTGTTTGTGCAGTGATCAAAAACCTTTGGTGCCTTCAAGACTTTATAGAGAAAAAGTGCTGAGACCAGCAAAATGTCTACCTTTTTTTCCCAAAAATACAAAATAAAATGATATGTCTCAAAAGCCATGCATATTACAGGAAAACTTAAATGTAGAGACTTTTTCAGAAAATTACTACTTTGCAATAGTGATGCTTTCAGAATTCCAAAATATAATCCTGATTTTATGTCCCATTTTGAATACAGAACAGCCATGTGTTGCTGCCATAAATCAAAATATTTTATCAAGTAAAGTTTTACATCTTAGAAATCTTACTTGCGTAGAACCACAGTATCAGCAAAAAATTGCTTATACAGTTATCAGTTTTCCACTGATATTCTAAAAGGAAACACTGCACTTTTTGGACTTTATTTTGGATATATTTACAGAAACAAAGAAATGTTGCTTATGCTCTTCAATAATACTTGGGAACATTATCTCTCAGGCAAAGCAACTGAATGCTAAATATCTGTGGCAGTTTTATTCATGTTCATGTCATGATGGATGTCGTGTGACACAATGCAGTAACCTGTACAGTAACCTGCAGATATGCAAATATCGCTACTAACCAGTGCAATACACAGATTAAGAAGGACTGTCTGGAATTTCACATTCAAAAGAGAGAACAAAAAAAATGGCAAACTTTAAGCAGTTATTGGCAAATTGATGAATTAGATGCTATAGAAGGAATGTGATACTGGCATGAAAAAGTTATTGGTGAGGTGATTAGAAGGAGGGATAGGATAACAGAATATTCTATTCCACTCAGCTGTCCAGCTTTTAGCGGAATGTTCAGATTTTTCCTCTTATTTTTGGAGTGATCCTCATTAAATCTGTAGTTTTCTGGAAAATCACTGAGCAATGAAGTCACAAAATAATGACATACATTTGAACTTCAGACTTCATCTCCTTCACAAAATACATGCTAACACAAATCATGTTAATCTAGCAACGTTCTAAGTGTATAAAAGCAATATTTAAAATCTGTACCTATTTTTGGGCCTCTGTCTCCCACATTATTTCATGCTTTGTCCATATGCCTTGTGCTAAAGTTGAGTGGTACAGGAACTCAGGAATATTCGAGGCACTCAGAAATATTCTAACAGACTATGCATGTGAACAATGGCTTCATTAAAAAATGCACAAAGTGTAAAATGATCCTGGTTTTCATAGGGCAATGTTATTTTTGCATTGATTAAGTCACTTTAGGATATAGGCAGAGTAAGCAGCTTTGATTAGTTCAGTCTTCTATGACAGAAAGAGCTGAAAAACAAATGTCAGGGATTTCCCACAAGTAACAACTGCAGAGAAACTATTTATGACTGCCTTTCAGGTGAATATTTTAAAGGTTCTTTACTGTTAAATATTGGCAAACATCATTGTTTTCACTGCCAGTGCCACCCCACTAGCAAACAAATGCATTACAACAGTGTCTGGATTTATTATCAAACCAAAGGGTACAAAACATCACACATACAAAGCATTAAGTAAATACTGTAAGAATAATCCAGTCAAGCTAGAGTTGTCACTTTTATCCCTTACACTTCCTGTAATGGAGGCCTATGGGATATATCCAGATGACCCTTAAGGATATCAAGTGTTTCAGCTACATGGCTTCTGAATGCCCATGACATTGTACTTTTTAAGTCTTTATGGATACATTCAGCCCAATAAAGTCAAACTCCACATACAAGGTATAACACAGTGAACACTAAGTTGGCTGAGTTTTTCTTGCAGTTTTTACTGGATGGTAGCCTTTTATTCTTTAGTTTGGATGCTAGTTGGGATATTTTGCAGGCACTTTAATGTTTATGGGCATCAGCCGGGTTTAAAGAAGCCCTGTGTTTGTAAAGTATAGGCAAACAATCGTATAACTTGTATCGAATTTTAACCAGTGTTTTTATATTATGTCTAATTTGTTATAATTAAACTGTAGATATTTTGTTTTATTTGTGAAGATTGTAAAAATATTGTTCTTATAATGTTTTGTAATAATTTGGAGCTTTTCTCCCCGGGCCTCCATTGAAAATGGGCTACCCAGTCATACTTTCCTGGTAATCAAATGCCAATAAATAAATAAATAAAACAATCCTCTTATGCTATATTGAAGATATCTATAAAAAGGCTGAAACACAGCATGTTCACAGCTAGTGGAGTTTGGCTTTAATGATCTCAATGTGCCATAAAGAGTTAAAAAGTAAAAAGTCATGGGTATTTAGAAGCCATGTAGCTAAAGCACTGTATATGTCTTAGGAGCCATTTGCATACATCAAACGGGCATTCTTTACAGAAGGTTAAAGGCATACCACAGAGAGAATCCAAGCTCAGATGATTTTTCCTGCATTTATTATGCACTGATAGTATTTAAAAATGAATCCATTGAGTATACTCATACTGTGTGAATGAGCACCATATGTAACTACTGCCATCACCTGAAATGTCTATGCAGGCATTACAAACTAAACAGTACTATCATCTGACATTAGTCAGCATGATTGGATCACCTATAGCTATATTTGCACTGTCAAGCAGTTAGCCCTGCAACAGCATGCGGTCTGTGATCCGTGTTCTCCTATCATGAGGATACTGCACACCACAGTAGATGCCCAAAGCAATTGGTCTATACAACTCTTCCCCCTATAGGGCACCATGTAGACTCTGTGCTGCCCACAGCTCCATTCACCGGTAAGTTTGAGATGAAAACACTCAGCATGTTTTTCGCAGGTGGGAGGAACCCCAGAGAGACAGAGGGAGAACATTGGTAAAAATCCCATAATTTACCTTATATGAATAATTCAGCACCCTCTCCTTCTGCATTCTTGCCTCGTCTCACCTTTGACTAATGTTAGTCTTGTACTTGTCATCAAAGCCAATCAGGATTCTACAATGTAGCTTATTAAAGATACAGATTTCAAGACCCATTATGAGCCTCAAACATGGCTGCAACCACAGGCAGGTACCCTGGCAATGACATTTGAGCAAAGAAAGTTCCAGTAATGAGTTATAACTGCCAGATGACTCTCCAAGTCATTCCTGTTACTTTCAGCTTTATGAAGATGCCAACCCTTGTAAGGGATGTTTTCGGACAATCAGGAAGACACGGGGGCAGCACTTCCTAACATTACAGAGGGAGTAGAAAAGAAAGATTTTAGGGCAACTTGAAGGGGTCGAGCAAATAGATTTACTGAATTATTTTCCTGAAAGACTAGCCCAGGAAAGTCTGTCAGGGTACAAGAAATGGATATTAAAATATGGACAAGATTAAAAAGGGAAAGGGGAGAGCATACGAAAGGCCACTGTATAGCAGTGGCTACTGAACGTAGTTAACCTCAACATGTCACTTGCCTTCTTCTGATTGTTTTTCATGTTTAATTTAGTCCATGTATGGTAACATGACCAGTTTATAAATACAGCTTGACATTTCTCGGTATAGTTGTAAACTTTCTGGGTTGCAACTGAAAACCTCTAGCATGCCTGTTTTAAATACCACACGGATCATGATACATTAATTTGTAAATGCTGGATGAGACTTCTTTACCTTATTTGTGTGCACTGAGATTTTAACTTGTATAATACAAAAGTACAGGTCTCTTAGGAAAGACATATCATAATCTGAATAAATGCAGCCCTGGAGTTCATATATAAAAGCAGTTATTCTGGCAGTTAACATTGCATGCATTCCAATTCTGTGTATTACAGTTCCCATCAGCATGTACAGTAAAATCCAAACCTTTAACAGGATGTTTAAAAGACTTGTTTGTATATATGTACTTACAAGAAGTACAATCATTACATTTAAATGTGCCCTGCTTACTGTTAGTGACATTAAAATAAATTTTGGTTGTTGCTTATAACATTAAGTTTGTTTTAACGTGGTGCATCGCTTATATCACAGAATGTAGTTTATATGGCTGTGTGAAGCATGCGTTATTTGTTATATAGGTATGACGATCAGGGAATTAAAAGAACGAATAGGTGACCATCTTTCTGATATAAGATGTAAGGTTAGCACTAATGTCTTATTTGCTATCTTGGAAAAAGTCGAGATTAGTCCAAGAGAAAGTCCATGGTCAATTATCTTAGAGCAAAGTGAATTATGGTGGCAAATCCTTTTGAATGCCACAGCACCACCGGGTCTCAATGGCATATAGGTTGCCAACTTTCTTTATGGCTAAGGTCACACCCCTCGCATCACCCGTAGCTCCACCCATTTCCACCCCCTCTCCCATCCATGTCCCTCCCATTTTGTGACATCACAGTGACATCATCTAATGAGAACGCCCTCTTTTTCTATTCCGGATGCCTGCAGAGCCGTATGGTGAATAATCTACTCCTATTGGTGTATTGAGAATAGGGGCACAGTAAACAATGTTATCCTTACTTCATCATTAACACTCAGTACCAGATGGTACAATTTTTCACACACACACACACACACACACACACCAGAATTAGATATTTCTTAATGAAGTTATGAAATTTGTCATTTAAAAGTATAAGTAAGACTCTTGTGTACATTAAATGTAATGGTTGCTGCTGCGGAATCGTATGCTGCATCATTTTATATAATTGTTTGAATTTAATACAGAAAAAGAAAAAAATACATGGGTAGAACAGAGATATTAGGTGTATTTAAACAAAATAAAGGCAAAAGCATGCCAACAATGCAGAAACAATGTAAGAAAGTTAAAGTCTTATGTAATTTACATGCATGGCATGGTAATAATACTGAAAAGTGCTAGTGGATATAATGCACATTATGATCAAGACGATTTTGTCTAACGTTTAGTTTGTTGCACTTTCTTCACTTTGTGATTTATGTTTAACAGAAATTATCGCTAGAGTCATAATACTACATGCATTGTATACAGTATCAACAGCAGAAAATAGTACAAAAGGACACCAAAAGGGCGAAGGAGAGTGGATACTCAAGAATGTAATTTTACCTAGGAGAGCGTCAGGGTCCTAATAATGACTCTAGAAAGAATTGCTTCATTTCCGCTTTGAATTGTTAATAGGTTTATAGTTTAGCCAAATATTCCTTGTGAGACTTGAAACCCTGCACCTTGTGCTTGTAAGGCAAACACCTTGACCATTAGGCCACCCTCCCAACCCCCTTCGTTATCCACGATTCTGATTAGAAGAAGAATGGAGTTCCAAATCCTGGTGTTTTATGATTTTGTTAACTATCAAAAGAGGATGTTTATCAGCAGAGCTGAGAGTAAAACTGTATGACAAAATTTAGTGTACATTATTTTTCAGAATAGTGGACTAGTGTTGTAAAACTAGTAGTTGTGTGAGAGTCAGAGTGCGATAGGTCTAGCCAGTCAAAGTGTCTTAAGGCACTGATGAGAGGTGTTACGGTGTACGGTTTGTTCAATGGTTAGAGAAAATGTATACACTTCTTCTGTGTCACATTTTTTTAACCAGGTGAAACCTTTTGAACTCAGTTTTTCTGATGACACAAGTGTGGCCAACTCCCAGTTTGAGCATTGTAAGGCAATCATACAACTGAAAAAAGAATATTTTGTTTTCAGTGCTGGTTTTAGCTGATTTCATAAGGCTTGTTATCCTCTATAAAGGTGCAGTTGAAGCAAAACAGCATTTTGTTTAACAGCAACAGCAGCAGTTTGGAAAATCCTTTCCATTTCATAGCTGTCATCAATAAGCTAGCAGTGGCACTGCAAGGTAAAACGGGCTTCATCGCTGTTGTACATTTACAACGTCGTTGCATGCAGAAAGCTCTGTACTCAATAAGCCACTAATAAATATTTTTAATTTAATCCTTATAATTAAAATAATCTGTGCAAGCTTCAGACTTACCACAGTCATACCTCTTACTAAGTTTCTTAACATCCTTAAATGCAACAGATTGCAGAGCAGTGACTAGTGTTTGCCCATCTGCCCAGACTTACACATATTTTAAGCAGATTATTGAATATATACAAAAATATGGCATACTAATAGCCTTGTCAACAAGACCAAATGAATCTGATTGCAAGTAAACAGCAAAAGTAAACTTAAAATTGTAGACATTGTAGCATTTCATAAAGAGACTTTAGAATTAGACTGACAAACTCGGAAATTGAATGTTAGCAAAAATGTGCTTGTTTTCATTTCTGCATTAAATAAACTGTACTTGAGAGACTCTCTATAGTGAGCTTCTCTTGCCAAAAATGTATTTCATGTCCTGGCTTGTCTACACATACTGCTTTATTATTGGCATTACCAGCATTAATCTGTCCTGCAAACTAACACATTGCTCAAAAACACTTTTAAATGGTGTATTTTCCTCTTCAAAATTTTCTTTAACGATTTCAAGCAGTCGTCCCAGATGTCTCCTGTATAGGCTAAGCACAGTTGAAACTTGTGGCACCTCTCTAATTACAAGGAGTAGGGTAACTGGCCCTATTTTCTTCTACCTACAAATCAAATGCGCTACCAATTGAGCACTGAGACTGACTGGACTCGAAACAATTGGCACCACGTATTATTTAATGTTAATGTAATGTAAAATAATAAATCGAACGCTGCTCCAAGTCCACTAACGGTGTTTTATTCAATCCCGTAAACTCTAACTATTAGAAACAAAAGTGTTTACCACAGATTGAATAAAACACTGTTTGTGAACTTGGAGCAGCATATGTCAACACAAAACATCAGCATACCCCCCCCAGCAACTCTCACCTGGAAGCAGCAAAAATACTTGGGCAATTCAGATGGCATATGTAAACTCTCCATGATGAAAGCTGCACTGTCCTTTATTTTAAAATTGTGCGGGTAGCAGGAACACACTCACACATAGACGTACTGGACCATACCATGGTTTTGCAGCTGTAAAAGTGGGTAGCTCTCCTCCCCCCTCGCTCTATGGTTTCGGAGCCTATGTAACAGTGGCACAAAACCCGGACTTCATGTGTCCGATTTTGAATGAAATTTCTAACTGGACATTTTGTCAGAAAAGCGGACAGCTGGCAACCCTAAGCATAACAATCATGAGCCTCTTGAAAATGAAAGCACATGAGAAGTGAATATTTGGATCTACTTCTATCTAGGATAAGTTTTTACCGTCATTAATATCCATAGCTATCTTAATTATTCTTTATTTTTTATCTAGATGCAAATTATTAGTTTGCTGTATTCTGGATTTTACAAATTGCAATAACGTAATCATTTATATTATTAATTTAAATAATGTACAAAAATCAGCTGAATTAGTTCACTGATTAAGTAGTTATAACCCGATGCAGTACTTACAGGCTCCAGTTACCTGAATTTCTATAATTTTTAATATATTTCTAATACATTGGTTCATAGTACATCTTACTGGGTACAATGTTTCTTTAAGATTTTAAATTTGAACACGTGATATGTGATAGTATAAAAATGGTCATATGACTGACTGAGCTCATCTGTTCAAGTCTTTTAATATTAGCCGGAAGCGCTTATCTCTTTTATCATTGTGGATTGTGCCAATAAACAGTTTTATCCTTGCTGGCTCGCAGCCTAGTTGATTTGTTTTATTTTTTGGTTGTTTTTCTGTCTAACCTGTGAGAGTAAGAAAATAGGCAGGTGTTAAGGGATGAAAGAGTGAATAAGACTGAAAAAAGTGAGAAAGAGCTTCTTAAAATGGTAGTTGCACAATACTACAATAGCGCAATCGGTACTTACGTATTATCGCAACCAGATTTTCGTGGTTGCGAAATTGGCATGCTGGCATGAAAACAACTGCGGGAAACACCATAAGGTGTTAGTTTGACATCCTTACTGATTAGAAATCAGTTTGCCTTACTTTCAGGAAGAGTCACAGTTGTGCAAGCCTTCTTCCTGTTTGCTGTGCAGTACACACGCATGCTTCAATTGTCATGGCTGCTGTCATGAGAATGATTCAAACTGTTGACAGGTCTGCTTAGAGACCTACTCATAATCGTGTAGATCACTCTTCTGCATCACAAAAATGTAAACCAGACAAAGCAGTGTAATGTTACATTTCTTACATGACAGTATTACTTGCAATTGTTGTTATGGGGATTTAATTTTCATAGTTTGAATCTTTTTCTAACTCCTGCCATACTTCTCCAAGTAACCCGCAAAGCACAACCACTACCGGTCTTCCCCTGGGAAGTCACATTGGTTAACACTGCATGCTTGAGTTAATCAGGAATAGGTATGGGAAGACGGAACTGACTAAAAACAGAGAAGCTGCTCTTCCGTATATCTCCTTTGCTTAATTTTCAGGCGATGATAATAAGACCGCAATCAACAGGACATTAGCAGCCATTCTTAATCAGGCGTGCATCTGCAAAGCAATGCACGCAAGACAGGGAGATGGTTTCTTAAATTGTTCCTGTTCCTAACAGTCATGTATAGGTTTTAGCCACTTCTGAGGAATTACAGTAACAGTGGTAAGTGTTTCCTGCACTCGGATCTGTGGAGGTATGCGCATTTCGCGACCGTGAAAATCTGGTTGCGATAATACGCAAGTACTGCGCAATCATACAGCAGAATCTATGTGGTAAATAAACTGAAGGAGAAAAGACTGGTAGAGATGAGACGAATTACCTCACACAGTATCAGCACTCATGTCTACGCTTACACACCTATACTGCCTCCAGCATATGTAACATAGTATGTATTCTGACTCATTGACTGAGGAGGGTGAGGGTTGGCATAATGGTTAAGGTGTTTATTTCACAGACACATGGTATAGGGTTTGATTCTCACTTTCGAAGGGAAATTGGCTTGGCTTACATTAGCTAATAAGAACAGCTTGCCTAGGACTTACCTATGAACTCTGTCTGCTGGGACCATGCCTATTACCTACTGACTCCACTAAGTCAATATGAGATATGATTCACATTTTGTTTATATACTAGAGATTATATTCCCTGCAGATTTGTACTGTAACAGTACAACTTCATCACTAGAATTAAGTTATCCACTTCATAAAGTCTCACCTAGAATGGCAAGCTATATTCTGGTGGGAGGGAAGGAGTTGGCAAAAACAGCTACTAAATCAGAACTGATCAGAGACTAGACCACATGACTAACCTTTGTAGGGAAATTATCAGTGTGTAGAGTACATGACTGATGTCTGCAACAAAAATTATTAGAAGATAAGTTACATGATTGATGTCTGTAAGGGAAACTATCAGAAAACACATTATGCAACGGATATCTGAAATGGAAATTATTAGGATGTTGGTCACATGACTAGTGTCTGTGAGGAAAAGGTTTAGTGTGCATGTCACATGATTAATGTCTTTAGATTAAATAGTCAGAGTGCAGGTGATACAACTTCTGTCTGGACGGAACTTGTCAACGTGCACCTGACATGACTGATGTTCTTTCTTCTTATTATTCTTTTGTTCTTTTTTTATTTTTCGCTGTTCATATCTGTCCTGCATTTAACTGCACTATGTATGAAAAAACGTAAAATCTTGTCAGAGTCAAGTACTCATAGCAGAACTACATACATTAAACTGTAAATGTATTAGGAACAGTTACATATAAACACATAGCCATAAACATGAATGATTTTTACTGTGTAATTAAGTAAATAAACATGATCACATAATCAGCAAGTACATACATAGCTCCACTGCATCAGTCACAAAATAGTCTGCACTGCATAATCTGAACCTAACCCCCTGGTCACATACAACAGAGCCTGCAGTTCATTACTAAATTACTCCTTAATAGGTTCATAGGTTCATACTAGGCTATCTTCCCTAGGGCATTTATAAGCCTAGCCAGAGTGTGTTTGGCTTTTGCCACCCATTTTAAATGAATTTTGCTATGCCCTTTTTCGAGGTTAGTATACTGTGCCTCTGTCTAACAGTGACACAGAAGTGATACCCGGTGTAAACCTACGATCTCCCATCCACTCATCCCATCCACTTAATAGGTAGTAGCGTTCTGTATTCTCTGACTGCAGTTAGGTGATGAACTGTTCCATGGTCTAAAATGCTACCCACCTACTTTTCTGACTGCCCTAATTTTGAGATAAGAATTAATTGTCTAGTACTCAAGCAATGTTCTCACCCTTTGAGCACCATGTTTCACTGTTTACTTCCCATGATGTATTGGTTCCTTTGCCTGCTGTCATCACAATCACATGTTCCGTTGTCACAGTTCAGATATTCAGTGATGTCATAGCTGATTATGTCTAAAGATGCACATGTTCTGCCATCTATGGACATTGGCAGCATGTCAAAGGACTCAGTGTTCCATGCCCATTTTGTATTAGTAGTGCAGACAGGATATCAGAAATATTCAAAAAATAATAAATATTTTACTACACAGGACATGTAGTATCTACAATTCATAGCTCATAGGTTCATAGGTAAGTACTAGACTAAGCTGCCCTTGTGAGCCATTTTAAGCCTAACCAGTTTCCAACAAAGGTAAGAATAACACCCTGTAACTTGTGTCTGTGTGGTAAAACACCTTAACCATTACGTCAGTCCCCAGTCTAATTAATAGGCTAGCTTTCTTAAGAGGTCTTTCTAAGCCTAGCTCTTTCTGTTTACACTGACAGGCACCAATGCACAAACATAGGGAGATTCAACTTTGTATTCCTTGGATGCACACACCACCTGTGGTACTGCAACGAAATGCACTGCTGCCAATGTGTTCTGTCTGTTTGTCTGTACGGTACTGAAAGTTAGTGCAGAACGATGAAGGAAAGGCGGTACACCAACTACTTATGGGGTAAGGGTGCTGCATGTCTCCGATTAAAGCCTACTGCTTCAGACAGCTAAGTGTGATAAAGGAGTTTCTCTAGGCACCAGGGATTACTGTTACAGTAGTGCAACCAATGACAGGACCCTGGACAAGCAAGTGGACCTCATGAATACGGATGTAATGCCAAGGGTGCAACAGGAATGGCTGGACACAGGAAACAACCATTTATTCTGGCAGTGTGATCAAGAAAAATAACTACTAAATACTAGTATGTTTTTCATTCTTTATGCGGGCTTCATAATTATGGTAGCTGAACACAGTGGAGACATGATAAAATCTAGAAAGTGTGACACGATGTAAAGATGACGATTAACCTCCCATCAAAAATACCACAGAAATGTTGGAGAGATAATAAATTTGAGATTTTGTCCTGAAATTTGCCAACAAACATATCAACAGAAAGCTTATATGAAGTGGCTAGAAGGGAGTTCACTGTGTACATCACAAAACCGAAAAAAAGTCAGAAAATGTTATTTCCTTCGGCTAGAGCACACTCCACACACACTCATAGAAGGAAACAGTCATTTTATGGTCTGATGTCCAGACTGGAAAGCAAAACTATTAAACTCTGTTAACAAAAACGGAAAGGAAAGCATGGAATTTCCTTCTTACAGGTTATATGTACCCAAACAAATGTCACTAGTTTGAATTCTTACAGAATAACAAAATTAATCTGAAGTAGAAGTCAAACTCCACAATGTCCACATCCACATGAGCGACAAAGCCCCTATATGGTGGGGACTTTTCTCCCTTTGTGTCACCTAACTTAATAAATCAAGTATTTCATCATGCTGCAGAATGGGGAATATGCTCTTAAAAGAAAGAAAGAAAATGTCCACTCTTAAGCATAGAAGGTTTGGGCCTAGTAAAAATATTAAGAAAAACGTCACTGTTCACTTAGGATTTCCAAGCCATACTTTATGTTCACAAAAGCATCCTCATTGACTAGCCTTGAGGATGCCTGATGGGTATAGAACATTCTGACCCCTGCATGAACACATTCCATATCTAGATCTTTAACAAGGCTTTATAATAGTTTATCACACTCAGAAAGAATAGCGAAAACATATGACAATCATGCACAATTGTGCAGAAAATAACCCATCATTAGGCAGAACAAAATATTATTCCCATCTCTGGTCTGTAACCTGGTACAGTCATAGAGAACTAACTTTAGTATATACACATACACATATACACACACACACACATACATATATATATATATATATATATATATATGGGTCTACTTTGTTTCATTGAAAGCTCATTTCATGGAATTTGAATTCACCCTGACCAAATCGCTGAAAGCTCAAATTACTGAAAACTCTTTTCACTGAAATGAAGTACTGGCACTGTGTAGAGTGTCTGAGCTGGGGCTATTTTTTAAAGTCTTAAGGACATTAAATGCAGTCACTGACTTAAGCAAGCTAATCAACTTACTTGAATTGACAAGATTTATGAAAACATTTTTCAACTCTTATTTCACATTACAGATGGTTCCTTACTGTAATTGAATCTGGAAATTTTCCATTAGGGTCTGTGTTCTACTCTGGTTACCAGATAGAGAGAAATATAGATAGATAGATAGATAGATAGATAGATAGATAGATAGATAGACCTGATGAAGATCAGGAGGATAAGTCCACCGTGGCTATATCAGATATGTTGAAGGGACAGTATTATTAAAATAATAACAAAAACAAGTATGGCTTTCTGTTCTTTGTACGTGATAGTGAGAAACTGGAGCACATACATGTATTCCTTGTTGTACAGACTGGCTGTGCTGGATTATCTACTTCTGGTGTTCTGCAAGTTTGGAAAAATGAAATAAGGATTTTTTTTTCATTATAGGTATGAAAACTGGTGGATTGGCTACCTTGCAGTGTTTCAGATTTTTGTTTGCAGGACCGTTTGATCTTGGACAATTTGACCCCGATGCAATTGAATATGCTTTCATATTAAAATTCACATTTATTGTCTATGGGAATATTTATTGGACAGTTTGACCCCCAATTAAATTAATAAAAGCATTTTACTACTTAATATATTTATTAGAAATTTTACATAAGAATATATTATTTAACATTTTAATATGTTAACGTTTATTTAACAATTTAAATATAATTAATTTAATTAACAATGGTTTTTAGCATGTTAATAATAAAATCAATCAGGAATTTTAAATAGGAAGTTAACATATTTAACATTTTAAAGATTACAATCATAAGAAATTAATATTAATAATATCATTATTTTATGTAGATCAAATGCAAATGTTTTAAACAGTTTATATATATATATATATATATATATATATATATATATATATATATATATATATATATATATATATATATACATACATAGGTCTACTTTGTTTTATTGAAAGCTCATTTCACTGAATTTGAATTCACCCTGACCAAATCGTTGAAAGCTCAAATTACTGGTTCATAGGTTCATAGGTTGGTACTAGGCTATCAGCCCTAAGGCCTATACAAGCCTAGCCATAACAATTCCCTGGCTATTTCTTCCCACATTATTTACTTTCCTGGACCCCTGTTTACTGAAAACTCATTTCACCAAATCTCATTTCACTGAAGTGAAGTATTGGCACTGTGTAGAGTACTGTAAGGCAAGTAAAAGATACATGTCCTTTTCCACACTGTAGTGTGGATCCTGGAGTTAGTATACATAGTTAGGGGCGTGTAGCCCCCCCCCCCCCCCCAAGTTTGATTTTATATTTCACCAAAAACTTCAAAACAATACATTTTAAACCATAGACATGCATACTTACAACACCAATGACTAACTCTTTACAGAAGACAATAGAAACCCCCCACATCTGCCCTAACTATATATACCAACTCCAGGACTCCCACTTAGACTGAAATATTCACTACAGGATTTATAAGCAAAGTAATGCTGCATAGGATATGAGGTAAGGTATTACAAATATTTGGTCAGGTATACTGAAATTTGTTAACATCTCAACCTCACAGCACAAGACATCTGGACAAAGCCTGACATAATGGGGGACAGATGTCCAAAAATATTGGCAGATTTTAAATATTCCTCTTATAAACTCAGAAAGTTGCTAGAATAGCAGGAATTGTATTATCGTACACTTTCTGAAAGATATGAAGTGTTAAACTCAAATGTATATAGTGATTTCAATCCTCAGATCATCCCAGTGATTTGCCAGAAAAAACACAAATTTTATGAGAAACAAGAATAATATGAGGCAAAAATCTGGATATTCTGCAAAAATCTGGAGAATTGAGAGATATGGTTAGAAGTTATGAGAGTATATTTAGTATTTTTTTTGTGCATTTAGTTTTGAGAAGGAATTGTCATGACTTTGTCAGCTTCAGTGTTATAACATTTAACTTGACTCATAATTTCATAAAAATCACTTGGCATAAATGGCCTGAAATTGATTCTTAGTACTGCAAAATGCAATACTGTATTTACCATGGTCATCTTTGGAGTATCAATTCACATAATTTTGCACATTTCTCTAGAAATGATGATGATGATGTTGATACACTCGGACTAGATGGTCTCCGGCATCAAACAAATGATGATGTGCCGTATACAATACTGACAATAACCAGAGGTGTAAGTTATTTAGTTTACATGCTTTAGTTTTGTATTCATTTTCGTCGGTTCTGTATAAGCATTTACTGCTTGTTCTGGTTTGTTTTGGTCCATCACTTTTTTAGTATTGCTCTGATTTTTACATTGGAATACAGCTAGCTACTCACCCATGCAGATTACATTCCCAGCATTTTTATTTTCATTGACTTTGTTGCACTTACAGTTCATCTTCCTCCTTACTGCTCTGTAACTGCAGCCTTTTATTTGGCACTGGTCAATGCAGGTCCATTCCTTGAAATTACAGAGACAGATTGTCAAAAGGTGTTCTCTAAAACACCTTATGGCATCTCCATATTCATAAAGGATATGCACACCTCCAGACTAGTAGCCCAGCATAACACATTGGAGATACTTCAGGTACAACTAACAGTGGGTAAGACAGCGATTCAGGTCGTAGCCACTATAGGTCCCCAAACATGTCTGAAGACTCTCATTCCATATTCATAAGCACCCTGGAAACTATTAGGGTCCAACCCAACACTCTCATACTGGGTGACTTCAACTACCCCTCCATCAACTGGGAAAACTACTCCTGCACCAATACACTGGCCCAACGCTTCCTGGAATTCATTAATTCCAATGCGCTGGACCAGCTCATTCTTACACCCACTACAGGAAGCAACATCCTTGACCTGGTTATTACTAACATGGGCAACCATTGCTCAACACCAACAGTCAATTCCTCCCTGGTTAGATCCGACCACAAGCTAATTACCATGGAAATCCACATCTTACCCACACCACCAGCAAAGGTAACCACCATGAAAAACTTCTCCAAAGCTGACTTTGGGCTCCTAAAATCAGAGGTGGCTAACTTCACGACACCCATGCAAATGGAAAATAGGTGCATGACTGTCAAATCATACACCAGTGCACTGTATGAACATGTACATAAATGCATGGAACTAGCCATACCCAACAGAACCAAGACACTCTCGTCCAAAAAAAGAAAACCAATCTGGTGGTACCCTGCCATTAACAAACTCTACAACAGAAGGAAGAAACTGTTGCAGAAAAAAGGTGAAGTCCCAAGACTGGAAAAACTCCTTTGTTAGCCTCAACAAAAAGTTGAGATCCCTCATCAAAACTTCTAAAGCTAGCTATGAAGGCAGAATTCCTGCAGACACTAAAAACAACCACAAAGCCTTCTATAGTTATATCAAGAATTTCCACAGCAATACCCAGATTTGCTCTGAGTTACTGCACAATGGTACCTCCTATACTGAGCTAACAGATATTGCCAACATACTGGCCGACAGATTCAGTGCCAACTTTACCCTTCTCTCCCCCCACTAAAGGACCAATCACAATACTGGAAGAATTCCAGGCACCCGTACTTACTGCAGCACAGGTTAAAGCTGCATTGTCCAAGGCCAAGAATACAGCTTCCAGGGGACCCAACAATATCCCTGGCTGTGTTCTATACGAATTACAATGTGAACTGGCACCACACCTATGTGCCCTGTGCAATCACAGCCTCACCTCAGGCTTTGTCCCTACAGAATGGTGCAGTGCTACAGTCAACCCTCTCTATAAAGCGGGAGCGACTACAGACCCTGGGAAATATCAGCCCATTAGCCTGATGAGTCTGATATGTAAGGCTATGGAGTGCATCATCATGGACCTAATTAACAAGGTTATAGGGAATCTCCAAATTCTGGATCCCACTCAGTTTGGTTTTGTGAAGGTTATATCATGCCTGCTCAACCTGGTTGACTTCTTTGAGTCAGTCACTAGAGCTGTGGATGAGGGCAAGGCAGTTCAAACAGCTTACCTCGATCTGGCCAAGGCCTTTGATACCATTCCCCACTTAAGAATTATTGATAGACTCACCAAACAAAGCATCAATCCCTATATCACTAGGGGTTGCAAACTGACTCACAAATAGAACCCACAGTGTGAAAGTAGTAGACTCCAAGTCAGACTGCCGACCAGTCACGAGTGGAGTCCAACAGGAAACAGTCCTGGGTCCTCTCCTGTTTGGCATCTACTTCTCAAAAGTCCAGGCCAACACGGAGGGACTCTGGCTGACCAGGTTCACTGACAATTGCAAGTTGGGAGCCATTATTAACTCCCCAAGTGATGTAGGCATCCTACAGGAAGGCCTCATTGAGACCAGCGACTGGTGTTGAAATGATGGCCTTAAGCTTAATGCCAAAAAATGCATCATCATTCCCTTTGGGAAAAACTCAGTTTCGACTAATTACCGCATTGATGGTAGCCCCACTGAACACTGAAGACGTTATAAGAGATCTGGGGACACAGGTTGACAGCAACCTCTCCTTCGACCACCACATTGCCACTGTGGTCTGAAAGTCCTTCTATGTGGCACATCTCATTACCATTTTTTTTGCATCCAAAAAGAAGTTGTCATCTCTCTCTCTTCTCTTCTCCCTACTAATATAGTATAATCCCCCATTTGGCATGTACCTCACTAAACACCTGCAACAGCTTGAAAGGCCACAAAAGTACCTCATGAAGAGGATCCTGGGCCTTAAACACATGCCTGACATAGACAGACTAAAAAAACTCCAGCTTTTCTCTGTCTCATATCGTCTATTAAGAGGCGATCTCTGCTTGACTTACAAAGCCATGTCTGAACCAGCCCTGTTAGAAATGTTACACCTAAAGAAATCCCAATCCCTCCAAACCACATGCTCCAGGGACCTCAACCTCATTACCGCAATCAACAGAACATGCTGGAGAGACAGGTTCATAACCCAGAGACTGCCCATGCTCTGAAATAGACTTTCCATGCATGTCAAGTAGAGCACCTCATTGGCCCTTTTCAAGAGAAATCTTGATGAGTGGATGGGAAATAGAAAGTTCACCCCAGGGATCACTCCAGTGGCTTTACTTGATATAGGCACCAGGAACTAATGGTGGCATAATGCCAGGGCACTTCTATGTGCTAGGCTTTTAAAGGCTCCAGGGCCATTGTCCTAGTACACACCTATGAACTAGGGCCTGGATGGATAGAGGTGCTCTATATGCCTGAGTAAGCTGTGTTACTTAGGAGTGATACACTCTGGCATAACACGACATGAAGATAAAAATGTTGATAATCTGCATGGCTGAGAAACTAACTGTATTCCAATATCAAAATCAAAGCAAAATGAAAAAGCAGCTAATGAACCACTGTAGACTACAGCAAAGCAGTAAGTTGTGGACTGAAGTAGTACTTATACACTGGTCACATGATACATGAAGGCAGGTGGGGTGTGGGGGAAGCAGGCTGTCAGTAAACACTGCATGGTGATAATGTACAGTGAATTGTAAACACCTCCTGTCAGTTGTCCAGTCACCTGGACATTAATTCTTTACAGCAGAGGCACACAAACCCAAAACTGCAGAAAACCAGGAGTGGATATGCATGCACTATGACTGAGAGACAGAAAGAGATGTGGGATGAAGAGAGAAAAACAGATGGAGCACAAATGGTGATGGACCTGGATAGAGAGAGAATGGGGTATGCCAGCATGTTTGCTGCCATGTGGCACAGAAGTATGTAAATTTGACCCAGAAGATGGTTCAGATAGGTCAGGATGGCTTGTGACAGGAATTACATCATCTTCTGATGGCCTGATGACAGAGGCCTACCAATCAAACTCATCTGCAGTTAGGGAATGGAATAATGGGAATACCTAGTGAGCATAACAATGTCAACCACTTTCTGCCCCTCATGCTGCACTCACAACTAGGCCACAACAATGAGAAGTGTTACATAAATGAATAAGTTCTACAATCATCATCTTCATCAATCCCTTTTTTCCTTGTTTTCTTCAGGGGGTCGGGGTATTGTGTCATCTGTCACCATCTCTATCGATTCAATGCCAGTCTCCAACCTTCTTCAACACTCATGACTGACTGTCACAGATCCTTTCTCACACAATCCATCCATCTCTTTGCTGGATACCCTCATTTCCTCTTGCCTATTTCCTGTCTGTCTAAAATCTTCTTCACCAGAGTGTCTTCTGCTTTTCTGCACATGTGCCCAAATGGCAGTAAACTGGTCCCTTTGACCTTTTCAGCAGTTGGGGCTACCTTGGCTTCTGCTCTTATGTCCTCATTTTTTTTATCTGTCGCACAGTATGCATCCTATGTCGCACAGTATGCATCCTACCACCCTGCTCAGGCACTTCATTTCCATCACTTCTAGCATTCTCATGTGCTCTGCCTTTACTGCCCATGTTTCTGTACTATACAGTAGTACTGGCCACACCACAGTTTTGTACATCTTACTGTTCAGCTTCTTTGGCATTCTCCTGTCATACACTACCCCTGCTATTCTGTGTCAGTTGACTGAAGCCCCTTTGACTGTACGCCCGAGCTCCTCAATCAGACTCCCCTTCTCCCCAACCACCCCTCCCAAATACTTGACGCTGTTACCCTGTTCCACTATTTTCCTTTCTATCTCAGTTCTCAGCTTCTTCCGAGATCCCACATTTCCTGCCATTACAACTGTCTTATCTGTACTCAGTTTCATCCCATGTGCCTTCCGTTTTGCATTCCATTCCCCTATCCTTTGCTGAAGTTTTTGCTCAGAGTCTGCTTGTTATTCCACATCGTCTACATACAGCAACTTTGCTGACATGTCCCATCTGAACAGTTTACTAATGTAGTCCATCATTAGTATGAACAGCAGTAGACTCGGAGCTGAACCCTGATGCACACCCACTTCCACTGGGAACCCTTCTTTGAGACTACACACTGTTAGTACTGGAGTCACTGAATCCTTGTACATAGCCTACACTAATTCTACCATTGTTTCTGAGACTTCAAATCACAGCAGAAATGCTCAAATCAGCCTTCTTGGGACCTTGTCAAATGCTTTCTCCAAGTGTAGAAATGCCCAGCTGCACTCTTCATATCTAGCTTCTTCTCAAGTACTTGTCTCACTTTAAATATCAGGTTGGTTGTGCTGCATCCTGAATCTTAACTGCTCATCTCCCATCTTAATTTCTACTACTTTGTGTATTCATTTATCAATAACCCTCTCCAGAACTTGCATGCAGTATGACAGGAGTTTGGTATCTTTATACTGCCCACTGCTGTGAATGCTACCTTTGTTCTTGAATGGTGGTGTTCATAGGTTCATACTAGGCTATCTGCCCTAGGGCATTTATAAGCCTAGCCAGAGTGTGTTTGGATTTCGCCACCCATTTTAAATTAATTTTGCTATGCCCTTTTTCGAGGTTAGTATACTGTGCCTCTGTCTAACAGTGACACAGAAGTGATACCCAGGGTAAACCTATGATCTCCCATCCACTCATCAAGATTCATCTTGAAGAGAGTCAATGAGGGACTCTGCCTAACCTGGACTGGGATTTTATTCCAGAGTGAAGGGAGCCTCTGGGTTATGAATCTGTCCCTCCAGCATGTCCTATTTATTTCAGTGCTGAGGTTCAAGTCTCTCGAGCGCGTAGCTCGATGGGATTTGGATTTTCTGAGGTGCAGCATGTCCATTAATTCCGGGTTGGACATGACTTTATACGTCAGGCACAGATTGCCTCTGAGCAGGCGGTATGCCACTGAGTAGAGCTGGAGTTTCTTTATTATGCATATTCTCCAGTCATCTGGGATACTCCTTTCTTTTCATACTGCTATGAGTATCCTCAGGAGTCATTTCTCCCCTATCTCACCCAATATTATTATAAATGCTGTGACCTCATCTGAGCCTGCTGCTTTCCTAACTTCATTTTCCTTAGTGCTGTTCGTACTTCTTCTAGGATGGGCTCCTCCTCTTCTTTCATTGCAGGTTGTGTCTGGGGCACTAAATTGGTACAATTAACATAGCAGAAGTAAAAGCGAATATGCAAAGTAATCTTGCTGTGCTAACAGCTTCCTGTAATGGCAAAAATGTCTGGCTTCCTTCTCTGCCCATGCTGAATGACACAAGGGGTAAAAAAAATTAGCCTCCATGTGCAGATTTAGGTGAAACACAGACAACAGTGCAAAACTACACTCTCTCATGTACATGTGTGATAACAGAAGCCTAGGAATGTGTGCATACCTTCACAATCAGACTACAGTCCCACATGAACATGCGAAACAGCAGAAGCTTGACATGGTAACCACAGCCTCGCACCTAAACATCTTTGCAGGTCCATGACAGACAGACAGCCAACAGGCACAGCACAGAGACAATCTCTCACAGTAGCCCCATTTGGTGCATTTGTCAGAGGAAAGACCCTTTATTACTGAACACTGCTCTGAATGATGGAAAAAAGAATAAAGTTAAAATTTGAGGGGGGAAAAAAGTAAAAATTTGAAAAGCAATAGCAACTGCAAATATTTAATCATGTTTGTATTTCAGGCATAATACCTATCCAACAGTTGCTTTAACCAGTCTTTTTGTTATGCTTATTTCATGCCACCCTTACTATAGTGGATTTGTAATTGCAGTCAATGTACCTTTCATCCCATCTCAACAAATATGTATGCGAGTATTGCTTCATCTAACCTCCCCTTATGTGACCACTTATGCTAAACTAGTTGTGGTGGATACACTTTTTCACTTAATACTCCTTTTGCGAATATTGCTGCATCAGCTGCTAATACAAATATGTTTTCAGGGTACTTCCTTATTTTATTTCATTCACATAGGATGTATTTTCAGCTGATGTTTAGTCTTTTATGTACTGATGCAACTGCTGATATTAATTATGTTTATATATGTTACCTTCCAGTCTTCGCTGAATTTGTAACCACTACACTTCATATGTTGTCTGTACACACAAACTGTCTGCTATAATCTCTATGTAAGTTTATCTTTCACTAAATATCTTTATGAATTTTTTTCTCCAAGGTCCCCACTGAAAAGGGGTCTTATATGACTAGGTTAGACCCTCCTGGTAACAAAATGCAAATAAATAAAGTGCAGATATTTACTGTATCATTTGGAACTTTCATGAGGAATCTGTGCTCCCCACTGCTGGAGAGCTTCAGGATGGCAGTATTGCATACCACCGCCTGCAATGCTCATCGATCGTTGAGATGTGAGTAACATTCCTAAGCAGCTCAGTAAGCTCATACTACACATCCCCTTATGAAAGAGATCCTCACAGGCTCCCAGTAGCCACTTCATGAACTGGCCATGTAACAGGTAGAACATAATCTTGCTCTCCTTGGCACATCAGGCAGGTGCTTTCCAAGGGTCATTAACATTAGCAATCATCATCATCACAAATGTTCAGTAGAACAAGGTACTGACCTGTGATTCATGTGGAAAATGTGAATTCTGAATTACAAGAAGCAAAGCCTGACACCACTATTTAGCGTCAGACTCATACAGATGCAGGCAGCATTCATGGGACCTCATTCATGGTGCATTGTCATCATATTCTGGATTCTAGCAGCACATTATTTCACCAGAGTGCTTCATAAAATTATAGCATTCCAGAGACATACATGGACACTAGTCTCATTTAAACACATGCAGTTTAAACTATTTACATGTGGCTTAAACAGACACAAAACCATTTTAAATCCTAAGCCACACATCAAAAAATGAGCAGTAGCAGTACCTATATAGCATTTTGAAGGAAATTTCTAGAAGCAGAGAAGTAAAGTTTTCAGAAGACACAGCCATGAGCCCTTGCACGGTGTTTTGCGGTACTGTAGTAAGAGGTATGACTGGTGGGATGTGCATGTCACACTTTTGCCTTGGAACAGCTACATACATTATCTGTAATATATTTTCTTGTAACTTGTATTTGCATATAGGCCGTACATAATATATGTATCTGAACAGCTGCACTGCAGCTGACGGAAGACTGCACATTATCAGGCCTGCCTGTCCTTATACTATCCTGTATGTCCTACACATATGTGCAGTGAGTATATGATGTGGGGACACCTGTTACTGAACCTACATGTGTAACTCCAACACTGTACCACAGGAGCCCAAGTTGTCCACAGAAAAGCATACATGTGGCAGCTATTTTGTTCTTCTCCTTGTTCAAGACTATACCGCTGCACATACCTGTGGAAATGCAATACTAGAAATAGTCAGCACACTGCCCCCTGCAGTCACTAGTCCACATCTATGTCTCTTTTTCCATAAGTGCCCACATGTCCTCCAGAGGGGGTGGATAGTAAGGGTTGTACAAGTCTAGATGAGCTGTGAATAGCATCCTGCTACATGCACTCATCAATCATGGGCATCAGCAGCAAGAAAGCAGAGAAACTTACCAGCTTATACAGGGCCATGACCAGGAAACAGTAATCCATGCCATTGTAGCAGTCATTAGGCAGAATCACACAATATGTCACTGACGTCAACTGCTTATACAGGGCCATGACCAGGAAACAGTCCATGCCATTATAGCAGTCATTAGGCAGAATCACACAATATGTCACTGACGTCAGCAGTTTATACAGGGCCATGACCAGGAAACAGTCCATGCCACTGTAGCAGTCATTAGGCAGAATCACACAAGATGTCACTGATGTGGTCAGACAGATATGCAGAAAGGCACATAATATAACTGCAAACAGGTCAGCCTCGGGAGAGGAGGACACATCCTGCAGCAAGACAAACTGATAAAGGAGGAGTTCCTAATGTCCCTACAAGGAGACAATGACGGTAGAAGTAAAACATGTGGAGGAGTAGATGCATGTTCCACAAGTGGCTAACCTGTATGTGCCTCATTTGGAGACACACCAGGTAGTACTAACCATATAGCAAGTGTACAGTGCAGCTGTGTACTCCAAGTTGTTAGGCCACAAATATCATTAAATAAATTTCCCATAAATATGTCAGGTGTACAGGCACACAGGAATGGCAAACAGAGGTATGTGTCTATTCTATATCAGCACATTCTGTACCACAATTTGCATGCATAACTCAGGGACTCACATGTAGCATGTGTATTCACATTCACTCTGTTCTATCTCATACTGTATATCCACAAGTCGGACTACTGGTAGAGCAACACCTGTACAAGTTGAGGTCAGGACAACAGGTTGCTATCAGCATCTATGCATGGTCTAACAGTAATGCCAACAGAGGTCGCATCACAGACAGATGACATACAGGCACTTTCTCCTCCAAGATGATCCTCCATCCATTCTTCAGGATGAACAACACACCAGAGCTTAACCACACCTGAGCTATAGGCATGCCTCTCCAATGTCCCTGATTTCATGAAACATCCAAGATTATGCCTCATATTGTTGCTCAGTCACTCATAAAATTGCTGATTTCTTCTAAATCACTAAGGATTATAGCTGGACAATAATGACATTCTTTAGAATTTCACACTTCTTATGGTTCAAAACAATGCGTGTAGATGCAAAGCTGCTTGTTCTAGAACTTATAAAGTGAATTAGAGTAGCATTTAAAAATTTGGGTTTGCGGTTTTTGTCATGCCATTATTTTTGTCCATGCCCACAATTCATGGGCACAGAACATGAGAGATATGACTATAGACTGTACAGCAGGAATGTTCACCATCCACATAGGTGGCGGTGTGGAGAGGGCTGTAAATAAGAGCACTAGCACTGCTCACCCTGTAACTACAGCAGCACACTGCATCCTAGAGGGGTATACTCCCACATGGCATCCTAGCAGCTATTCCCAGCAGCCTCATATGACACAACCAGGCCCTGATATACCATTAGCACAAGGTCTCAAGTGCCTTGGTGGGGCCATAAGTCTAGGAATTATGTGATGCTAGGTCTTGTGAGGAATATGATGGTGCACAAGATTTCCATATCTACTTCTCTGCAGAAGATACGAAGTATCCACCATCAGTGGTATGCCTAGCAACATTGTCCATGGTCAGTGTGTGTGCATATATGAGGTGATCATGTCAGGAGGCCATTGCAAAGTATTCAGTCTGCTGCAACAAGTCTAGGGGTCTCCTACTCTACCATCCTTTATTATGAGTTGTGATGACTGCCAGGGTGTAGGTGCAGTACAGTTGTACTCATACATACATGAGTCCATACAGTTTCTGTATGACCCTGCATTGTCACTGTGTGCTTGTCACAGGCCTACACACCTAGACTAGATACCACTACTTTACCTGCTCTGCCATGTACTATACCTGAATCTAACTGGGGGTGTGTGTGATGCTGTCTGCCTCACTGTCTTCACTGGATAAGATTGATGGTAGGTTTCTAGAATGGATGGCTACTATCCAGAAGTATAACTGGTTCAATTAGCACCCAGAGCTGGTACTATGAACCAGCACCCCAGCCCCTCAGCTCTTCAGGTAAACAGCAAGAACAAAAAAACACTTCATTGTAACTGTAATAAGCCATAACTGTTCAGTTTATTAAAGTTACAAAAAACAGGCAATTTTTTATTGGCTGACCAACCAGGTGGTCAGACGCATGACACACCCACCCTCCCTCCTATGCCAGCCATTCAGGTGATATTTCTGTACCATGCCCCCTACCTTAACATAAAAAGTAAAAAAATAAATAATCATTTATTATTTTAAACTGTAGCAAACTGTTTGAGTTTACACCTGCCTGCAAGGAAAGATTCAGCACTCATGTTTTAGTGGCTACAGGTTTCATCCTGCCTACACAGAGTGCTATAGTGCTCATATTTTATTTATTTATTTTTTAACTTCTGTTTAAACTGTAGCAACTTATACCTTGCCTTGCTGCAGAGAGCACTACAGAGCTCACGTTTTAGTTGAAAAAAAACTTTTTTTTTTACTTGTAAATTGTAGCAAACCACTTGCTTGTGACAGTTTAGACCATACACGGAGCTCTACAGTGCTCAGGTTTGATAGCAAATGCAATACTGGCTTTAAAAGCTGGTAGTGCATTAAAGAGCAATGGAGATTAGCTGATTGCACCCCCTAACACATTGCATCCAGGGGACATGCTCCTCTTGCACCACTCTAGCTACACTATTGCTGCTTTCTGTAACAGACAGAACATCAATCTCCTCAGGAAATGTCACGCTAGGTCACATGAGGACTGCACAGTCACCCAGATATATCCAAGCAGTAAAACCATGTCTTCATTAGGTTGATATTTCTGGTTTGAAGACAAGCAGTGTTATACTGCTGTTTGGCAATGCTGTGTGGATGCCTTACATACCTCATTAACAAAAGCTCTAGAAGGTATCCTGCATAACCTTAAGCACAGTAGGAATTATATAGGGGTAGAGACAGTTACAGATGTGATCTGCGATGATATACATGTCTGCTTACTACAGTGCCTGCCCTTATCATCTAGGTGGCTCTCTGAAATTTCTCTATGCAGAAAGCAGCAATATATAGGTTTTATGCCAAATGTGTGAATCATGGGCACTGCCAAGGTGCTGTGCAGACGTATTGATTATCAACTCACGTGTGTTGCACAATACCTGGCAGTTGACAGAATGGTAGCCCTTCCTGCTGACATACAGGCACCAGTTGTACCCATCAGTTTGGCATGGTGGGCAATGTTACAGAAGACACGCATGGTGTTGACTCTCTCCCCCATGGTCTGGTGGAGAAACAGATATGGTCATCCACACATGGAAGAATGGGATTGAGAAACAGAAGGAGCATCGCCCTGTCTTGTGTGTCTCATTCTCATGTCTAAATGAGAAGCACAATTTAAAAAAAGTGAATCTGCAGATAATCCCCTCAACACCTTGCACCTGGGGTGGCTGCCACCTTTACCTTGTGTTACACTTCTGAGACAAAGGAGCTTTGTCTACACCTTAAGTATAAGGCTTTTGCACTGTTTATGTAAATTTTAGTGGTGATTCCTTGAGTTAAGACTGTATAATGGAGGCATTCATTTGTGGGATTCTGTTTCCAAGCCTTTCAGGCTCTGTCTCTTTCAACAGTAGGTATTGTTGTGTTGCCCAAAGAGCACCTTTGAAGTGCTTTAAGTAAATAAACTGGACATAGAAAAGGGAGGCAGAACATATAAAAGGAACGGGAAGCTGAAAACCTCTGGGGAGGTGCAGTTGTCACTCAATTACTTAATCAACTTTTGAGCATTTAACATTGAGACCCTAAGTGCATGGGGTATGCTCAGGGTCACTGGAAACTCTCCATTCAAGTTTCTCTTGGGACTCTTGAGGTGTAAGAATGAGAAATATTGCAGGATGGCTTTGTGACTTTTGTAGTTCACTTCTGGCATGTTAGCAATTTCTTCTATCTGGGTGAAAGCATTACAATACAGTCCATTCAAAACGGAGACTGCAGCTGAACATACATCAGGCCCTGCATCTGATGAACTATCTCATCCTAATAAATGCGCTCTCTGTTCTAATCCGTAATCCATTCACTTAAACATGAATCTGTTCTTGTAATTCTGACTTTTCTGAGACCAACAGAGAAAAAGGCTTAGCTTTCTAAATCAGATTAATGATGACCCTTGAATCTGCTTCTTATTTTCCAACAAGGAAAACAGATACTCATTTTTAATCCATGAAGTTTTCCGACAAGTTTGTGAACCACAAATTAGCTTCTTGAACTTTCACCTCTTTGTTGTACTGTATGCTATCACACTAAGTCACTGTAAGGTGTACTATACGCACGCTGGTAATTTAGTTTTGCACTTTAATATTAAAAAGTGCAGCTCATAAATCACTGAACATATTTTTTTACCCACCATGTTAATCAACAAACTACTCCAAGAGCACTTAAATGTATTCTGAAAGCAAAGTTAGGGAGTTTTCTGTTGCTGTATAACTGCATAGCAGAAAGAAAATAATCTGATCTTTTTCACGTTTTGCATATTTTGCATGGCACCAAAAGATGGCAAAACATTTTAAAAAGAAAATGTTACTTCCAAATAATTATTAGTTTACTCAGAGTCCTGTACTTGTTTCTCTTTACCACTTTGGCTGCTACTGGACAGCTTCCATGTGCAGAGCATTTCATTTTCTGATATCATCAATGAGACAGATTTGTAAAGTGGAGACGAACTCACTAAACTGGTATTAATTGAATAGTAAGAGACAAGCCAGAAATGTGTGGCAAAACTGAAAAAAAAGAGTCCCTGTAATCACAACTATGCAGGTAAAAGCTGCACTCTCTAAAGCCAAAAACACAGCATCCATGGGACCGGACAACATCCCAGGCTGCGTTTTACATGAACTTCAGAACGAACTGGCTCCCCACTTAAGCACCATGTTCAATAATAGCCTTGCATCAGGCTTTGTGCCCACTGAATGGCGCACAGCAACAGTTATCAAACTTCACAAAAGGGGAGCCACTACTGATCCCTGGAACTATCGACCTATTAGCCTGATGAACGTGGTCTGCAAGGTCATGGAATGTATCATTATAGAACTCATAAACAAAGACATTGGTAACCTCCAAACTCTGAATCCCACCCAGTTCAGGTTTGAAAAAGGCAGATCATGCCTCCTGAACCTGATCGCCTTCTTTGAGGCAGTCACCAAAGCCGTAGATGAGGGTAAGGTGGTTCACACAGCCTATCTTGACCTCGCCAAGGCTTAAACTCACTAAACTAGGTATAAATCCCTACATCTCAAGATGGGTTGTCAACTGGCTCACTGACAGAACCCACACTGTAAAAGTTGCAGACTCCAAATCTGACCTCAAAGCAGTGACAAGTGGAGTACCACAGGGTTCCGTCCTGGGACCTCTCCTGTTTGGTATCTACTTCTCTGAAGTACAGGCTAACACAGAAGGCCTCTGGCTAATGAAGTTCGCAGATGACTGAAAACTAGGAGCCATAGTCAAGTCCCCAAATGATGTGGACAGCCTACAGAAGGGCCTTGCTGAGACAGATGCCTGGTGTCAGAACCATGGCCTCAAGCTCAATGCCAAAAAAGTGCAGTGGTAAAAACTCTGTACCCATGAACTACCACATAGGCAGCAATCTACTTAACACCAAATGCATGATAAGAGACTTTGGAACCCAGGTGGACAGTAGTCTCTCCTTTGATAGTCACTTTGCCACAGTAAGTGGACAGTAGTCTCTCCTTTGATAGTCACATCACCAACAGTTGGCAGGAAGTCCTTCTACGTGGCACACCTCATCATAAAAGGGTTCTCATCCAGGAAAAATTAGGTCATTGTTCCCCTCTACTTGACACTCATTAGACCCATTATAGAGTACAATGCCCCTTTTGGAATGTACCTCACAAGACATCTGCAGCAGCTGGAAAGGCCACAGAAGTACCTCACAAAGAGGATTACTGGCCTCAAACAAATGCCCTACACTGACAGCCTCAAAAAACTCCTGCTTTACTCCATAGCATATCGCCTACTCCGAGGTGATCTCTGCCTAACATTTAAAGCTATGTCAAACCCAGAGCTGTTGGACATGCTACACCTAAGGAAATTCCAATCCCTCCGAGCTACATGTCCTAGGGACCTAAATCTTGTCACCACAATAAACAGGACATGCTGGAGGGATAGATTCCTGTCCCAGAGACTTCCCATACTCTTGAACAGGCTACCCATCTATGTCAAGCAAAGTTTTTCATTAGCACTCTTCAAGAAAAAATCTTGATGAGTGTATGGGAAATAGGAAATACACTCCGGGGATCACTTCTGTGTGTCTGCTCGACAGTGGCACAGGAAAATAACTTTCTTGGGTGGCGTAAGCCAGGGAACCTTGTTGGCTAGGCTTACGTAGGCCCTTGGGCCAATAGTCTAGTACCTACCTATGAACCTACGAACACTTAGATGTACACTATGGAACTGTAAATTACCTACAAAACTGTATCTGGAAACAAAGTATCCAAACACAAACTACAGACATACCTCTCAACCTCTTTGCACAAGAAATCTTGGCAAAACCAAAAATAATAGGGTGGCAAAGGCCCAAAAATAGGGAGGGACAGATTTTAGATATTGCTCTCATAGTAAGTAGATAGAATAATCGGCTGTGTGTTACCATGCATTTTCTGAAGTATATGAAGTCTGAAACTCAAATATCTGTCATTATATAATGACTTCAGTCCTCAATTATTTCTCAGAAAACCACACATTTTATATGGGGCAAAAATATGTACATTCTGCAAAAATCTGGGCAGTTGAAAAGTATGCCTGCAGAGGTGCTGCATACGTTTATTGTACACTAAAACATACACTTGTTTATGGCTTTGACATGTATGTCTTTGACATGTATTTTCAAACAGAAGTGTATCACTGGAAAGGAGAAAAAAAAGGAACACCAGTAGTGCAGCAAACATTAATAAGTTACAGGGTGCAGGTGAGCTAGCCCCGGGTCTATATTAAATCATCGAAAACCCACTTCACTGAATGGCATTTCCGATGCCCCCACCCCATCCTCCCTGCTAATTATATATACCAACTCCGAGATCGCACTACAGCAAGAAAAGGGCAAATTTTCCAGTCTTCACTGTACTACAATCGCAGTATGAACAGTTAGACAAATGGCATGTTTTCACTTCAAGAGTTTAATGGAATAGAACAAATGCAGGATCCAAGTGAGCGCTTTCACGTTCAAAAAACGTTTCATCAGACTTCAAACTGCATCATACAATATACATCATCTTCTTTTGGCAACATAACAATTAGCAACATAAGAAATCATTCAAATAAAATTTATAAAAAGTTTAAAGATAAACTTCTCTAAACTCTAAAACAAAACAAAAAGAACAAGAAAAACAAGTGTATAAATATTAAGGCTACAGGCATATAAAATAATGTGTATGGCAGCATAAAGCATATGGCTTGAATGACAAGATCTCACTCAAACCATTTTTACACATCTAAAACCATATAAACATTGAATATATTTATACACTCATACTTAATGTGTTTCTTTTTTGATGTTATTAGTATATTGTTTTAAAATATTATTAGGAATATTAATGCCATATTGATGGTGCTATTTAATGTGTATGAATTAAACTGTTTTATTTTATTTTATATTTTGTATTTTAAATTTTTATAAAATGAAAGTTGTATCTTATGATTCATTTAATTATTTGATGATTTTTATATTACTATTGTGTAAAGCTATGCAAGTATTGATTTATGATATAATGTTTGATGTAAGTTACGTGGCAGATGAAGAATTTTGATGCATTTGTTTAAATATGAAAAACTTTCTGATTTCCATTATTCCATTTTTATACTTTTAGGAGCTGTATTATGTTTGTTTTTACAGCTTTGGTGTTTTCCCTTTTTTTTTATGTTTTTGAAAATGGCATGTTTGATGTAAGTGCACCGAAAATGCCGTTTGCTGAAATGAATTTTCGATGGTCTAATATAGACCCTCTTTCCCCCCTGCAAAAACATAAAAAAAATTACACATACCTGCAAATTATATATACCTACTCTGGGGTTGCACTACAGGGAGGAAAAGGGTAGATTTCCTGATCCTCACTGTACCATGATCTGCATTCAAAATATATAGCTAGTTCAATGTTCTAAGTTCCGATTTTGTGCATTCTCGCTGATGGAAATGCTCCTTCTTGTCTCAGATTGAATGGTGATCTGTTAAGTTCATGAACTAAAGTAGATCCATACATATAAAGAAATATATATATATATATATATATATATATATATATATATATATATATATATATATATATATATATATGGGTCTTAGTCATATGACTGAAATTTCATTTGACCTACACGATAATACTGAATTTTCAAAATACTGAAAACTCACTTGACAAACTCATAATACTGAATTGTAAGCCATGGAGAAGATGTGGGTTTCCCTTTTCCTGTGACTTGCTTGTGATAAAAAGAACTACTGTAAGTTATAGTGCTGATTGTCAGAATACCAATAGTTATGTAGAAAGTAGTGTTGTAGCGTTTCTAAATGTGGGTGTGTCTGTTTACATTTTTATGGGAAGTATCTCAAGTAATATGGCGGATGTTTTGTGCGTTCCCAGCAGTAGTGGTAGCATGTAGACTACTGTAAGGTAAGTAAAAGTTATATGACCTTTTCCCCACTGTAGTGCAATCCTGGAGTTAATATATTTAGTTAGGGGGGTGGGGGCACAGCCCCCCACCTAGTTTGGTTTTATATTGTCTGGTTTCTGTTAAGAGGGTACGTAAGTAGTTTTTAAGTTCTGGAAAGAGTTAGTCATTGGTGTTGTAAGTGTGGAATTCTATGGTTTACAAGTTAGTATTTTGAAATTTAGCATTGTAAGGTTTCAGTATTATGAGTTTCAGTCAAGTGAGTTTTCAGTTATTTTGAAAATTAGGTATTATGGTCTCAGTCAAATGAAAGTCAAATGAAATTTCAGTCATGTGAAGTAGACTCATATAGGAGTCCCCTTCAAAACATCTAAAACCCATAACCATCTAATTTCATAACATTGAGACCATAACATCTAAAAC